>NC_057877.1:9400411-9711434 GCF_019740435.1 Gambusia affinis | reverse complement strand
TGCGGCACAGTCTGACTCAACCAAAAATAATATATTTCTTTTAAAAGTTAAAAAAAATAAATTTTTTATATAGTAGAATGGCAAAACGTTGGGTGTCAAGTCCATCCCAAAAACTAGTGGGTTGCTTAAAAAAAACTATTTATTTTAGCCAAAATTCTGCTAGCTGTGAATGAGATATGTAAGAGTAACACACATGTGAGTTTGTTTTGCAAAATATCCAAGTTAGTGTGAACAGGCTCACTTTATTCATTTGAAACCTTCCCACGCCATTAAAGATGAACATTGCAAAGGTCCCTTAAACTTGTTTACATTCTCTCAAGACATAGGGACCTGGAGAACACAGTCAGCTTTTTCCAGGATAATATCTTTTGACAAAGCAAATTGTCCTTTGAAAGTATTTAAAAAAAAAAAAAAGCAGCTGCATTCTTCAGCTGTAACCACAAACTTCAAAATCGGGATCCTTTAAGAGACAGACAGTGAGACCAAAGACAACATTCCCCTTTTCGATAAGAGAACGAAATGATTGAATCCATCAGGAGATAATCTCACTTCTATTTTCTTTTTTGAAGTCTAAAGTTTGACATTTCCTTTATTTGCAGTACATCTGTTGAGTGGCCTCAACTGACCTGACACCACTGCATTAGAAGACTTATCTATTTTCACACATGGATTCAATTATCATCTCTGTTACTGGGTAAACCGAGCATCTGGAGCTGGGAGATTTTTGTCTTCATCTGTGGGTCTTAACATCTTTCTGCAAACAGGTTTGTGGTTAGTGAGAGCGGTGATAATGGCGAAGATGCCCCAGACTGTCACCGAGAGTGCAGTTCAGGAAACGAGGGCTATCTGTAAAGCGCTGGCAAATGTATCTGTAGGTTTATATGGTTGTAATTTAGATAGACTCTTTATAGCCCATTTTCAAAACATCTTATATCAGTCTGTTGCATGTGTAAATGTAATACCAAAACTGACAACAAACAAATGGGTTTTTGTTGGTGATAAAGTTGAGTTTGAGTTAGTTTGCAGAAAATTACCATGTTTAGATGTTTGCAAAACTACAACCTAGACCTCAGGCCATTCCTAGTTTCTAATTAACATTAAGCCTGTATTTACTTGTCGACTTCTTCCTGTTTCCCCAAGGGCAATGGTGCTCCCATTTCTATTTGGGTGCAAATTAGTTCAGCTTGAATAGATTATCCCATGGGCTTGCAAAAGGCTAAACTAATGATAAACAAGTTCTGGGCTTGTATTTCCACGTAATTTTAAGACTGATAATGACTCCAAGTTAAAAAGATATTTGTCAAAAAGCTTCCATGCCCAAAGCCTCCAAATGTGTTTGTCTTGCACAAAATTTACTTACACCATGACCAAAGTGAATTTTTTGTTTTATTTTGTTTCAGCAATGCAATGTTCTTCTTAAACAGATAAATGGTCTACTGAGAATTGTGAGCCTTACCAATGAAATGAAACTCTGATGCAAAATATCCAAGAGCTTCAAGTGGACAAAACAACATAGGCTGAGTATGAACATATTGGCAAATTCAAAAAGACTAAGATTCAAACATCATCATTTATGTAAAAAAAAGTATAATGCAAGTTTTGCCAAGCTGTACAGACACACTACATGCTTAAGCTAGTTATTTTAAAGCTAATGTATCCTTCAAGAAGCTCCATTGAAGAAATCCCATTCAACTGGCCTGCAGGACTGAGCTGCAGTTCAAAGCTATTTTTTGTGAACCACGAACAGTTGCTCTGTAACTATAAAACTATTTTGTCACTTTTTTATATGAATATTCAATATTTTTGTCCCTGACACTGATCACAGTCACATAGGAAGATGCATTTGTTGATACCAAGTTCCAGTCTCATTACATCTTTAAATATAATAACGTTCATACAATAAAAAGTTAAGCCCAAGAGTATTAATGTCCGTGGCAGGTTTAGATTTAAAGGTTCAATAATTTATTTCTGCCGGCATAAAACAACTAAAAGGAGGATCAGTTTTAAAAAAAGTTGGGAATCTGTTTATTAAATAACAGTATGTTAACATTTATTTGAACCTTTTCTATTAAGCTCTGGAAAAACCTTTATTTGCAGAACCATAGTTAAATGACCTCCAGAAAAGTCATGTGTTGCTCCTAGTACTAAGATTCTTTTAAAGCTATGCTACTGTTAGCACATTTTAATTTGATTTGTCTTGTTGATTAGTTGGTTCACAACATTTTTCAATGTAGTTTAGTTATTCCTATTAAGAAAAAAGACAGTTAATTACAATGAAAAAATATTGAGTTTTTACTGTTCTCGAACTGCTTGTTGATAGAAGAAAGCTGCATAAAAAATACTCAGATTCAAAGCTGAAAAAAAAGATACTAACTGAATAAACAAAATATTGTGCCTTATTTAATTATTCTATCTTTATGTCCAGTTATTTGATATTAGTTTTCTTAAGGATTCATTAACTTTTAATTATACTCTTGGAGTGGTTTTATTTACCTACTAACTTAACACAGTGTGCTGTGATTTAAAACATGGGAAATTTTTCCAGTTTTGATGTTTCGTTATCACTATCACACTTCAAACATTAGGACAGCTCAAAAACCCCAGCAACAAATCAAAGACCATGCAAAACTTGTTTAAGTCTTTTACTGTAAGAGGAAAGGAATACAAATTAATTGTTTAGATTATATTTAGTTTGTTTTTATGTTTATCTGGAATGTGCATAGGAAGTTAGTCTAATGACATCCATGTTTGTCTAAGTGACAACTGTGGTCTGGTACATTTGAAGTAGGGACAAATGTGACAAACATTTGGCTGAATTACTTTTGGTGAAATGTTATTGAGTATGTCTAAAATGGTCCTTCTTACCTATCTTGGCATGCCATATCACACTGATTTGAACTGACCTTCTATCGGTGGAAAGAGTTTACAAATGTGTGGAAAACAGGCCCAGTATCTGTCAGCAAAGACCGTAAGTTGGATCTTGAAAGTATGAGTGCCTTGGCAGCTTACAGTTATGAAGTATTTTGGTTTTCTAAAGTATTTATATTTGAAAGTTTGGGTTTAGATCAAGCATCGAAAGATGTCTGTGAAATAAAATCCCACAAAGTTTTTAGGTCCACTGTTAATATTGCATATTCATTCATAAAATTAGAACTCAGGCAAAAAATAAATACAAGGCACTAAGTTATGAAGAGTCAAGTGATATTTACCTTTTATAAGAGAAATGAAACAAAATTTTAAAAAACCAAAACATTCAAGTTACTATAAGACAAATGATCTACACTAGATTTTGCCCATATGTCTCAGTCTTTTCATTTGTTTTTTATTTTCTTCTGTCAGGAAGCAAGTCATACTTTTGATTAGACAGGCAACCGTTACTGTCTAGATGTAGGCCCTTCAAATTAGTCTTCACTAGTGTGCAAGGAATTAAAAAAGAAGGCATTGACCATTTCAACATTACCATCATGGTAAACATAGATAACCCATTTCAAGACACATCTATTGGCGCTGTTGTGCTCTCATGGATGCTCTCCTTCTGGTTGCAGAACTAGCTCGGCGACTTTGGGTCCTTCCCCGCTGCTCTGAAGGAAAAGCCACGACCTGGGTTGATGATCTCTGCACCTGCAGACCCTCCATTTCCCTCATGTCCCTTGCCATCTGAGACAATGTTTGACCCGGATTGGTCTGCAAACGCTGGAAGAGGCTTTCTCTGTTAATTTTTTTCTCTGGACAGCTAAAGGTCAGTGCCACACCAAAGTCTGACTTCATCTCTCTTGAGAAACCATCAGAGGTGCCATCAAAGCAACGGCCAATGGCGATCTCTTTGGCAACTCTGGGATTCTGGTCTGTGACTGTGTAGATGCCATAGTTGTGTCCTAATGGATCAACGGGGGCTAACATGGTGAATGCATGTGATTCGTTGTTTTGAGCAACTGGCGGATGTTTAATGAGATACTCCTGTAGAAGGCCATTGGTACTAATCCTTCGACAGCTACCTTGTGGAATCAACGATATGAGTGATCTGTCCACCTCCGCTTGATCAAACAACATACCACTACATTTGAACTCAACACATGCAGCTGAGGTGTTAGCCTCTCGCATGTCACGGGTACTGCGAATGTCTCTAATACCATAAAGTTTGCCCCTCGTCTCTGGATGTGTTCCTCCCAGATTCCTTGACCGGACCATCACTTCCTTCTGGCCGTGAATCTTGACTTTGATGAAGCATGCTCTAAACTCCTGGGGGTTAGGCCACCAAGAGAGGTAGTCTCCCGTCCAGGTCGTCAAGTCATTCTCCTCAAAAGGAACAACATTGTATTCATACTTGTCCTTTTCCACTCTGAAAAATCTGAAATGGTTTGAGTCCACAGGAGCATTTTCACAAGCTAATAAATTCTGATAAGGGTATATTGGCCCGTTTGTCTCATCAAAATTGTTCTGGTTAGGCTTTGCCAAATTAATTCTGAATGCAGTTTTCTTTAGAGCTGGATCCTCATGATCAGAACGCTGGTAGTCTAACTTATCTAGATAAGGTTGGGAAACTCCAATGATGTTTGGATTCATCTTAGGGGAAGACGGAGCTGCTTCCAGCTCCTCTCCACCTAGTATGGCTGTGACATAAGCAGTGTAAGCATCCGGTCTCATGGCATCACAAAAAGCAGGCAAACAAGCCCCGTTGGGTCCGGTTAAGACGCTGTCAAACCGACCCCAGGCTCTGGGATTAGATGAATAACCAGGTTTGGGTTCCAAGTTTATCAAACTGATAACAACTCCCTCCAATTGTTCAGTAGGAAGGAACTTTTCACTCATGTAGGCACGCACTTTGACATAACAGCGCCTGTTTTCAGGCACGTCTAAATTGAAGAGCCTACGTTCTCTGATCTCCATGTTGCCTATTAGAAAGGTGCGCTCCTCACGTTTGCTTCGTCCATGACCACCAGTAGTTGTCGTGCTGTAGGAGAAATCACTCTCTTCCTCCCAGACACCAGTATCTGGGTTTAAAGACCACAGCTTCATTGTGGGAATGTGCTCTTGCATTTTAACATGCTGCGTGTCAAGGAGAACTTGGACTGCTCCTGTCCCAAGAACCTCCTTGCTGGTCTCATCTCTAAAGTCAACAGAAAACATGCCGTAGGTCCTTAATGGCAGCATGTCACCCTCTTCATCCACAAAGTTGAGGTCACCAGGGGCTGCTGCTGCAGTCGTTATGTTTCTTGGATCAATAAATGTGACGCTGGCTTTCACTGTGCCCTCATAGATTTCTCCATTGTCTTTATGGAAGGAGTGGGGTGGAATGACCAGCTGCCCTATTGGATCTTCCCCTTTAATTTCCCCAAGGTCTATAAAATTGGTCTCTCGTGGATTTATATCAACTGGTGTCTGCTTTCTCATCACTTTCACATTATGATAGATGGAGCCACTTTTCTTGTCAAAAATGAACACCTTTGGAGTGTCAATGTACGTTTGAGAAGGATCGACAAAATTTACCACCAGTCTTTGTGTATCTGGAGTAATTTGCAATGTAAACCCTCCCTGGTATCCTGTGGTGCCTACTCTATCTTTACCAATATAAATATGCCCAAATCGCAGAGGCTCATCATTGTCAGCTGCCACAACTCGGCCACGAACCAGCACGGTAGGTTGCACACACTTGTGACAACTGCACTGTTTCACCGCTCGTATGGGGAGTTTGTAGGTACCACAGTCAATGTTTCGGCTCTCCATTTCCTGGACACCACAGCAGAATCCAGCTCCGTCTCTGCACCGCATGTCAAAGTCGAGGGATCCCGGGCATTTGTTGTGAGAGCATCGACCAGCATTGTAGTACTTGGAGTGAGTGCCAGGTTGAACGCAGTCCATTGGTAATCTGATGAGGTGCATTTCAGGAGTGGCATTGCATGCTGGTGATCCGTTAGCTGTGGATTAGATTATATTCAGCGTTAAGATGTGTGGCATAATATTGAGAAGAAGTCCTCACAACTCAAATGTTATGGAGAAGAATGCTACAATTACAGTGGCTTCAGTTTCTTCATTTACTAGCATCTGACAGACGTTCTGTTTGGAATGAGATATTAGACCTAAAATGGTCAAATGAAATTAATGGACATGTTTACGTTCATATTGATTATTTAAACTGCAAAGAAAGTCACATAACCTATTCCGTAGAGCACACACAGAAAAATTGCTTCTTGGCATCAACATGTGTCTAGTTAGGAGTGAAGCATGGGTTAGATTGTAATTACACATGAAGTGAACCTGTATATACAGATCATTTAAATTTAATTTTAAAAAAACACAGTAATTGTTTAGCTAGATACTTGAAATCTAATTACTGCACTTGATATTCTGAAATTTAAGCATCCTCTTGTTAGGTACCCCTCCATTTCCGAATAAGTTGTGGATGTAGCAAAACAAGATAAGCTTCCTTTGGCATATGATTATGTAAATGGTGCATTTCTGCCACTTTTCCTAATATGAGACCTGTTTAACTAATTATGTATGCTGAATTTAATTCGAGTTCCTTTTCATGGTAAGAACATCACCACCGACAACATTGTTTCAATAAAGATCTGGTGGATTTGGGGGAGGAGGCCAAGTTGAATTAGCCGAGCTTAAAAGCAATCTCAAGTAATTGGTTATTATTTAATGAAATGTATTTGTGAAAAAACTGAGCTGCAACACAAGAAAGATGAGACTTGCGGCAACAACTTGTAACCATGTTAAAATAACAATAAAGGAAATGAACATTACTGTTTGGAAAATACTCAGTTGCTTTGCATTTTAAATTTTAACAAATGTTAAATATTTAACTTATTTAAGCTGAAGCCGGCAAATCAAATCAAATAGAATTCTCATTCCTAATAAACAAATAACATTTTTTTATTTATTTAAGATTCAAGAGTTCATGTGGGCCTCAGATGGTTTTTGAGGTTTTAGCAGTTTAGTTCTCTTCTGTCTTGAGCCAGCTCTGATTATGATTAAGATAGTTTATTAGTGTTCAAATTAAAAATGTAAACACAAAAACAAATGATTTATCTCAAGACTAGTACATGCACTTCTCCACTTAGGTGGAGATGTTATTCTTCTCGCATGCTGGCGTCCCCTGTGACAATGAACTTTGGACGGCAGGGATTTATTTGTTGCCTGAGGGAAATTACTCTGACTTCTGCCTTACTTAACAAGAACCATGGAGAATAGACTCTATCTACAATGCTGTAAAAATGTATTTGCTCCCTCTTAGATTTGTACTGTGTTAACCTTTTTTTGGTCACACTTGAAGGTCATTCTTTGATTTAATTTCACAAATCCCACCAAGGCATAACTACTCTAAAGTGAAGATTTAAGAATTCACTTTAACAGAACTTATTTGACAGCATGAAGCCAAGTAAAATGTATGACAAAGCAACACAATAACAGATTAGAAAATAAAGGCTGATATCTACAAGTCCAAAGCAAGTTACAAAGTCATTTCTAAGATTTTGCGACTGTAGTGAACCACTGTGAGAACCATTGTTGACAAATGGGGGAAAATGTGGGGCAGTGGTGAACCTTCTCTGAAATGGTTGGCACACCAAAACTACTCCAAGAGCTCATCAAAAACTCATCCAAAAGGTCACGTAAGGTCTTTGAAGACCATAAAACTCCTTTCCAGCCCTAGTTAAGGTTAATATTATTGATTCAACAATAAGAAACAGATCTGATTTTTAAAAAAAAAGGCATTCTGGAGCGCTCTAAAACTGAAACCATTGCTTACTAAAAAGAACCCAAAGAACATGAAACTAACAGTCAGATATGTTGGTAGTAGAATGATGTCCTAGGGTTGCTTTTGTGTTTCACAATCTTTGTGATCTCCAATTATTAAAAATAGAACAATCAGTTCTGCTCTGCAGAAGACAATCCGGAAGGGAAATGTCTGGCCATCAGGTCACAGACTAAAGCTCCTGTGGGTCTCTGTTATGTAGTTGTGATAACAATGATATATAGCAAATTAGAAAGCTCTAGAATTGAGTTACAGAAATGCAAACGTCAGAATCTAGAGCTTAGATCTTGGTTTGCTTTGCTAATAAAATAGTCCTTTATTAACCCCACTGTGAGGAAATTCTCTTGTCACAGCAGTAAAGCATCAAAATATACCCCATTGAGTAAAACGTGTATGTAAGAACAATATAAACAACTGCATATAAATAAAGTACCTACAGATAAAATAAAATTTAAATTAAATAGAAACCTGAAAATGTGGTGATTTTTGAATACACAATAAATAAATGAAGAATATTTTATGTTAATGGTGGCATCATGTTGGAGCAGCTCTGTTACATTAACTCTGTCACATTACATTACTGATATGTCCTGTTAGAAACCTTTGTTCATAATTTCTTTGGTTCAGGCAATGAATGTCTGGGTAATTATTCCCTTTGCAATTGGACACTGGGCAGCTGGAAAGATTTTTTGCATTTTTTTAAAACTTCCAGACAGTTGCTATGATGCATAGCAGTGGCTACAACATATTGTTTTTACAACTGAGAGCAGCTGATTAGCATCTCAAAAGCCCAAATAATACTTGAACTCCTAACCCAAATCCCAGACGAGTTGGAAAGGAGGCTTTGAGTGGGAAGCTAAAACCATCTCTTCCAACAATCATAACGGGAAAGGATCATATCCTCCACTCCAACGCCTCTTCACCTGGCTTTCTAACCATTCAACCAGACAAATATTTAAAGAGAAGTGACAAAAGCAAATGAGGTGGATTAGTAGTGCTTGCCAACAACTGACGGTATCATCCAGGACATTTCACTATGGAATATTATCTGCTGCCTGGAAACTGAACTATCATACAGCAACAACCTTCTGGTGCAATGGTGGTGACGGTGTTAAAAGTTCATCCCATAATCGGTGGTTTGCTGGTTTGTGTTGCTGTTGCATCCATCTCTTTTGTTGTGTTCTTGGCGAGACACTTCGCCTGCTAGTGGTGGTCACTGATGGTAGTCTTGTTTCTGTCAAACTGCTCCAGGGCAGCTGTGGTTGCAAACTAGTAGCTTGCCACCATCAGTGTGTGAAGAGGCTTTGGAGTCCTCTGGATTTGATAAATTGCTATACAAGTACAGGCAATTTACCATTCAGTTAAAAGCCTCTTCAGATTTGTTGCAAGACTGACTGCTACTGGAGAACTTTTCTGCCCACAAAATCACCATCCAACCACTATTTGAAGATATTTGGATGATAGTTACAACAACATATAATTTCCCTTTGGAATAAATATTCTGAATTGAAGTGAAAACCACCTTTGAATAGCTCAAAAAGAGTCAAATTAACAGTTCTGGACTGACTTGGTAAAAATGTCCAGACTTGTATCTAATTGAGATGCGGAAGGACAGTAAACAGGTTACCGTACTCTTACTTGAAAATCCTTCAATGTGGCAAGTGTGAGCTAAAATTCCTCCACACCAGCGTAACACTTAATGCCCGTTGTTAGAAATGTTTGATAGCGGGTGTTGTCTTCAAGAGTAGCACATAGAGTTAGTAGGTAAAAAAAAACTGGTTTAAGGGGAAATTTGTGGTTCATATACTGTACATCATTCTTAAATGAAGTCATCACTCTTTTCGGTTTATTCAGGTTGCATTGTCTGGTATAAAAATTGCTTGACTGTATAAAATGTGAAACAAAAATTAAAAACAGTAGTATAATATACAAGGGGGCAAAGAGGGCACTGTAGTTCTCCCTCCTTAATGTGGCTAAATTTTGTTCCTTGATTGAGAGAGGAACATGTAGAGTTTAGTTTATGCAATGCATGTTGGAGAAAAGCTGCCGTCTGGGGTTTTCTGCACCTAGAGCCACTTCAAACGATAAAAAAACAATCCATCATGAGTAGACTGTATTTCAAACAGATGTAAACAAAATAAAACCTAATCCCTTAGCTCAGTTGGATTTCCCCGCTATTTTTTCTTTCTTTTGCTTTTTCCACTTTGTGTGAGTTGACTCTCTCTTTCCTGGGGTTTTTGAGCACTGCGGTTTTGTATGATTCTTCTTGCTGCATGGACATGCCTCATGGATGACTTGAATGTAGCCCAGGTCTGGCATTCCTCTCAAAGTGTGTATTCAATTTTAGCAGCGGCTGTTTTTTATGCAGTCAAATTATTTGTGGTTGTTTGGTTTCTGTCAGTGGTTTTACTTGAGCCAGTGGAAAATTCAATACGTCATTGTCAAATGCACCAGGATGAGAGCCATCCTGAGTCAAAATCCCACCTAGCATCCTGCCATCATCATGTCAAAATGTTTTCTTTTGGAATTGATAAAGAGGAAACGCAATGTACGAGAAATTGGCTTCATAATGCAAAAACAATGTTGCATATATGATAAATCTGCTTTACCTGCAAGCGAAAACAAATTGTTGCTTTTTGCGGGAAAATGCTGTGTGTTGCTTTCTTATGAAAATCAACACTGTTGGTCAGCTCTGACATCAGTGATTTCACTGATAAAAAAAATTTAAACAAAAACATTGAAAAGAATAAAAAGCAGCGTGAATTTATACTTGCATTTAGGAGAAAGACGTTTTTGTTATGAAACGAGGTTTTATGTTTACGTTTTCCTTCAGTCTGTACGTACCAATCACAGTGAGGTGAGCTGGGGACGACTTGATGCTGCCTGCAGCGTTGCTGGTTTTGCAGTAGTACTCCCCGGACTGCTCTAGCTTCAGGTCTCGTAGCACAAGGTCGTTTCCATACTTATACATGTTCTTATCCAGCAATGTCCCATTGTGGTACCTGGTTTATTTTTATAGAAATGTAGAGATACAAAGGACACAGATTACTTTAGTTAATTTAGATTTTGATTTCTTAATAAAGCTCCTTAAGTCAGCACATGCAATTCTTAGTGGAGGTGAAGGCTACATGTTTTGTACGTTTTTATTAATGATTCTTGCTACAAGTCTGGCTGGCCTAAAACTTTACTGTTTTAATTCAATCCAAATAAATTCAGTCCTGTTGTATGTGACCATATCCAATGAAATGTTAACCAAGCACATTCATTTGCAAATGTATTGCTCAACTCTGGTTAAATTTTAGCAGTTTTGTTTTTTAATGCTTCTTCTGGACCAGGAAGAGAAATCTATCGACACCTCAGCTGTTAAACTGAAATAATTTAAACTCAAAGATGCTTCTTAAAATCTTTACAATTACTTTGCCTGTACATTTACACTGTGGCAAATATGACTCAGTTGGAAGAGTAGACTTTTTGCAACCTGGAAGTTGCAGGTTCAGTTCCAGCTTCTCCCTACCACATGTAGATGTACCTCTTGGCAAGGAATTTAAACCTGATCTCTGTATTGATGTGTGAGAGAGATTGGATGAACATGACAAATTAAAAACACTTTGAATGGCTGGTATGTTCAGAAAAGCATGATGAATGTTATATAAATTCACACCACTTAACATTTAATTCTGTATTTTTAGCTTGCTTTAACCATTACATTTGATCTTTCATGAAGCATGCATTTTTTTTTATTCCCCTTTCAGTGTATTTTTACTTTGAAAAAAGACCATTTCCTCTCACCCCTAACATACCATTGTGTGTATTACTGCATAAAACTGCTGTTCTTCTTACCAGTAGTATTTGTCCGGAGCTGGTGATCCTGTAGCAGAGCAGCACAACAGCGCCCTTCCTCCCTCGTAACGCACTTTGTCTTCTGGGTGCTTCACGATGTATGGCTTTTCTGTGGAAGGTGTAAAAGCACAAATCTTATACACCTGTTTTCTGTGCATGGTGAGACAGAAGCTACAGAGCTCTTAAAACTCAGCCCGACAGGCACTTTGTTCTCACATTGGTCTCTGGGCTTTTAAAAACTTGTTAAGGGAATTACAGTCTCAAAGCAGCACAGTTCTAACATTATTGGGTTTCTTCACAGCTATATAGGTGGTCTGGGCTTGACTTTGTGGTATTTTATTTGTCTGAAAGTAGGATTTGCCCAATAAAAACAATCAGCATCAGGAAATGTTTTCTCATGGCCATCCAAGAACACCTAGTCAAATCTATCTACTCCATCTATTGGCACTCACCAGCTGACGTGAGGACAGCCCGTAGCCAGGAAACCCCTGTAGCGTTACTGGAAGTAGAGACGACCACTGGCACAAACTTCTCTTTGTTGATGGCAATGGAGGTGGAGGTGGAGGAGCAGACTCCTGATAGTGTGAACTGCCCTTTCGTGTCGGTCAGAGTTCGGATCACTTTAGGGTGGCTGGTCAGAGCCACGCTGGCCCCTGCCAGAGGGACTCCGGTCACAGTTTGGATGTCTCCGAACAGCATGTGGCCTTCACACACACACAGGCTGCAGTCCTCACTGGGTTGGCCTTCGGAGCACTTCAGCTTGCATGTGGCTGTTGTAATAAACCCATTAAGACATACAGTACGTAAAGTGTGAAAAATATGCTGAAGAATAGAAATGTAAAACATTTGGAATCACAGTGTTAAAAAAAACTATTGCTAGCAATATCATCTTCCATAACATTGTTTCTATGTCTGAAAGTCATTCTAATGAGAGAGGAATGCAGCAGACTCCTTATTGCAGATGCTGCTGCACAGTTCCAGTCAGCTGGCTGAAAGAAAGTTCTTTGACGTTTCCCTTATTCCCCAAAAAAGCAAGTTTACTTCAATGGAATTTCTTTTAAAATTATGAAAAAACACAGACAGTCATTGCATGGATGCTAGAAGAACATCAATCACCCTCATAAGGGCGATACTAATTTAAAACTACAAATAGAAATGATTTGGTTACTCAATAACATAGTCAAACTAGTTAATTATGATTGTATATTGTCAACCTCTTCTGAGTAAAAATCTAAAATGTGATGATGTTATGCATATATGTCAATACCACATTAATATGGATTTATAGTAATGAGCTGTCAGTCATATCAAAACTCTTATTTTTACTATAAAGCCACTTGATTTATATTTCCTATGGTCAGGTGCACCTCAGCTTGACGACTTTATTAAAAATGAGCAGCTTTGCAGTCATCATGACAGCTTATTGTTTGGAGCTTGTTGCAAGATGTGGGCCTGGAAATGGTTTGGTTTTAAGTGGGATGATTTCAGAGGAAGAGTTGCAATCTGCCAAGTGGATGAAAAAAATATTATTTGTGTAAAATGTTGCCTCAACAAACGAGCTTCATTTCTCCTAACTAACAAAAACTCCTGACTACTTTTTGGAGAAAGCCTGCTGTATTTTCTGGACTTGTACACAGTGTTGATTGTTGTGCTCAATTTAAATGAAGTGCTGGCATGTCAGTCACTACAACATGACTTTAAAAACAACAGAGTCAGTGTGCTCCTGATTAACAACTGTAAATGTATATATATATTATAATCAGACAGTCTGCTGCTGTCATTTCATCCAATTTCTTGACTCCTGGCAACACCAAATAAAACGGTGTTTTATTTGCTGTTGCATTTTAGCAACAGTTTGGTAACTTAAACAAACCCAGAAGATTATTTTTTATCCTTTTCATTCCTGTTAAAAACATGCCCAGCTCCTATTACTCAAATATAATTTTGTAAGTCAAACAAATTGCCAATTACATAAGTTTTCCAAAAATACTTTTATAAGAAATGAACTTATTTGAAATGTGAATGTTACATAATTAGCCTCGGGAAGGTTTTTCCCACTTGGAATGATATGATAATACTTTATTCTTTGTTTTGTCTGTTTCTCTCTTTTTTTATGGATTATTTGTTTAGATTATTGTGTCTAAACAAATAAGATTGATTGATTGATTGATTGATTGATTGATTGATTGATTGATTGATTGATTGATTGATTGATTGATTGATTGATTGATTGATTGATTGATTGATTGATGTTTGAAAAACATCAAATTTTATCTCAATTTCAGAGTTGAAGTGTGTTGTTTGACTTTAAAAACGTAACAAAATTGCAGAGATTTTGCTGCTTTTTTTGCTGTTTGAACATAAAAGTGTGTAAAGACATTTTACACAACATCTAAAACAGTCTGAGCTTACTAGGACATCGACTTCTTCCGCATTTCTGGACCTCAGCAGGTCGTCCTGGACACTGCACCATCTCTGAGGCTCTCACACAGGTTCTTCTCCTTGTCCTGCGACCTCCACCACAAGTTACTGAACAACTCCCCCAGGGGCCCCAAGGACTCCACTTGGCTGTAAGAAAAGGGAGATTAGAGGGATTTGTAGTCCTTTGTTTTCAGTAAATCTTTTCAGTACTTTTGCCAGTCATTCATTGGTGTTGACCGACCTGTGCATGGTGGAGTGGAGCACTCCCTCCTCTCTGCATGGTGTCCTATACATGCTGGTACGAACAAAAGTGGCATAGGCTGAGCGCTCACGCATTTCCTCTGCCGAACTTGGATTCCCACGTCATTGCAAGCCGTGGTGGAGCAGGGACCCCACTCACTCCAGTCGGTCCAGTAGCTCTGCACTGCACACACAAGAGATCTTAAGATTTCAAATCCTTCATCAGCTTCTGTACTAGAAGAAGCCAGTTATATGAGAAACTAAGTGCACAATAGCATCACATGTTTAAGTGACAGCTTGTGCTGCAACAGCCTGCTCTTATCAGGACTACCTGGAGGACACTGAAAGCGAACATGATAGTTGGAACAGACTCGGCCGTACGGCTGTTCTTTGTTGATGCACCAGAAGCCCTTCTCCAAACTGGAGTGGACCACTTCACCAGTGTCTGCAGCTGCCACCCAGTCTGTGGTGCGGGCCTCCATGGCAGTGGGCCGAGCACAAACCCTCTCTCTGTAGTAGAAACGAATTGCTTCCAGGCGCTCGTAGTCTCCATTCCCACCAGGATGGTCGATGTTAAACCAAGATGTCCACTCAGTCACACCTGGAGGCACGCAGAGAAAACTGATAGAAACCAACTGTTTGAAATGGCCAGAAATGGTTAGGAAAGCACCATCTACTCTAAAGAAGCAGGAATGCTTCACACACAAAAGTGCATTTGGTTTTGATCAGTTACTGTTTTTATTGTAACAGATCCTTTCCACCAATTCTGTTCACGTTATTCAGCTAATGACTCCTGTTTTGTGTTGCTTAGTGGATTGGATGCCAGGAATTTGACAAAAGAAGATACATTTGCAGTGTAACATTTTATTCATGTCTCAAAGAAGGGCCTTAGTTGATTTTGAGAGAACAATAAACAACCACAACAGCCTGCTACTTTCTTCTCATACTGGTCTTCAGCTTGGTCACCCGCTGCTGTGAAAAGGCATCCAGTCATTTCACCAGTGTTTGATTCATATCGCCCAGCGTGTTTGTGTTGTTCAGTCTGGTACAAACAGTGTATATCTAAGGTGATTCCTCAAGTGATTGTAGGGTTGACATGAGGACTGCATGCAGGCAACTCCATTCACTCTAGATTTGGGACGTTTTTCATCAGCTCAACCCACAAAGACCTTTTTTTTCAGAAGTGTGACAACATTTAAGATAAAAATAATCAGGCTATTTGCAACTATTTACAAGACTACAAAAAAATTATAATATAACACAATTTTCCTGTCTTTTGTGCAAAATGTATCTTGGGCTTAGTATATAATGGTTTTTCAACACTGTGGCATATAGAGTTAAGCCTAAAGGATTGTTCAAAGAAAATGTAAGGAATAAAACCAGTGGAGTTCCTAATAAACATAATTTAAACAAATTATTCTATGTCATTAAAAAAAGATCTTTCAAAAGACAAAAACAGGAATGTTGAAAAGGAGGAAAACTCTTTGTAGATGTTTAAAAATGTGTAGTCCTTAAAGATGACAGTACATTGGAGATTAGTTAAATTTGAAATGAAGAGTGAGAAAATTTTATGTCTGTTAGAGCCTTGACAACATGCCTGTATGTTATTTCATACAGGCATGAAGTTAATGTTTGACGCAAGTGGATTTCTTTCCAATTATTGTCCTCTTCAATCAGTCCCACGCAGAGAGGAGTCCTAATAAAAGACCAATTGTTCATTTCTTCTCATGCTCACTGTAGGTTTGTTGTCGCTAATAAGACATATTTGGTTAAGTGTTCTCTGGGCGTAGATTTTAAGCCATTGGCTGCTTATTTTACAGGAAATTAGTACCATTAAAAATGTGCTGAGCTGACTACTTTTAGCCTTTTCTGCTTGTAATTGAGCCGTGAACATCAAGTGAAGCATGTAAAAAGTGTTTGGATTTGCAACAGGCCTGTGAAAAGTACAAGTAATTTTATAGTTTTATGTAAATGTTCACATTAGTGAAGTGGGAAGGTCTGCTCCCAGATGTCACATGTTAAACCACTTGACAAAAATATCAAACCCATGAAAAGATTTTAAAATGAATTGCAGAAATATCTTTACAGATCTCAAACAAGAAGATGTTAGAGATGTGTTTTGTGTCAAATAAAATTCATTTAAAAAGCTGCCATTATTACCTGTTGTTTGTGAGTCCGTGAATGTATTGAAAACCACTCTTTTGCTCCTGTCTGATGGATTCCTGGTCCTTAATAATCCTGCACACAAAGTAAAAGAATTAAAAAAATACCCCAACATAGCCCAATATGTCATGAAGTCCAATTGGTCCCTTGTACATCAACAGATGTAACCTCAATAAATGAACTCGATTAGTTAAAATTCTTTATTGTTTTCTGTAAACTGTGACAGACTGGCGACCTGTCCAGTGTGATCCCAGGGTAAAGCAAAGTAAGCATAGCAGTGATTTGTTTTGGTATGGAAACTGTAACTCAGATATGTATCAAACTGGAAGTTGTTTAAAAAAAAAAACTGTGTTGGAAAACATTTTTATTTGAGGGAATATGTTATTTCTTAGCTGATTATTTTTCTGCTGTCTACCAAACTTTTTGATGCCAAAAGTTATGTATGTTGCCATTCATTAACTTAGCTCATTAGAAAACCTATGCAAATTAACTGACTTAAGCAACATTAACACATTAAATTTTTACGTTTGTACATTTATATACACACATAACCTGCAGCAATTATTACACGTCTCAGACTCACTTTTTCATAACGTCTTGTTTCTATGACCTGCTGCAGGAGAGTAATAAATAAGAACAACACATGAAATATGATGTTTCTGGCTCTTTGATTTATTAAATGGGACTCAGTGACATTTTCTTCCATGCCATAACGTGTAATGATTCATTTATTCTCCAACACTAATTTTTAATATTGCAAAAGACGTCAATTGTTTGCTTGACATTTCTTTTTTGGGTTACATTTGGGCCACTAAAAAAAAATAAATAAATGTCATGGTGCGTGACGGAAACAAAAAGTTACTTCTGCTGCCTCTCACCATGTACACGTGTGCATGCATGTGTGTGTGCGTGTGCGTGTGTGTGTAACAGGCACAAGCACTGCTGAGTTTATGAGCAGAGAATCCCAGCACATTAACTAGCATTGATCGATGTCCCTTCTGGTTTCATAGCCTGCTTCAGCTCTTTATTGTCGTGCCAGCTCTTTTGGTTCTACCATTACAACCTTTTAGTGACATTCCTAAAATGATGGTAGGAATTGCATAATGTACGCTTTTAGGCTGGCATGGGCAGCCAGCTGCCCAACACTGGTGCTCTTTTTTTTTTATTTTTTTTTTTATTTAGCTTTTAAAAAACCATTGTACGCTTTCCATATGGCTTTGTGTCTCTGAACTACTGGGTTGACTTGAGAACCACAATGAAATGCCTTCAGATTGATGAGTTCAGCAGCTGTGTCTGCTGCCTGCAGATTGAGTTCAGTGGGTGGAATCGAATGCTTTCCCCATCATTCCTTTTCTGCAGTGATTTGTATGTCGCTATTGCATTCCTACACACATGCTCGCTGATGATCAACACTATGTATTGGTCTTCACTGATTTAACAAGTGCTTGCAGAATGCATGACACATTTTCTTCCCTCTGCGATACTGTAGCTTATTATACATAAACAACTTTTCACTTAGCTTATTAGCTCGGAGACCCCGACCTGCGGCCATTAATGATCCTTTCAACTCCGAACGCAGACTTGTTTCCAAGAAATTCTAAAGAAGCATTTTGGCTTGTTACATAACAGCGCTACTCCCCCTCACACCAACTCCAAGTTAATGTACGGCCAAGTTCTTGGCCCCTGATTATCGTTTCAAGATGTTTCACATTGAAAACCAAACACCAAAACAAGTCTTCTGGTTTTACAAGGTGTCTAATAGTTTTAAGGAAGTTAAGAGAGGAAACACAGATTAGGTGCAGCAGAAAGGCGAATGTTGGAGTGCTGGCCTCACTTATGGCAGGTATATAATCTGGCCCAGTGCACCGGCACCTTTGTGCTTTTGACTGACATATTAACACTTTTTAAAGGCCATGGGCTTTTGCAGGGCTACTGCTTCATGTGGCTGGTATGTGAGTGAATTAAACCTCATCAAGAAGCTAATAACACATGTTTTTTCAAGCCCCAGGGAGAAATGTTACAATTTATGATTTCCTATTTGCTGCTTCAGACTCACACATACTCGGGTGTCCTGTGCATATTTTGTGTGCCATGCATATTCTACATGGAACTGTCCCCAGACGGTTGAGATTTCACGGTCAAGCGTACTGATTTCCTATATTTCTCATAACAAATTCCTCCATTTTCCACAATTCGACTTAGCTCAACACAGTGACTCTTTCTTACTCAGTGTCTAAGTTATTTCCTTCCAAGTATTTTTCCTTCTCTCAAAGTCCTGATTGATGTATCTTGCAAATTTTTTGTTCTAATTTCTTCAGTCAGATACCCTTCAGAATTGGACTCCATTTCATCCACAAGATGGCACCGATTCTCAACTTTATCAGCTTGGTGTCTCACACGCAACAGTTCAATGAAAACATTGTTTTCTGCCAAGCTTTTTGCTATGGTACGCTCTCGTACACTTACCCATGGACATCCATGAAGTATGACGGAGCCTCTAGAAAGTTACATGAAGGTACAAATTAAAATGATCATTTGTGCTTCTAGAATATTTTAAATGTATTAATATCAGGAACATAATTCAAAATGTCTTCAAACACCACTTTTTGTAGTGGTGTTTGTTGACATTACAAAAAGTGTCTTTTGTAATAAAAGATCCGTGCTGGATTTATTTTAAGGGCAATATGGGTTCACTTTTTTGGATTAGGGACAAATATTGGTTATGGAAGTGAAAGATGACCAATGAACAACAAGCATGGTTATTTTACAGTGACATTTGGTAAGTTCACTTAAAGTACCTCAGGTGGCCTAAACATCCATAGTCAATCTTGGAATGACCTTAAGCAAACATTGACTAGGTAACAAGATACACAAGTAGTGTAAACCTGCTTCAGGTTCCAGTGGTGACAGAAGGCTGGCCACAAAACACCAAACATCATCGGTTTTCGTAACTGGATTTCTTCTAAGTGTGGATTCATCTTGAGCCACAGAGCCTATTGTTGTTTTTAACCAACTATACATCACTGGGATTTACAGCTTGGCTGGACACAGGCACATCTTCTATTGGTCATCACCTGTGACTTTGTGAAGCTTTGCCTTCATTCATTTTGTGAGAGGGAGTTTCCAGTGTTTGTATTATGTTGAAAGAAAAAAGAAGGAAAAAAAAACTCCCAAAGAGAGAAAATGAAAGGCTTTTTAAAATTGCGCCCAGAATGTTTTCACTTGTATTGGGAAGGTATGTCTTTGCCAGATGTATGTTGGCAGACAGACAAGGCCTAACTAGGTGGTCTGGATTCTGTTTATAATACTAAAAATCCCAACATGATGGAGAAGATTAAAAAAATAACTACTCTCAAACTGAAAAAAAATCCTGCTTGGTGAATCTGTTTCCACAAAAGTATTTTATGTTCGACTTGAGAGTGATTTGTCTGTGTGAGCCTGTGCATGCAGTGCTCTGTTTATGTTTTCATATGAGAGTTGTTTATGCACTTGCAGAGAGAAAAGAGGAATGCCAGGGAGGCCAACTCTCTCATGTGATAGAGAAAGGACAAAGGACAAGACTATTTAACAGTAAAAGCAGAAATCAGGTCTTTTATATGGAGAGAGATGAAAATGTACATAGCATAAATGAAGCTGGCATAGCACAATTAAAGAGGAAGGTAGAAATAGAAACACAGCTGAAACCGACTGAATTCCCTGCATTGTAGCACAGCTAGCATTTGCATTAAGTTAGAAAAGCAGAAGTTTCAATCTCCTGAGTCTAATTGCCGTAACTAGACAGTTACCATAACCAGCTAACATCCTGTTCACATCACAGAAGGACATGGAAGAGTGACAATCAAACATTCCTACCAGAAAAACAGCACATGTGCATTTTTGAGCAATCATAAACGAGACAAAGTGATGAATTTTTAAATTCACTGTAAGTAATCACAAAAAACAGATTATAAAAATACAGAAATTATATCAGAAGGCATAGTTATTCAACACCATGCTAACCCCACAGCTGCCCATATAATGTCATATCAGGTCAGTCTATGTTAATATTTCACATGGGAAAAGTAAAACACCATCAGGCTGGTGCGTGGGCCAGACCCAGGTCTGAACTTGCTGCTAATTCTTGTCTGGATGTGAGGATGTGAGATCTGTTAAAAAAAAAACAAAAAAAAAAAAAAACGTCCAACTGCTTGAAAATACTGTTTCATTGACATTCAACTGTGAATAAAGCTAGACAGTAACAGTCAATCTTAGTGCTTGACTGGATACATTTTTTTTTTAATTAGGTAAAATTAGGTATTTAATGAACACTGTATTGTTTTTGCTGATTTGAAACAGTTGGGAGGAATTTAAAAGCTCAGCTGCTCGCACTGTTTAAGAGGTTCAAGTTTAAACCTCTGGTCAAAACAGTGAAATAGCTCAACTAAAGCAGCTTTAAATATGTTCTGGACACATGTGTGTATACGGGAAAATGAAAATATTGAATTTAAAAATGTGACAGAGTTTGGGATTGATGTGAATTTATTTATATTTCTTTGATCCACTGACGTCCTTGTCTCAGTCATTTAATTCATCTGGCCAGACGGCTTTGTGTTTGGAGCAGACAGTGGTCAGCATCTGGAGAAGTAGCCCTGGAGTCTGCCTAAAGTTATGTGGAGAGAAGAGAGGACTGGAAGATTCATGCGAAGGGGTGGTAGTTCCAGAGCACTCCTCTAATACGGTGGGCATTCAGCAACAGCTGCCACCTTTAAATAGAAAAAATGGGCCATAAATCTCAGAGGTTTAGGGTGGATGGAGAGAGTGACAGAGAACAAAGCCAGGATAGTGTTTGATGGAGCAGGACGGAGCAATAAGTAGAGAAAGGTGAAGGCCAGAATGTGATGGAGTGAGGAAAAAGAAGGGAAAAAAGGTGGGGAAAGTATTTGTGAGAAATACCTGAAGCAGAGACAGATTAGAAACAAGAGGAGAGCAGATGAAGACGAATAGACAGATGGAGACGTTCTGCGAAGTCATTGCTGCAGCAGTAGACTGAACGCACAGAAATGGTCGGCAAGTTGGCCGCTTCAGCAAAGTTGGAAAACAGGACGCTAAAGCCATTTTACCTGTGCTCCTTCGCTTCCCCCTTTATTCCATTTTCTCATTTAGGGAAGAACGAAGCCAGCAGGTGTAAAAAAATAAATAAATGGGTCTCTTGCTATGTGATCGCTGCACCATGTTTCCAAGGAGACAGGGTTTCTGTCTTTGGGGATAGCCTGCCTGCGCAGCATTCGAGAGTGTAAATAAGGCCAAGACGCACCACCTTCTCACAAGATGTGGGGATGTACCGCTAAAGAAGCGTGGCATAAAACGTAAAAGTTTATAATCCATTTTAGGGTCAGAGTGTTCTGCTCAGTCAAGATCAATGTGAACAACCATTTATAAATCTTCTTTCTCTGTCGGCTGGTCTTGTGATTTACTCATCAGTATATGGCACAAACCCCTCTGCCAGACATTTACGACTCAGAGGCCTCAAAGTCCCACAAGATGTGAAGACTATTATGGTCTATTCACACTCGATTGCCTTTATGAACTGCCAGCGCCTTCGCTTAAAAAAATAATAATAATGGAAAACAGATGCAAGGTGGATAGAAAGTGACACTCGGGAAGAGCAGTGAGTTTTCCAAGCAACAGGAGGTGAAATTTAGGGGCGAGCACTTATGATGTTCATGTGTTAGGTGGTAATTATAATTGCCAGATGCTCAAGCTGGACCAAAGATTAGGAAAAACTGAGCAACAGGAAGTGATGTAAAGATGTGTTTAGGCACGAGGTCACAACGCCACATTTTTTCTCATCAATGTGAAGCCTTATCATGGTGGCAGCATTATCGGGTTGCTGCCATCACGTGACTTAGCCTGGTAAAGTAAGCTCAAGCTATTTTTATGACACCTGAAAATGAATGTGAGAGCTTTACTCTTGTAACTGTATCCTTACATTTGACAGACTTTAAGTTGGAGTAAGAGAGTAGGCAATTATTCTCAGTTTGACCTGTTGTCTTCACAGAGTCAATTAATAAATACTTTGGTGAGCTGACTGACGGCAAAGGCATCAAATAAGACCCAATATTCGGCAGAAATAGAGAAAGATGAATAAAGACAGACAAGACATGAATAATTTGCAATCACCATGAGAAAAACGTTTGATATCTTACAAGAAGAAGTTGGTCTCTGCTTAAGAGCTTCTTATTGCAACTAGGTTTTAGAAGTTTTTTAAAATAAATTCGGGCCACATCCGATCAACCCTAGTATTTCGACTAATCGAAGATGAACTGAATGATTCTACACTGAACGGAGATTCCTCAAAATACAGGTTAGGATTTATGTAACCATTATTCTATGCAAATGGCAATGCTTTTGCCTAGAATATGACAACCATCAACACCACAAAAAGTTGCTTTGTTACATCTGCACAGGAGCATTCTAAAGTGATTCCATTATTACTTCCTCGAATCTTGTTAAATTCATCTCTCTTAGTGTTTTTGTGAACCCAACATCGAGTTTTGTCCCATTTGGTGAGTTGAATGTACCCCTAGTTGCAAAACAGGCAGGTATCAAAACAAAGTTTGGTGAAGTTTTGTTTATTTTTCCACACAATTGTTTTTTTTTTTTTATCATTTGTGAGTGTACGTCATGTCCCACATGATTGTACGCTTTATTATGAACAAGTGAACGGGACAGAGCTGAGATTGTGTTTTGTATTTTGGGATGGTAAGAAAAAAAAGCATGACTCAACAGCTGTTTGGTTGGGTCATGAAATGCAACTTTTACTGCCTGTCTCATAATTGGTTACTTTATTATCTTTTTATGGTGTAAAGTACTTTGAATTGCCTTGTTGCTGAAATGTGTTATACACTAAAGCTTGACCTTAAACCACAAAGAAAGTTTTACTGATCCCCTCATTTATCCCCACATGTTGCTAATTGCACTCTGGTTGAAACCAGCTTTTGTTTTCACACGAGCAATTAAGGGCAAATGAGGAGAGTAATGAACGTAATACTGTCTTTCTAAAAGACTTTAAATACCTTTCACAAATTTTCCTGCAGATCTCCACAGCCATTACCTTTCTAAATGTCTAAACTCTTTTAATTGGACAATCTTTGCTCTTGATTTGTTGACATGTTTGATGCTTTAAATTCTTAATGTCTAAGTTTACAGGTTCACAGTGTGTCCCCACAGCATTTCAATCTGGAACACACACCCGTACCGTCATGCACACGTACACACACGCCCGCACACACCCAGTTTATCTCATCGTCCCCCAGACATTTTTTCTGAAGCAGTCCTGCCCTGACATCCTCAAGGGAATGTCGACTCGTTAAGTCGGAAAAACCTCTACAGTTGGTCCACACATGTGAGCGATGTCGTAAACTGGCTGTTGTTGTTTATTATGAGAGATGACAAGGAGATGGAAAATGTTTAACCCAAAGTTTGTTTGTGTTTTTCTGCTGCCCAGCACTGTCTTCTTTTAAGTTTCTTCATCTTTTAACTTTCCGTGATAGTAAATACAAAAAAAAAGTTAAATCAGTCTTCTCTTACCTTGACCTAGAGCCACTGAGGCCAGAAAGGAGAGCAGTAGTGGCAGCTTAGTTAATTCCAACATTGTGCTGATGGAGTGGTCACGGCGTCGGCACGGAGACAAGATGGAGAAGAAGCAAACAACTGGTTCTGCAGCACTTGGTCAGGGTAAGTGGGCTTCAGATCCTCAGGTGTGGGTGATGCTGCCGGTCCTGCAGAGTCTCACCGTGTCTCCTCCTCATGTGGGTTGGAGACAGGAGCTTTTTAAAAGAAGGGGCATCAGGAGTGCACACCAATCCAGCCCCTCTCTCTTTACCATTGGTTAGTGGAATTTAACATCTGGGTCCCCCATATCATTGTCCAGAAAGAAAAAAAGAAACGATGAGGGCCTGGCTCGGGGGAGAGAGGAGAAAGATGCACACAGTCAGTGGGTGTTTGAGTGGCTGGAGTTGCCAAAAACTAAGAGGTTGCTTTCCCCTTTGTTCAAATCCATATCTCATATTTCATCTTTCTGACTCAACTGCAGCTTAATTTAGGTGTTTGCTCTTTTACTGCTGGTGGGTCGAGCCTCCTTTGCAACAGAGTTGTTATATTTGTCCTGCGAACAGGTGTGTGCATGTGTTTGTTTCCTTCTTTAAACTTCTATTCTGGTTTCTGTCTCCATCTTGTTAAACAGTGAAGCATTCTCTAAAATTAGCACATCCAAAAAAATAAAAAAATCTATGCTTGATA
Source organism: Gambusia affinis (assembly GCF_019740435.1). Classification (NCBI taxonomy): domain Eukaryota; kingdom Metazoa; phylum Chordata; class Actinopteri; order Cyprinodontiformes; family Poeciliidae; genus Gambusia; species Gambusia affinis. The sequence continues at coordinate 9,686,731 of NC_057877.1, read as the reverse complement.
TGATCTCATCTTGCTTTTTTTTAAAAATTCCATTTAAATGTACAAAAAGGCTTTAATGCCCATCATTAAATATTACTATGGTCTATTTAAACATACGTAAAGACTGCGTTTTCTTTAGTTGTCACTGTGGCTCGCTCTTTCTGCCCCCATCTCCTCCACTCGCTCTCGCCACAGCCAGATGCTGCTGCTTCCCCCCCTCTTGCCTCCCTCTGGTTCAACTTCTGGTTCAGTTTTGTAACTTTTTTAACAGTTGCTGATTGCACGGTGATGCACTGCCAGAGAGTGGAAGTGTCGTCATATGGCATGCCATTCAGGAAAAAGTCCTGGGAGCGCAGACGTGAGACGTGCTTATGAGGTGCAATGTACTTGGGCTCGTTTTAAACATGTGCATTTGCTCGAGAAAGAGGTGGAAATTAAAAATACTAATTTAACTCAGCTCTTTTATAAATCCCACTTGGCTTGACATTAAAACCGGGTTAAGCAGCAACAGCTGAAGGAATGCTTCCCCTGGTTTTAGCTTGATAAAGGTTAAAGAAAACTGTACAGTTGAAAGTAGAAATGCACAATGATGTTAAGTTTTGAAAACTTTATTGCTAAATGAATCCCAGATGGAAAGCTGACTTGATTGTGGCCATTGTGCATATTGTCTAAGACGGTTCTCAGACCGGTGTCGAAATACCAATGCTTCATATAATTATGTGCAAAAAATACAGACTTTAATAAATTTGATATTTTTCACTCAGCAATAATAGGGTTGGCTTTATTGAGTAATTTCCTTACTTTGAGAAAATAGGGGACATACTATTGTGCATGTATACTTAATTACCTTAATGAATATGTACCAAACTATGCGTCTAAAATATTCATAGAAAAACATAAAGTAGGAGCTATCAAAAGCTATCACTACATTTGAAATATGAGGCAGGCATATAACATTTTGAACTCCGTGTTAATGAGCTGACACGCCCACTTGGATTTTCTGCCTCAAGGGAAATTCATGTTTGATTTTCTAATGAAAAAAAGGAACATTTTGAGTTCTGTGTAAAGCTGTAGAGCATAGTAATAAGGCTTTAACTAAATATGCACTATCAGCTATTTTCCAAAAAGCAGAAGGGTAATCATGATACAGTGTTGTGTCCAACAAATATGCATTCTGGTTAGCACCTTTGAATGTTTTATTTTTATTTAACACTTTAGTGGCTACTGCAAACAGTTAAGAACAACAATGAAAATCACATAAATGTTTATGTACAGTAGCCAAATTTAACAGACTATGAAATTAAATGAATATTCTTGATCAAAAATGACAAAAAAAAATGCCCTGCTCGGAAGTTTTGAATCTTTCCAGGACAGTGAATGGCACTTGGACGTGTGCAGCTCTCCTAAGCGTTGCAGCAGACGGAGTTCCCCTTATGGCAGTGTTATTCCTTTGAAAGCTGTTTCCAGGATGTTTAGTGTTTTCCTTTAAGTCCCTCCAAAAGATCCTTTCATAGATTTACTCAACATTAATCCTTATGTATAAGAAAAATGTTTGCAAATGTTTGCAACTGCACCAAATACCACAATCAAATTTTTAGGGGGGGATTCAAAATGTCTGGATTAAAATTGTGTAAGGTATACCTTGTCATGTACTTTATGAGGGCTTATTTAATTCTTTATGTTGAGTTTAAATCTCTTAGTCGAGAGGCAAAAGCTGCAAATTATTTATTCTCCTGGTTAATCAAGAATTAAAAAGAATTTTTAGCAAGCAAGATGGTTGTTTCTAATTGTACAGAAGACAACAAAAAATGTAAAATAGGTTTTGATTTTGAAAATAAAAATATTCATGTTTTTGCATGCATTATATTTAAAAAATACCATGAAATTATTTATATCCTTCTCATTAATCACTAAAAAAACTATTTTATCATTACCGCAAACAAGCCCTCCTTGCTGATCGACTTTTTGATTTTGAAATGCTACAATACATTAAGATTTAGGCAAGAAGCTAGGTCTTTGACCAGCTAAATTTCTTACACAAATAAGATTTTGAATTAGCTCCTCCTTCAGCCAACCCACAGCCAATGAAAATGCAGAAAATCACTGCAATGGATTAATTTTCCATTGCAGTGTTTGAAATAGTTTCTCTATTCTCTGCAGCAAGCAGGGGTTGCAGTTTACTGCACCTTGTATCAGAAGCAGAAGAAAATTTCTTCAAGGTGTATGGAGGTGAAATGACAAATGCTTGTGGTGCCCCCAAGTGACTTTCTGATGCCACCCTGGGCATCTACCCATATGTCCTATATCCAAAACCACCATGCACAGTCTGTTCCTAAACATTGGAAAACAGCTGCTGTTAAATTTGACTGTATAAATTTATATCAATCAAAGATTCTGGTGCTTATTACTCACCCGCTCTGGTGATGAGCACCCCTGACACTGTAACCACAGACCCATTGTTGCCTGAGAGAGTTTTGGACGGACATTAAAGACTTGGCCACTGATAGTTCAGGGATATTTCCACAGTCATTTCCCAATTGCTTTGGACAGTGCAGAGTGAACAACATGTAAACATTCCTTTTCACTGACTGCCTACACCCACTCACACATGTGGATACTCACCAGGCATTAGTGCATTAGTATGCTGAAGAAGCTCCTAAGGTTGTATAAATACACATTACCTCAGCCGTAAACGGCACAGTAACCTCCCTCTTAAGTCATTTTCACCGAAAGCTGCTGCGCTAACCTCCACATGGACAGATCGTCTAGTTGGGCTGGTTATAGGCCGATCTCACCTGTTTACAGCTTATATTAACAAACCAAATCCAGTTGGGAGCAGGCAAGCAGTGCAACCATATGAGTTCTTTTAAAGACTTTAATTGTTGCAACATGCTTGTGTTTCAAACTTAATGAATCAGTGGCCATTATTCAAACGCCTGACTGCAAATTACTTCAGTATCTGATTACTTCAGTGCTTGTGTTACTCTAGTCAGATCCCCACATGGGGATGGGAGAGCAACCTAATTGAAGTCGTACTGTGCCCTGTGCTTGAATGTTTTTACATTTTGTTACATCAGAATATACAATATTCATGGTTTCCAAAGTTGTATAAAAATATAAGTCCTCTTTAGTGTTTTACCCTTAAATATATGCTTCAATAAGAGTAAATACAACCGTGTTCCTCCACTTCAAAGTTGTGTGGTTGACTGTGTTGGTCTTTCGTGAAAACCGAAGCTAAATAAATCTTGTAGTATATAAGCAAATGTACTGAATGGACATTAAACATAATTTGGACCAGTGCTTCCAAATATTGTGTTGTTTAAAGTTAATATTGCCATCTCTTACGCCTGTTTTTAGAGGCAGCTTTGGAAAAAAAAAACCCAAGTACAATTTGAATTATTTTCATTATATTAGTGAAAAAACTTAAAAACACCAGTCACATTGCGCTTCCTGAAATTGGTCAGATCTTTTTTTTTATTGGTCAACAAGAAATATCTCAACGTTTTGTAAAAGCAAATGCATTAACTAAAAGAATGTAGTGGCAAGTTTAAAAATGACCAAACAATCAAAAGAACACAAATATATATAGTTTTATATATTTATACCCAAAACGCCAACCTACACCACGTTATTTTAGCAGCACACTGAGGGAATGGGGTCCACAGAACGAGTACATGAGAACATAAAAGCTTCAGGTTTCTTGGGGGAAAAAAAGAAAAAAATCCAGTGACTTTTATGATAGAAAACTTGTTTTTTCCTTTTGCCAATTCTGGAAACTAGGAAACGGTGGAATGCTACAGCTCTTACACGTCGACTGACAACAAACTCCTCATGCCATTTCCTAAACAGGCACGACTCAAAGCCATTGCTCTAAGATTCATCCTTTTACAGCAGCTCAACAACACATTTGGCTAATGTGCATTTTGGGTCTAAACAGCCGAGATGTTGACGTTAAATTACAGAAACAACCTATAAAATGCGACCAAGGGTAGAAACACAGCTCCTGTGTTTCCGTGTGTTACAGTTCCAGGAGACAGTCCGTGCCAGCGTAGTCTGGGAGATTAAGCTCATATTTTTTCTGAATGTCATAGGGCAGGAAGCGTCCAGCCAAGAAATGCTTTCCAGAGAAGTTTAGTGCACACTTCTTTGGTGCCATGAGTGAGATGAGAACTTCTGGGTTTATCCCGTCCTGACTTGGTTCCTCTGCATCCCAACCTGGGAAAGACAACAACTCAGTATTTGCATGAAAGTTTTTCAACCCGTGCTGAAGTTTGAACTTTGATGAACACAGACTAAGCTAACAGCAATGCAAGATTTATCCTGCACGTCTGAAACCAGACCTGGAAAACTCCTTTTTGCGAGCCAGGGCTCCCAGCTGGGTGCCTTGTGGCTCATTTATCCTGCTTTGTTGTTGTTGGCCTTAAGTCAGTAGCACATTATTAAAACCTTACCTGAGGGCACATCCACACTGACAATGGGAATCTTGATTTGCTTTAGGGTGACCAGGATGCCAGAATATGGCTCCTTAATATTGGACGAGTCTGCCTCCAGGCCTAGCATGGCATCGATCACTAGGTTGTAGGCATCATTGATAAGCTGCACCTGGACAAAGCACAAGTCAGAGTGAATAATGTAGTTTTCTTGTGCATACAGTTCAAACAGAACATTTAGCCAAAGTCAAACCTTTTTTTTTCCAACTCCATCCTCTAATGGTAAAGTTGTTTATTATAATCCAACACACACAAACACACATACACACACACTACGGTGGGATAAAACAATATTTTCCATTCATTCCTAAGATATTTTTATGTTTTCTCTTTATGGCTAATCTTTTTTATCTATGTTTTGGTATGAGAATAATTTAATTGCAGGTAAACCATTAGTCTTACTTCAACGATTAAATTAGAAATACAACTAAAAATGCATGTTTAGTTGGATTTTTATCTTTTTTTAATGTTCAATTATCCGTTGGCTATTGTAATCCCCTTGGGTTGAAATAACTTCAGTGAAACAGTTCTTGTAGCCATCTACAAGAGTTTGAGGAATGTTTCACTCCAGTTCTCGCTTTCAGCTGTGAGATGTTTTAAGAGTTTCACATATCACTCCAGGACTTTCCATTTTATAATTCTCATCCAGGTACTTGTGGTCCCAATTGTATTTTTTTTTTTTTTTTTTTGTTAATTGTCATGTAAGGTCATGTCCATTTCTTCTTCAGCTTGAATTTTTATGCACTTATATCAACAGCAGCAAGAACCTTCAGTTAGTTTCATGATGACGTTTTGGGGATTTTAGGAGAGTTTTTTCAGCATCTTCTGGTCTGCTCTCAAGATGGCCGGATGTGGGCATGTTGCCAGTTGTTTTGAATGGTCCTTACCTTTTATATTATTTTTCACACAGTAAGATGGCTGATTTAAAGGGTGGTTAGATAAAATGTGCATATATTTGTTTTTGCTTTGTTGTTTTGAGAATGAGAATATAATAAAATATGATTTAAGTGTTTTAGCACAGATCAAAAGAAAATACTTTAACTTGCTTAAAGTTTTAATTAAAAAATTTAAGAAGGAAGAACCGTGAGAAGTGATGAGCTGTGGCAGTAGCAGCAGTTGTAGTGTTTGTAGTATTTGTAGAAGTCACAGTTAAAGTAGCGGTAGCAATACTAGTTGTAGTTTTGGACAATGGCAGCATCAGTAACATCCATACATGTACAGGACTTGAAATAAGTTTCAAACTAAACCAACTGTAACCACAAATAGAGAACAATTTGGTAGGACAAGGTTGAAGTTCTTGTAAAATGTACTCTGTTAAATGGTTACTGACCTCTGTAGGGAGATAGGAAAGGAAAGGGATGTCCATCTTCTCACACTGAATTGTGAAATCCTGGTGCAGGCTGTGAGAGGAACGTTTCGGGTGATAGATGGTGGGCTCATAATCCTGCATCAGAAACAGAAAAACATGAAGATGGAGAAAATGTCACCACAAGAGAGAAGAAGGGTTTTTTTTGAGATCCTTGCCATTGCTTTCAGCAAATGCTAACAGGATTCAGTGTGGAAAATGTCTCGGTGCACATCTGACCAGCAGTTCACTGCGGGGAGAAAATACTGTTGCACCCTGATCAGAAGTTGTGGTTTCAACAGTCTGCTTCCTGTATGAAAATTCCCGTTATAGCTGGAAGCTGAGAAGAGTAGAAATCCAGACACCTTCTGTCTGAGAGGTGTGTGATGCTCAGCAGGAAGCACCTGTGGCCATGAATTTTTCACAGTCGCAAAGATAAATCTTTAGGAGTCAGCAGAATGAGTGTGAGTTAAATGATGTCGATTCGTGTTGAAATTTCCCTTTCCCCTTGCTGTTTTTACACTAAGGGTGACTTTGTCGACATCTTACTTTCACTGAGAAGTGAACATGGGTAAACTTTTAACACAAGGAACCTATGATGTGCATCCACTGAGGCCTTTCAGGTGAATGACAAAAGCAATTCTAAAGTACATCGAGTTAGGTCTAAGAATATGTGGATTGTGAAAAGCATCATATGGACACTTTTCTTTCATTTAAATACGTGACAGCTTGTATTTATGTCAAATGTTAATTCCATTATTCTACAGAATACTATAAGATTTCAAGAGCATTTTGAGTATCAGAGTCAGCTTTATAAAGGAATTGGACACATGTGCAGCATGTAGGCATAGAAATATATAAACTCTACAATAGACAAAAAACATACTTATTTTTACAAGGCTGGCTAAATAGGACAGATCTGCATCTTTTTGTTTACAGGTAGAGGATCAGACTACTCTCCCAATAAGGTGTTCATTGTGTCCATCAGAGAGGAAGCTTAGGACAAGAAACTGTTTCTGTGGTGGTTGGCTTTTGCAAACAGCTCTTTGTACAACCCACATGTCCAGGATATGTGGGTTCTGCAGAGATGTATAATTTGAAAACTAATTGTCAGCTAAGTACATGTTATGCCTCGTTTCCACTGATCTGTATGGCACAGGTTGGTGCGGCTCAGTGTGCTATCACGTCTGTTTTGATTTTCAGAGCGGCCCATACAACTGACCCGTGCTGGACTCCTTTCTGTTGTGGGACAATGGTACTGTTAGGATGGAGCTACAGGCTTGTGACTGTTAGGTGTTTGGGTTTAACCCCATCTGCCCATTGAGAGTCCAGCTGGTGGTGGAAATGCTCTCGTCAGTACACCAGACAATAAAATAGCATGCTGAGTCACACTGGTCCGTGCTGCACAGTGGAAACGAGGCAAAAGAGCACAGAGTAACTGCAACACGTTTTTTCCTGTAAGGTGGCTCTGTGCTAATGGTCCCCTAATCCATTCCGTCTTAATGTTTGTTCTGAGAATAACAGATTTGATACATCTGCCAGTATGCTCACAGCAAGTACACCTAATCTGTGTCTGTGGTTCCTATTTGAGCTAAACCCAGAATTGGCAGCGAGTGTTGATTTGGTATTTTGAGACATGGCAAATATAGCGTGGTTCATGTATACTCACAGCTCCCAAGGGATATTTTCACTGAAACTTTTTGTTTTGTTATTTTCTTTTTTTCTTTTTACCCAATGTACTGAAATTCTGCATTTGAATTCATTTTCTGTTGAACCTAAATTCATTTTCCCTTTCCCCTTGCTGGGAATTACCGTTGAGGAGAAAAAGTAGAAAAGAATAGACTTTGTCAAGGTTAGTCACTGGACCTGGCATTCGTTTGATCTGAACAGAAGTCGCGGCTGCAAATTCAGAGAAACTGAAGAAGAACTCTTAATGACTGTTTGCACAGTCATTAAGACAATATCCAGGAAAAATGGTGCAGAAAAGCTATTTTCGAGTAAACGTTCACATTCACCAGCGCCAAGCTTCCAGCCCTTCAGGGATGATGGTGCTTTGTAGAGTTTAGTTTTCAAACACATGACATTAACAGTATAACATACTGTTAAAGTTAGTCATTTTCCTGTAAAAAATTACTAACTAAAATGACACACAACGTTAAAAGTAACAGTTAGTAATTCTTCTGTAAAAACAATAAAATTTTCCACATGTAATAATGTTTTTTCTTTAAATAGTGTGTCCAACCTTCTGTCATTCCCATAACCCAGCATTAAAATGTAATTAATGTATAAAATAGGGATTTAAATAATTTAGTATGTGACATATTATGAAATTTCAGTGAAGAACTATAATCCACTGAATAGTGAACTGCAATGGCTTATGTTGTAGAATTGTTGAAGAGTATTAGCTTTAATAAAACCATATCTGTACTTTGTTGTGCTGAATTGTGTTTTCTTTCATATCAATGAGAAATCTCATGATTTACACGGGAGTCTGATACATCACACATATGAAACTAGTCTGCTTAATATGGGATGAACATATTTACAAAGAATTATATCTTCAATGCAAAATGTACATATTTGTTGCATACATTTGGCTTAATTATTGCTCTGAGGGTGTTGCTTTTTTAAAGTCTGTATACTCCAGTTAACAGTTATAAAAACAAATTTGCCTGCTTAAGTCAAAATCCCCCAAACACATTTGAAACTATCCACACACAGTAAATCTACCATATCTGAGACTTGCGTTAAAGAGAACAAATTGATTCCATACTAAGCCATAGATCTTCAAACTTCGTCTCTAACATTTCTCCACTAATAAAGTCAAGGACTAAAACAGGATAACATTGCACATTTAATACGAGAGATGCTAAAATTGTCAGCAATGGATCACTGCTCTTAAAATAAATTGTCTTGACTTGTCAGTCAGTGTGCGTCCCGAGCTCCAGAAAGAACTCCAACATCGCACTGAGGGGGAGAGGCAAAGCTTCAAGACGCTTTTAATGGGAGTAACAATGGCATGATATCATCATGACTGTCTGAGTGCCCTTGCAGAGAGTGTAATGGGATAACTGCTTCAAGCCGTTTACAGGAGCTGAAATGAAATTCTGTAAAGCACTTAGGGCCTGTATACAGAATCCCCAGTTAGTCGTGACACACGTTAAAGTTTGGAGATTGTTTTTCATTTGTCTGAATGACTCACCAGGCTGTTTTTAAGACCGTTTTAATGAACAATTTCTCAGACCCGTATTATTTACTTTAATATGTTTGCTTTGTATTCACTTACGAATATGCGGAGATGTCGGGCACACACTAGGCCAATGGAGCCATTTTGATCTGGACCGCAGATCACCAGCACTGTCGGTTGCTTCTTTGATAAAGCACTCAGTGGATAGGCCTGAAGGGGAGACGAGATAAGTAAAGCAAGGGAGTGTTATTTCTCTTACATAGCTCAGTCATCACCATCTCAACTCTGGAGAAACTTGGTTAGCATGAGTTACAACAGCAATTGTGTTAACGAAAAAGTACTTTTTAATTGAGTCAGTTGAATTGAGTAGAATCAAGGGTTTCACATTGGTGCAGTTGAGCTAAAGAAGAAACATGTAAACACAAAATAACAAAGGCCCCAAAACAGAACCGTGAGGATCACCACGGAGAAATCAGTTTGAAGAAGACCTATAATTTGAAGCAGCCACGTGGAATCAGTGATTTCAGATCTGGTGCTCTTTTGTATGAAAGGTTTAGGCAAGCAGAACAGTTCAATTCCCTATGTCACTTTACAGCCGAACATTATTTCAGACTCTGAGCAGAACCTTTTCTTTTAATTGACCGCCAATAGTCCTGATTCAGATGTACTAAGAATGTTAAATTTTTCCAAAGCAGCAGTTAGCTATGCAACCGTCATCTTCTCAAGAATATTGGCGCTAAATCCTAAAATAGTTCAAAACTGTAGCATCAGCTCGGTTCTGGCACTCAGACTTGTGGTTCTCATTCAGTACTCATTCAATCTTTACCTCAGGCTCTTCATCATTCTTTAAATATTAGGCCACAGAACGCTGCTGCTGCCAGTGGAGGCTGAAAATGTCACAAGCTACACTGTGTCAATGAGAGTCAGTCTATTATCATTAAAATAACTCTGGCAACAGTGGAAAAAATTCCAGTTCCCTCTTCACGGGATGCCTCTGTATATATAACACACCTTCTGTCTCCATCCTGACTGCTGTGGGCTGCTGGCATCTATCTTGTTTAGTGGCTTCAGTCGCCCCTGTAAATCAGCTTGCACCTTCTTAAAGCAGACAGGTATTCGCCTGCAGGGCTGTCTTCCTCATCTTCCTTAGAGACCAATCTTCCGTCTCTCTCAAATAAACCAAATTTCCATGTTAGCGAGAGTGTCTTTAAGCGTATGTACACACTCACTTACAATAAAATGGTCCTCATTCATTTCACTCTGACTTTCCACAGATTCTTCAAAGTAATAAAAATTGAAAAGCCAAATATTGATTTATTATATTATTAAAGACATAATAACTTTCTGGTTTACATTTTACTTTACATCCTTTGGGTTTCTTTCAAATAAAGCTTTCTTCTTGCTAAAATATTAATAGTGCCTCTTTTGACAGATTCTCCCTCTGAATTACCTCTTAGCTGCTTCTGTGATTAATACGGCCCCTGTCCAGCCTGCTGTGTTTCTTGATCCTGGTGTTGCTGTTTGTTCACAAACATGATCCAGCAAACTTCTGAAGAGTTTACGGACCATTTGGATTTATTTTATGACTACAGCACAGGCCCCTCCTATTTACTAATCCTATAATTTCTGAAGACAGTAAGAGGCATGGGATTTTATTTAGGCGTGTCAGGTTGAAGGAGAAGGAAAGGTGCAGGAATAAAAGTGAAATCTAAATATTGCTTTTTTTCTGCTTCCCAATTACGCTCTACTATGTTCGATCATAAAACATAATCAGCAAAAATAAAAACGAATGACAAATTACAAAACTTGGTAGTGTGGATATGTTTTGAAAATGTTGACTGTGGACAGAAAGACACAGTGGCTGTTCTAACTCACAGATATATGAACTAAAATAACATCAAGGAATGAATTATGGACCACGTTTTTACAGAAATCTCATCTGTAAAGAGACCAACAAATGCCTGTCAGAACAGGACCGATTATCCTAGTTCTGACAGGCATTTGTCATTGAAGCTGGGTGTGGCTGATGATGCACACTCTGACACAGCAGTTCTCAATATCAGATCAAAAATAGGACGCCGTAAAGAATTTATTTACTTCACTACAATTGTTAAATCTATATTTTAAAAGTGCAACTTGTTTTAAAGTTGATGGCCTCTTTCAGCAATAGAAATGTGTGCACCGTGAGCAAGACGTGTATGCGGCCTAGTTAGCAGCGCTCATCCATCAAAAGCAATAAAACGTAGACTAAAATTCCTCCGCTGTGTAAGAAACTCATCTACCTCCATTTTCAACACAGTTTTTCACCACAGCAGCAAGTTCATGCGGGGGAAACAGGCCGTCGTCCACGTCGGATAATTGGACGGATAACAAGGCTCCGAGCGCATTAACTAGAGCGATGAATCCGGAATATGGGAAACCGGCTGTTATCTCCATCATAACAGCTCAGCGGAGAAATAATCACGGTAACTCAATGACATCTGAGGGAGATTGTTTCGGCTGCCGTGGGCCATGTGGGATCGATCGTGGGGTTTAAATTGGGCGTCTGGGTAATGACTGAGATCAGCAAGCAATAAAAACCAGAAAGTATTCTTTGTACTTTGTAGGAACAAAGGAGTGTGATTGTTTGCTTCTCTGTTTGTCAGTAAGTCAATTATGAAGGCCCGCGAAGATGATAATTAAACTTGGACAAAAGACTTGGTTTTGCTAAAATAAGATATCAATAAATAAAATTGTCAATTAAATGAATAGTGTGGCCTATTCTTAGTTCTCAATACTTTCTAGCATCACCTTTTGCTACAATTAGAGCTGCAAGTCTTTGGGGGAATACCTCTGACAGCTGTGTTCATCTAGAATGTGATATTTTTGCCAATTAGTCTTTGCAAAAAAGTGTTTAATACGGCCTTGGATCCTAACTGCTTTGTTTATGTGCTTTTTCTTATGTTTCTTTTTAATTAGAAAAGAGGGACTGTCAGAGTGATCTTCACATAAATATTGAATTCTCCAGCTCTTTTTTTTTTTTTTGATCATCATGTGAGATACAGCTTGCAAGCCCAACCCAGTTTTTCTGTTCTTTAATGTATTTTGCATAGATTCATATCCAGCGGTAATAAAAACTTGCTTCCTGTATTGGGTGAAATATGTTGGAGAGCTTTATTCCAAAATACCTTCAAGCAACTCAAACCTCCTCAGCAAGAATTTCTACAGACATTTTCAGCATATTTCTTTCATGCCTTTAGTTTCTGGATGTTTAGGAGGTCTTGTCATTTCATTATCTCACAGTGCGATCGTTGGACTCTATTGAAGCTTTTAGAAAGCGACTCAAGACATTCATTTTTAAACAAGCGACAATTTTATGTTGGTATGATGAACTTCTTAAATGTCTTTTTTTGTGTTTTTACTGCTTCTAAAGTTGTTGGTTTTTTTGTGTTTTTTTTACTGTGAATCACTCTGTGAATACTGCCTGAGAAAGGTGCTATATAAATAAAATGTGCTTACTCTACAGTATTTTTTATTTTACTTTTTTACTTTTTAGGATGAAGTGCTTAACTTAACATTTAATGCAACAACCACCAACTTAATTTTACTTTATTAATATTTTGTGTCATAAACCAAAACAATGTAACACAAAGTTTTGAAGATGAAAGAAACGGATGCATGGTTATTTTTCTAAGATCTTTTGGAAGGAAACCTGCGTGTTTTTATTTTCAGCATCTCAAATTAATGCTCTCTAGGAAAACCTATAAATGCAATTACAGCTGCAATGTTTGTGTGGTTGTCTCACTACAAGTTTTGTAAACCTGTAGACTAAAATTTGCATCCGTTCTTTCTCACAAAGCAGCGTATACTTGATCGTATTGGATGTAGAGGAACTGTGGCTATAGTTCTATTTTCAATTGCATCTAGGTCTGTGCATTGATTGGGGCCATTCTCATGATTGCTGCAGCCTCTAAAAGCTTTTCTTCTAAGATTGTCCTGAATATAGCTCCATAAATCTCCCAAGCTTTCCTGTCCCAGCTGGGGGGGGGGGGGGAGTCTTGGTGTCCTACTGAAAGTTAAACTTTCACTTTTTCTCCAGAATTGTCCTAGTTTTAGCTCAGATCATCTTTGAGCTCCAGTTTCCATGCCTGTGCTGAGGAAAAGCACAACATGATGCTGCCCCAACATGGGTCATCATGGGAATGGTGTGTTTAGGTCGATGTGCCGTTTGTTTTTGCCACACAGCGTTTTACATCTAGGCCAAAGAGTTACACATTTGGCTTCTCTGACCAGAGCACCTTCTTACACATACAGCATTTGAATTGATTTGAATATACTTGAAGTCACAGAGGACCTGCTGTACACTGTAAAGAAATTGAAAAAGTCTCCAATTTATGGCAGAATAACGACAGCTGTGGTTGCCTATGCAAGTTACGGTAACACTTTATTTGAAGGGCTCTGCGTGTGACTGACAAAACATCGTCATAAACATGACAAAACACCTGTTTTGAACATGAAGGAGTCTTTGTACATCTTCATGACTGTTGTCATAAAGTGTAATTTGGTAAATAATGACACTTTTAGGGCAAAGTTGTGCTAAAAGTTGCATTAAAAGACCATGAAAAGTGTCAACTGTGCATTTAAAGTGTCATTATTTACCGAATGACACATCATGACAGCTGTTATGTCAGTCTTATGGACACCTCTTCAAATAAAGTGTGACCCAAATTGCTCAAGCTGAGAAAAAGCAAACTTTTTATGCCATACATGTTTAGTAGGAAGCAGATCATTAAAATAAATGGTTAATTATAAAATCATAAATATAGTTATGGTCTAATGGACTCCAGAAAGAGTCTACAGATGTCTAAAAGGGCAAGAGCAGCAACATTAAGACTGTTCAAAATATGTTTTCCTGATTGTAATAGTGACTCAAAGGGAACACAAGTAAAATAAAATTAAAAAAAATAAGCTCTCAGGTCATCCTTCCAAACTGTCCTGAAACACACGCCATACCAGGGGTGGGCAACTCCAGGCCTCGAGGGCCGGTCTCCTGAAACATTTAGATGTATCTCTACTTCAACACACCTGAGTCAAATAATGAGGTCATTAGCATGACTCTGGAGAACATGACTGCACCTAGGAGGTGATTCAGCTGTTGGATTCAAGTGTGCTGGAACAGGGAGACATCTAAGAGTTGCAGGACACGGGCCCTCAAGGACCAGGATTGGCCACCGCTGCACCATACCTAAACGGGCCTAAAAGCACAAATTAAATCACAAGGAAACAGAACTTTGGCAGAAGACCAAACAGTGGTCCTGGGGCTCCTGTGAGCTAAATAATAATTTATTGGCTCCTGTCTCCATTCAGGTGTTGAAAACCCTCAGACTGATACAGAAACATTCAGTCTGGAGCTGGTGGTTGTGGCCAGTGCTGTTAGAACACTAAAGGGATTACTTTCAGAGACCCTATAATCTATCTGGCAACCAGGAGTGTAGGTGTGTGTGAGAGAGAGAGTGTGCAAACGCTTGTTTGTGTGGTGTCCAGCAGCAGCAGGAGCAGCGGGAGCAAGCCAGCAATGAAATCGGTGAAATCAGACTGTCTGCTGCTCCTTCTACTGTAATTTTCCCTAAATAGCAGTGATGTCATGTTCAGCAGCAAGCACTGCTGGCGGCTGTGGGCAGCCGTGATCTGCCGCATCCAGGCCATGTTTGTCTAGTAACACTAAACTGTAGGGTCTGCTGGTGGAGGGCCAGGCATGAGGCCAATGGCGGCTGATGATAATAGAGGGGAAGTGGATGTGGTTGGTTAAATCACACACTATGAGGGGATAACATAAAGGCTCTGCTTCTGACTGATGCAGCTGCCACACAGGCCTGTTTAAATGGTAAATGACTTGTATAGCACTCTATCAAGTCCATGGGACCCCAAAGCGCTTACACTGCATTCGGTCATTCATGCTCACATGGTGGCAAGCTACTGGACAGTAGCCACAGCTGCCCTGGGGCAGTCTGACAGAAGCCAGGCTGATATGCACTGGCGCCACCGGGCCCTCTGACCCCTACCAGCAGGCAAGGTGGGTGAAGTGTCTTGTCCAAAGACACAACGACAGAGGCTGACAGGGTGGGAATTGAATCGGCAGGAATCCTACCACCGTCTTTACCATCAACCCAGTTCAGTGAAAGGTGCCTGAGGAAGCTGCCGTTACCGATCCTTTCGACTTAAGTTACCCTTAAACTATAAAAGTGTGTTTCTGTGTGTCTTTTCTCTCTCCTCTCAGTGAAGCAGAGTTTCATGTGTCTTGTAGCCCGGACTCTCATTCATCACAGCCCACTGAGAAAACCCACCGCGGAATCCGGCGTGGCAATCGACCAACTCCGTGGTCCAGTCAAAGGCAACCACATGTGTTCCTACCAGCTCTCCCTGACACACACACCTCATCCTGAAAAACTCCAGATCGCAACGCAATGAAAGCGCCGCCACACCAGAGAAGAGGAGCGCCGTTTCAGTGGCCGTGTGGTTTTGTCGTAAAGAGGCGCTGCCAAAGAGTTAGCTCAGGTGTTCTGCCCTGAGGTGAACCGCACAAATGTTTGGATGTAAATGTCATAGAAATTTCAGAAGACTCGCTCTACATTACAATCAGACATTTGTGTGGAAGTGGATGCAAATTAGTGGAATGTAAGTAGCAGCAGCTGTGACTTCTTACCCTCTTGTACAATCAAATGGATACACAGGGGACTCACTGAGATTTGTGTTTATTATGGAGGCTTAAACTGGTAGGCTGAGGAGAGCATATCAGAAACTGATGACCTTTAGAAGTTTTCTGCCAAGAGATGCAGAGTGGAGCTTTTTTAATAGATTTGCATAAAACTGCATTGAAAAACTCAGCATTCTCTGGATAGTTTGTACTTTTAATCCATCTTTACTTTTTTTTGTTTTGTTTTTTTTTGTTGCTGAAAATAAATGTAACTTTTTTTCTTCCCCAAATCTGTTTTTCTCTTTGCAGACAAATAGGACTGGATTTATGTTTCCTATTACAGGAGAAGGAACATGACTTAAAGTCTTAAAGAAGTATTGCAGATTGAAAAAGGGAAACTGTAAGATTTATAAGACTTTCATTGAGGAAGCACAAGTTCTTGCTAGAAAAATACTAATAAAAATCCAACTGCTACTTTAAACACACTTATGTAATTGGAGAAAAAAATAATCTAGTGTTTCAACTAAGATGTTTGTGCGACAATCATGGCGCACATTGACAGTTACTGTACCATTCCAGGTTTGTCGGGATGGGGGGAGGCCTCAAGCAATGTTGAGGTGGGACACAAAACCAAAACATGTATATGTATTTTAATGAAGTACTAGTATATAAATAGGATCAACTGTTGGTAGGTACAGACGATTTGCCCCACCCTTTTTACATTTTTGTTAAAACTGTCACCCCGTCAAGACAGTATAATAAGAGACAGATAACATGGGAAAAGGTCCAGCTCCTCCTCCTCTTTCCTTAGCTACTATTGCCGTCTGAAGAAATCCACCGCTCCCTGTCAAAAACAACCAATCAGGGCAAAGAGGCGGGTTGTAGCGCTCTCAATCAATGCTGCTCAATATGCTAATGGTAGAGAAACAATTTACCATTCCAGGAAAACCGTTTATCCGCCATCATTGAAGGCTATGCTACCTAGCCTTAGCAATCGTGGTGAACCGGCTGTAGCATAGAACAAGGAGGATGGGGTGAGCGCGAGACTGATTGACAGCGCTAAGACCCTCCCCCTGCCTCTGATTGGTTGTTTCTTACTGAGTGGTGTGCTTCTGCAGGTAGTTCTGGGAGCAGTGGGAGAAGGCAGAGGAGCTCAATATTTTTCACAGATCATCTGTCTTATATTATTCTGTCACCAATAATAATTTTAACAATTTTTTTATATATATAAAAGTTGCATCCTGCAACTTTAATGGGTTGTCATTTTTTCTCAAACTGTCATTCACATGCTTCCTGTAAAAGAATGAAACTAAACAAAAGAAGAAAAGCTGATTTATGAATTAGTAAAA
Organism: Gambusia affinis; assembly: GCF_019740435.1. Lineage (NCBI taxonomy): Eukaryota > Metazoa > Chordata > Actinopteri > Cyprinodontiformes > Poeciliidae > Gambusia > Gambusia affinis. The sequence continues at coordinate 9,669,708 of NC_057877.1, read as the reverse complement.
CTTTTTCTACCCATACCTTAGTGATGGCGAGAGCACATGCTTGTCCCCAAAGCTCTATGAGCTGCTGTTGTCCAAACTTGTAGTCTCTCAGCAGTTCTGTCTCGATAGCTGCTGCATCCCCTTTGCTGAAAGCAAAAGGAAGATAAGGCATAAAGTTTATGACCCCGCTCATAAAGACATTTCTACAATACCTGCAATTTGTGTCTGCACAGCCGATAGTAATGTTATTTCCGTGGCCATGGAGGTTTTCTCCAGATTGTTGATTTAGGAGTGTATTTAGATACCTGGTGACTCTGAAGCTTAGTTGGGGTTTTATCTGTCTCTTGACTGTCTGTGTTGGAGTGTCAAGTCAGTGTATGTATAGAGGCCTGACCCAGGTGAACCCAAACACCCCGCGTTCCTTCCCTGAACTGATGTCAAGCTGAAGTAGATGATGGAGTAGTGAAAGTAGACTTAATAACATAAGTTTCATATGTATATGCTGTTCAAACACATGTGCATGCATATTCTATGCGTTAGGAGATGAGATTCTTCCAGAAGCTTCTCAAGATTTACTCAATCAGTTCTGAGTGTGAGGACGTTCCTGTGAGAAAACTCGACATCTTCAGTACGATGCGGTCAGGAAATTCAAGACTGAGCTCTCTGCTTGATCTTTCACAAACGGTACATGTTTTATGCACACATATGAAAGCATCTTAAATCTTTATGTATTTGGGATCCACTGAGAACATCTCTCTGACTACACATTTGTTTTACATCCTCCAGCTGGTATTAAGCGTTTCCTGTTCTTGATGAAGCCTGTTGGCATGTAGGATTTCCTGCTAGATAAAGCAGATCAGACAACGCAGCAGCAGCACAGCACTGCCATATAATCCTCTGTGTGCAGCACAGGAATGACAAAGACCCTACCTCTCTGGCTGTGAACAGAATGTATATCCCTTCTACTCTACAGACACCTGGTGGCCCTTCTCAGTACTGCAATCTCTAAAACAAACCCCTAATGAAGAGGTCACTTTTAGAAGACAGCGATACCACAGCTTAATACTTTTACATTTTTAGGGATTTCAGATTCTCCTCAGGGGAATTTAACAGGGGCCGCTGCATGGTGACATTACTGAAGCCGTTCATTTTGCCATGGATGCTCCAAACTAATAAAAACAGACGAGATTAGAATCAATAACGTGTATCTAATCAGCACTTACTCAGCAAGTCGCTGCACTAGGCTTCAAACCTTTACCTCTCAGTGGTGGCTGAAAGGAGATCAAGAGCTCTTTGTGCGAGCACCTCGGTATATACTCAGTGTCATATTTCTCTGTGTTACATCAGTTCTGTTCAGTTTTGTTAGATCATGTTTACATCAAAGAAAGAACACGAGAGCAATAACAGCACATCAGAGGTTTATGTGACATCAATACGTGCAGTAGATAAAATGGTTTCAAATTATCTGGCATTTAAACATGAAATCAAATTAAGAGAATATCCCAGCAATGCAAATGCAAGACATTAATATTTATTTAAAGGGAATCACAGAATTTACATGGGATTCCCTCATCCCTTTAAAACTCTTAATTGGTCTAAAGTAGCCATAAAGAAACATTTTGTAGTCTTAAAATTGGTGCGGATGCTCTCAGAATTGTAATTCGGCTCCATTAGTTTGTAGACAATCTAGGACTCAGTGATGAAGCAGGTCAATTGTTTTGCTTTCGCTGAAGAGTTGAAGTGAAAAACTAAATTTATGTCCTTTCTCTTAGCTCTTATTTCACACTGCCTTGTCCTAAAGTAGCCCTAATCATTAAACACATTTTTGAAGTTACAAACTTAAATCCAATAGATTTCTACATGATCATGCCACCACCATGGGTCACTATGGAGAGTTGTATTCCTGGTTATCATAGTGAAAGGGAATAATTACATATGCGTGCCACAGTTTTTAACTTGTCTTTTAAAAAAAAACAACAACAATGTTTTTCTGCAGTAAAATAAGTTCAGGAATATTTTTGCAAGGCTTTTGTACATACACAGTTTTTTTCTCTTTATCTCTATACTGTATGCTGACAGTGGGAAGACTGTAACCCTCTTTTGGCTCCTTCTGGGTTCGTCTGAGGCAGCAGTGTGTGTGAAGGTCTGTGCGCTTTGTGTGTCAGCACGCCATGCATCCAAGTGGGGCTCCTGGCATTTACCTGTGCCAGTGGAGCGGCAGCAGCTGTCACCCATGGCTCACTTCAGGGTTGTTTCCTGAGCCACTGTGACAAGCTGATCTTTGGAAAGTTCACCTCAGTCCACAGGGTTTGCTCCGTTTGCCGTACGCACTGGAGCCACCGTGCCCTGCTGATTTTATTAGGCTGCGCAGTTCTGCATCACGATTAGTTATTTTGGTCCTTATCAGTCTGCACATTCAGAAAGAGTCTAATAAGCGTCTCGACTTGCTGTGGGATGGGGGAACATCTCGGTTTGTTGCTGCTGGATCATAGAACAAGTGCTGCTGGTCGACCCGCAAACTATTGATCTATTGATCGCATGCATTATTGACAGAACAAACTGTTGTGGGTGTGCTGCTCGGGAGCTGCCAGTTTTAGCGGGGAAACAGCACGTGTTGTTCAAGACAGATGGCTGCTTAACTCCATGAGCTGCATGTCTTTTCAATTATCAGTTCACATTCTGCTAATCCTAACTGGAAACAATTCATTTTACAGTAGCTTTATTAGAACGCTGAACACATCTCTTTAAGATTTTGCACCACATTTGCTTCCAAATAGTTGTTCAAAATGAGCCGCAGCATCATCATCATGTGCAAATAAGCAAACTGTAGCTAAAGAAATAAATATATATCATTTCCTCATGAGTATTTCCTTCTGTTGCACCTGCAGCCTCAGCCAGTCGCTTCTCTCTGGAGGGAAAGTTAATTTCCCCATGCTGCGCGTGAAGTGCTCCTGTTATGTGTCACCTTCGGTCAATCCACTCAACTATGATCCCACCTGCCTAATGAGTCTGTTTACCTTACACATGAAATGAGGTAAAATGAAACTTTAATGACCACACTGGGGAACTCAGGCAAGTGTAGCAACAACCGGCTGTGTACGCTGCAAAGATGCATAAAAATGTGATCGCGTCAAAAAAGAAGAAAAAGAAGCACTCACAAATGACAGCAACACATGTTTGAAATGATCCCACTGCAGAAAAAACAATGCAACATAGTAAATCATTATATCGCTCTTGCAGTAGATTCAAACAATCACTGCTCACACCAAAAAAAGAGACAGAAACAGCTTTTAACACTGTACATGGTCTACACCTGTGAAGCATCTGCATCTGATGAGAGATGAATCCACCTCTGAATGTCAGGTGTGGCTTCCATTTTTCTAGGCCTTATTACTGGAAGACCGAAATAGTCTCAATCCACCCCCACTCTCACTCTGACTGATTTCCACTTTTCCAGAGACAGAGATTTTCAACAAGCACACTTTTTCTTTCTCTCTCTCACTCTCTCTTTCTCTTTCCTGGCAGAACTATGTTATTTATCACACTGGCAGATTGTTTTTAGCCAAACGACAAAAACTGACATCAATGGTATTAAGAAAGCGAACACTGTGTTTGACTATGAGGACAGCAAGCTCATGCTGATGCATTATGATGATTTCAGCTGCAAGATCTTAACATCTACTAATTGTTATGTCATTTTACAAGACGCTAACGTTGTCAGGCTATGTACGCTAATGAACACGGTGGCATATTAGGGCCACATTAAGAAAAAATAAAGTCATAATATTACAAGAATAGTCGTAATGTTATGACTCGTTGTGATAATACGACTTTATTCCCACATTATTTTTATTTTAATCTTGTATGACTTTATTCTCATGATATCATAACTATTCTCTTAATTATATTTTTTGTTTTCTCATCATGGCCCAAATACGCCATCGTAACCAAAACATGGCAACAACTATTTGTTCAAAAATACAAGATAAAAATGTTAGTTTTTATCTAAAAACCAATTTTTTTCCTCAATCTAGTGCTTTGTGGGCTTGAAACTAATTATTGGAAATTAGTCCCTGCTTTTGCCATTCGTAATTAAACTATTCAGTAATTTATTGTCGATATAAATACAGCTGTTCTGTGGAGGACATAAAGCTCAGAAGAAGTTTAAACCAAATCAACTGCCCAAGGTGTGAACATCCCACTGAACAAAGAGATGAATCAACCACTCTAAACCTGCTTTGAGATGCCCTTTGACCTAATCTGAAGGTCAAGCAAGTAGGGCATTAATCAAAAAAGCAGCCAAGATGCTTATGATCACTTTGGAGGAGCTGCAGAGGTCCACAGCTCAGGTAGGAGAAACTGTTGGCAAGATAATAATTAACCATGTAATTTAGAATCAATAAACCCGGCTTTTATTGAAGAGTTGCAAAACGGGAGATGCTGTTGAAACAAGCAGTTCGTGTGAAATTGGTCACAGGTTATGTGACAAACATACACTGGTGAGATGAAACAAACACGTGGGGTCTGCATGCAAAGCACTATTTCACTCCAGCGGCTGTTTTCAGAAATGGCATGGCCATAAAGAAGTAAGCTCATCTGCCTTCTGAGAATGTGTCCTCTGCATGTCAGGAAGAGAGAAGCTCTGACCTCAGAGCCCGAAGAGAGGCCTGAGAAACAAACAGAAAGTGGCAGCAGCAACAGGCCGGAAGCAGAGCATGACCAGACCAGACCACCCAGACTGCTATGGCATGTTTGATATAAGTGAAAGACCATGTGTGACGACGCAGCAGCACAGCTCGAGTTCCTGCTTTCACCACAGACATCTCCACAGCTGAACCGGAAACTTGCATGTCGCCCTTAAAAATGTCGTCTCCCTTATGAAACGTGATGGTAGCAGCAATAAGCTGTTGGGATTATCGTCTTTAGCAGGAATAAGGAAAGTAGTCAGAGTTGATGGGAAGATGGGTACAGGACAATACTGGAAGAGAAAATGGTTGAAGGCTGCAAAAGACTGGAGGGTTCGCCGCCCAGCTGAGCAACAACCGTGAACACACAGCTGTTGAGCTCCCTAAGTCCTAAGCATGAGTGAAAGCAGATACACAGCCTCCTCTCCCCCCTTTTGCTTGTTCTCGAGCACAGTTTAGCTGAAAGGAGAGATGATGCAACACAGTGGCAAGCACACACCTGACCCAACTTATTCTAAACTTGCTTCTGGCATCAAATTGAAAATGGGTTAAAAAGGCTGAGTAAAACAGCAGTGGATGTGTTTTGTATGGTATTATTGTCCATTTAAGCAGATATTTCCAATGCACTTTACTGAAAGATACAGAACAGGTTTTGTTTTTTTTCTGACTGACTTTAAATCACACTAAATTGTTTGTGTTTTACTACAGTTATGATGAACAACATTTTTCACTTTCTCCAAAATCATACATTCACATACTTGTCCTCAGAATTTGGTAAAATTGCCTTTTTAAAAGTTAAACTCAGATCAGACATTTTTGTTGAAACGGACTTCTTCAAGTGCAGGATTTTTGAGAAACACTTTCAAAGTACAGCAATCTTCTCTGGTGTAAATGTCTGAATTAGAATACGTTATAAAACATTTTCACCCTTTAGAAAAATATAAATATTTTCAATATTCTTGCTGAGCTAAAAAGAAGAGTTGTTTCATTTAAAATCAGCCATTGAGGGAAAACAATATGCATGTGGGTTTTTTGTTGGTTTTTTTTTTTGTTGTTTTTTTTACACACAGTGTATGTAAATATCTGGTTCTGCAGCTACAAAATCAAGAAACAACAGAATAAATAATTTCCGGGTTATTAATTTCACGTTTTGCTTCAAATGTTGAAAGGGGAGTGAGATCCTAAGATTCTTGTCACTCCTCAGCAAGGCTTTATAAAAGCTAGCATAGTGCTTTTGGTGCTCCTAAATTTACTGCTCGTAGTTAACTGAAGTGTGCCCAGATGGGTAAAGCCATGAGTGTGACTGGAACTACTGTGGTGTGTTAAAGGGCAGGTAATAATTAGTCAGAGAGGACAGGAGAAATAAAAAGACACAGTTCATCAGTTCCAAAGCTCCTACATGTTTTCTCACTAATTATCCTGTCCACCTCCTGGCCCGCCTATTACTCCACACACCCTCATGATACCGCAGTCCTTAAAAATAAATGAAGCTCATCATGGAGGAGCAAGCTGGTGAAAAAGAAGCACATCTTTTATCTTGGTTTATATCCTTGTGTTACTCTCTTACAAGTCTATACTTTTTTTTATTATTTCTCTCTCCACCAAAGCATAAAACATGGTTATGATTCAGCACACAGAGTTCATTTAATTGATTCATTTCATTTTTTATGCTTTTTTTAGGTAGTTGGTATCAATGGGCTTCTTTTGCTAAAATGCCTCATCTGCATCATGCAGTGTGAAAACTGAGAGGGTAAAAGATTATGTTTTATGTATCGGGCCGACACAAAGTAGTACATAATTTGCAAGTGGGAGAAAAAGAAGACACGGCATTTCAAATTTAACATGATTCTTGCAGTTTGGAATGGCATCGTACGAAGCCTTGCTAGTACCTTTCAGTACAGCTGCAAATGTTTTTGGTTGTGTCTGACTTCTGTTCCATCTTTACATCAACTCTAACGAGCTTCCCTGTTTAGGACAAGCATCCTCAGAGCATGATGCTGCCACCATCACGTTTCCCCGGTGAGGGTGGCGTTATCAGATTGTGTGCTGTGCTTAATGCTTTGTGAACTAATTTAACTTTAAGCTTTCCTACAATACTTTCCTTTAAAGTGTTATCCTTGTCTTCATGGTTTCAGATTTTGAATTGTATAATAACATTAAAAACAATAAATCAGTCTCGTCACTGCTTACGCATGCATCCATGGTAATTATAAACTGTAATATATTGCTTTTCTTCTTCGCATCAATCACAAAGAAAAAGAGGCGAACTAGACTTTGGTGGACTTTTGAGATTCTTCTGTCCTTTATAGATATATTTCAGTTATGTTCGTGTATTAAGAAAGTGAACACTGTGTTCGCACCAAAACGACCTTTTTTTTTTTTATCCCTGCCTCCTTTTTCATGTCTTTGCCCTCCTTCCATTCACAGCTCCCCAGTTTATGCTTTTCCATTTTCTATTCTTGGGTAATCTCCCTCAGCAGAGTAGCCCTCCCTCACACTCACCACGAGAAAGATTTGCACATCACCGGAGCGACGGGAAAGAGTAGAATGAGTATCAAGAGTTGACTTTATATCAGATTAAAATTGGAGCTTGTAACTGTTTTATTTTAAAGTTGTATAATTTCTAGTGATGAATATTAATTTATCAGTAGAAAGTTTTAGGTCCTAATTATTGTGTCCGGTTTAAGAAAAGCTTGTCCAGTGCTGAAACGCATGTGGTCTCTTTGCTGTAAATATTCTCTAATTAAAACCTGGGCTTTCCCAGGAAGCATGTCAGTAAGTTTGCATCTAATGCAGCATCTGTCGGATCAGGAGACCTTTCATCTTCTCACCCATCCCCTGGAGAGTGTCTCCAGGAAGACCTGCAGGATCCAGCCAGGAGATGGTGTAAACGAGGTGAAGGAGGGAGAGCAGCAGAAAGGCAGCGTGACTCCGAATCAAATTACACACAAAAAATACTAAAAACGAAGCAGGATGGTTCTCTAGACCGAGAAGCAAATCAGAGTGAAGCTGCCAGTAAAATGAGAAATAAAATATCAGCAGCGAATTGTGTCATTAAACAACGATTAATTATTACAAGGAAAATTATGTTGTTGCAGAGGCATATCTGAAATCAAAAGACATCACCTTACAGAGAGTTGTATGGTTTGTCTTTTTTTTTCTTGATAGGTTGTTGTGTATTTTCAGCCAACGTCACTGTCAAGAAGTGGTGGTGTACGTGGTGTAGGTGGTGAGACCCAGGTAAGATGATTGATGGTTGTTTAATGATAAATAATAGTCCAAACAGTCCAAAAATAGTCCAAAAACACAGGCAGCACGGCTGAGCGGACGCCAGGGCTCAACGCCGGCAGCAACTGGTAAAGAAGTGGAAAGAACGACAGGCTGGATAGGAAATGACGTAAGACAAGACACCAACTCAGACAAGGACCCGACGAGGAACAAGGAACACAGGTGACATTAAATACACAGAAGAACTCAAATCAACACAGAGAAGAACACAGATCACAACAGTCACACTCTGTGAATGTTAATCACAAAACCAAAAAACCAAGAGCACGCACGACTCATAATATGTGCACTTTGATTACGCTCAAACTGTTATGCTGGAAGCATACAGACACATAAACCATTTCCCCTCCACATAATTGGATGGCTGAGAGGATCAGGTGCCGAAGCCAGGGGAAGGGCTCATAAACAGCCTCAGCTGGCAGATAGGGAGCTGACCCAGTGCCTCCATATGGTCTCGTTCTAACCGCCTAGCATGAGCGCCGTCATGCTGCTCAGTTTTTATCAAATCAGGATGCCGTGATTTAGTTTGGTCCCGGTCTTCTCGGGACAATCATTTAGGACTTGGCTTCGTTTCGTGTGTGTATGTGTGGGAAATGCAAACAACTGTCTCCAACGCCGTCATCCTTCTAAATCAGGCTTAATCAGTTTATCCGCCTGCGTACGGTTCCTCATATCCGCTACAAGGAGACAGACATTCTTTTGATAGTTCCTATCAGTGGCTCCTCTATTTCAATCTCACAACTCATCCGATCATCCTGCAGTTCCTGTTAGGAGTCATGCACACTCTCATCAAGTTGATAGTGTCTGGTCGAAGTATTCATACCCTTTGGATCTTGTCAACCCAAAACAAAAAATGGTAATTATTATATTTTGTCCTAATATCAATCCCAGAATTTCTTTTGAGATTCTGGGCAAATTTTCCTCCAATTTTGGGGAAAGTTGAGCCACATGATGAGTTGAGTGACCCCCTGTTGATAGGAAATGGAAAGAAACATTCATAATGTGACCAAATAGTTAGGAGGAAGCCATTATTTTTCGAAGTCTGCGAAGGGAAGAACCACATTGATAAAGTTGTTAATCCTTCTATTTTAAAAAAAAAACAGGGTTGAATTTCTCCACAACTTTATTCCTGACGTAGTCTTCCATAGTCGTCCTGTTGCTGTTCGTTCGCTAATAGACTCTAATGAACCTCTGTGACTTTCACAGAGGAGAAAACACTTTCTGGAGTTTTTCTTTCTGGTATAAATTTTGTTGGTCTACCATGTAAAATCATTTCTTTGCAAAAAATTGTGTTTGTTTAACAAATAGGTGCTATAGCAGGCTTCATGTCTGTGTTCAGCTCTCAGAGTCGGCTGGAGTGGTCTCATGAGCTAAAAACGTCCGTCAGAGTGAGGTACTTATTCCTCATTTTTAGATGTTATGTGACTGCAGAAGAATAAGGGCTGTTATCTCAATGCACAAAGAGCCTCTCTCATGCACACGCACACACAAAGACACGCACATTTTTGAGCAGATGAAGCGAAGCACAACTTGACATTAAGCACAAGGGACATATATAAACTACGGCCCAACCACATGCCCACAGGTCACATCATGCTGTATTACCTCAACAGACATTAATCCTCTCCTTTGTTTAGGCATAATGTATCCATTGAAAATCGTTGCTTCAGCTCTGAACCCAGCTTACCTCGGTTTGAGGCTGGGGGCCATCAACAACGTAAGCTTTATCTATTGTCACATTCCATTTGCTTCAGCTAAGGGAAAGTTGTTTTTTTTATTCTCCAGGTAGTGCAAACAGAGAACAGTGACAACAGTGTTCTAACATTAGCTTAACTTCTATTCTTTTTCTCTTTCCAATAAAAAAAACCTAGTGTTTATCTTTACATCAGGTTTATAGTTAAGATATGACAGACTGATGACCTTTCAGACAATAAAATATCAACGGTGATGCTCGTTTCTGTGGCGATTGAGCCACACTATTGTACATATTCTCATGGTATCCATAAATGAGTTCATATCATGCTATCTTGTCTGCGTCATCCAGGGGAATATTTGAATTTAGCCCCTAAAAAAGCAGTAAACTTTCTCTCTGCTTAACAAAGTCCTGGTATCATAGCAACAGAGCGACCAGAATCACATGCAACATATAAACAGCACACTAATAAAAGGGAAAAGGTTGTTCTATACCTGTGGGAATACATTTGCATTTGTTATATTTGTGCTTAACTAGACTTAAAAGCTGCACAAAAATAACAAAAAATAAAGGCATTGGAATCCTGAACAATGACCAGAGGAAGGATCTTTCTGTCCTAAGGAAAAACGGAGCAGGATTTATGCGAAGGTATTATAATCATATATTGAAATGCATTTACGTAGACTCATATAGGATAAGAAAGTAAATAGTTTTTAGGAAAAAAACATTTTCTAAGAACTGAAGGACTGAAGGACTGAAAAGAAGGAAAACAAAGTAGACATTTTCCTACTCAACAAGAACACCGCAAGAGTATTCAGTTATTTTTCTTCTGATAATGCCACTTGCAGTAGCAGCAGTCTAGGCAGATTTCAGCCCCAGACTAATTGTAGAAGTTGAACACTGTCCTCATGTGGTTTGTGGGCTGAATAAATGTTTCTGCATTTGGCCAACCAACAGGAGAAAGGTTACTGAAGAAAATAATAAAGCACCATCCCACAAATGCAATGAAACAACTAACAACTAAAAACCCATTCTATTAATCAAGAGACACCACAGGGCGCAGTAAGGTATGAGAGACTGAAAGTGGATAAAAATTTGATTATTACAAAGAGAGATGGGGAAAATTAAACAAACAAACAAGTTGAAAAAGCAGGAAATAACAGAGGAGGAGAAATAGCCACAGCATAATTAGAGCAGTTGCTGCTGGCAGCAGCGGGACACAAAGAAACAAGTCAACCTAATAAAACCCTGCCACAAAGAGGACAATCTAACGACAGCTTTCCCTGCTGTATATGGCCAAATAAACCCTTTTCTCCCAAGGCTGCAAATTAAGACTGTGGGAAAGGATGGAACAAGTGACACCAACTAAAAAGGGAGCATCCACTGTTTGCTGTATTTCAGGCCAGCCTTTTACCCCATCAGGCCTCTGTCTGCACACTTATTTGGCTGCAGATGTCACGGTTGGTTAGCAACAGGATGACACTAACAGCAAATGGATGAACTCTTTCGGCGGAAGAAACGGGAAGACGAAAACAGAAGGAGGGGATTTAGAGAGTGCATTCGAATATTTTATTCCATATGTGTGTATGCAACAGACAATAAGATTACATTCTGCTGTTTGTCAATCCTGAGAAGATTTTCCGAGGAATCTGCTGATTGAAAAAATACATAATCCTGTGTTTGCAGAATTGCTGTAAGCAAAGAATCATGTGATTTACTTCTAACATTCAATATTCTGATGATCAGGCAAAACGTTTGCCTTCTGGATCAGGTTTTTTTAAAGGATTTCATTCTCCTTATCTACAAGAGATGGAAACACTCCACCTTATTATTATTGCATGCATGTGTTTTACTAATTGTCATCAGTCCGTGTGTCACAGAGATTTAACAGGATTTAACACCCTTCTTCCCTAAATGGGGTCGGGAGGGTTGCTGGTGCCTATCTCCAGCTGCGTCCCGGGCGAGAGGCGGGGTACACCCTGGACAGGTCGCCAGTCTGTCGCAGGGCAACACAAAGACATACAATGCACACACACACTCACACCTAGGGAGAATCTAGAGAAACCAATTAACCTGACAGTCATGTTTTTGGACTTTGGGAGGAAGCCGGAGAACCCGGAGAGAACCCACGCATGCACAGGGAGAACATGCAAACTCCATGCAGAAAGACCCCGGCCAGGAATCGAACCCAGGACCTTCTTGCTGCAAGGCAACAGCTCTACCAACTGCGCCACTGTGCAGCCCCAGAGATAATCTTCCTTTCAGTTGAATTTTCTTTCTATCAAAGCTTTCTGTTAATGTACTAAATAAGATCTCCTGCGACCTCAGGTCTTCCAGGAAATGCAGTTCCTTGCAAATATAATCCGAGCTTTTTCTTATTTTGTCACAAGCACCACCACGAACTGCATCGGGGTGTTTACATGACAGAGAAACAAAGGCAGAAAGTGAAATAATCGGTACCTTTTGATTTTTTTATCAGTAAATAAATGGCACACATTGTATGAAGAGCCTTACAATGTTCTGTCAAATCACATTTTGTTCCAATTATCGGTGCGAATCCTTTGGACTATTCCTCCACCTACTTTGCAGATGGTAAAATTTCAGCTCATTGATTGGCTCAAACTTAATCAGCTAGAATGGAAAGAGTCTGAAGACATCGGTTTTTAAGGCAAAGAAAATTTTTTTTGTGTAGCACATTTTCAGAAACAAGGCTAGCCAAAGTGCTTTATATGATTAGATAGCCCTGCCAGAGATTCTCAACTGGACTAAGGACTGAACTTTGACTAGGCTACTCTGATACATAAATAATATAGAGTGAGGGGAGAACCTCTTCCCCAAGTCCAAGTATTTTAGATCCTGTATCAGGTTTTCATCTTCTCATCAGCTTTGACAAATGTATTTGCTAGAAGACTGAATTTCAAAAATGTGAATCCTGTTCATTAATTTGGCGAATGCTGAAGACAACTACTGGATTTTATTTAGGGACATCAAAATAAAGATGATTACAAACAGAAATCCAGACAAAACTTTGTAAAAAAATAGAAATTTTCAACATACAAGAAGATTTTTTTTTTTCAATTAAAAAAAAAATATTTTAGTGTCAAGGTCAAACGTTTCTATACCTTTGCTTTCAAGAAAGCATGTCCAAATTTATACTAAATTCAGTGTGTGTGCGCGTGAGTGTGTGTGTGACTGAAATCAGTTGACACAATTAATTTTATTGTCTACGCTGTATAATAGCAAACGTCAAGTTTTTGCAATCTACTAAATCAGAAGCACCCACAAGCAAACTGAAGTTTTTTCTAGACAAAAACTAGCATGAAAAATGTGTGTTCTCAACCAAATAAAAGGAAGCATAGAGTCTAATAATCTTCAAAAAGCCTTTTGAAAACTTTCAAATAGCATCACTACTTCTTTCTTTTGTTCTAAGATTCATTTGAAAAGATCTGAAGTAAACCACATGAGAGCGGTCTTTCTCTGTTTTTCACATATAACCTGAAGATCGGAATCGGCAGCAGAGAGGAAATGATCCAGTTGACTGGGGAGACCTCAGTGTGACTGGTAGACATTAACTTTGAACAGACAAGTATTTATTAAGTCTTTTTTTTCTTTTACATTAGACATTTGTGTCGAAGTCTACAATCTCCATTTAAGTTGACATCTAGTGCAAAATTAGAAATCTGGGAGGTGAAAAGAGGCCGTGATTACTGTAACTGTTGCGTCTCACTCTTTTAGTGTCTTATCTCCCTCAGCAGGGGAGAAGAGCAGATTATGCCATCAAATTACACACACATTAAAGGCCATTCGTCTCTGCGTCAGACAGTAAACAGAGGCAAACTAGCATTTTATTAGAATTTACTTACATGAAAATATGCTGAGGTTGGGCTCATTTATTTATAAAATTTACTGAACTTCAGTTATTGGCAAACCTGTCCTGTACTGTTTTATTTTTTCATATAAGAAGTATTTTGATTTTGCCACATCCAGATAACCAGCACTGTTCCATGTTATTACATCATTAAAATGTCTCCCCCTGTCATCTGTTGGATGATCACGGTTCTGGGAGACATTTTTAGCTACACAAATGGAATTATTTATCTCTGTACAATGAAATTCTTGGTTTTATTTGCTGTCTACATGATTTAGTCTGATAAAGACAGTATTAACTATTTTTATAAGTCCCAAGCAGACTCCCATATATCCTGGAGGCAATAAAATGAGACAATTATTGGTTATTGGCTAAACAAGTTATTTTACTCAAAATAAAACGGTGCAGAAGCTTTCACCAATTTTATATTGTTTATGAGACAACATTTTATATGCTGTATGATTTAAACATGGTGCTTTTAACATTTTCATTAGTTATCAGTTTCCACCTTAAGCTACTTATCAAAACATTTCTCTGATCAAAGAGTTTGTGCTAAAATAGCACCAAGTATTGCTGCCAGAGTCTCCTTTCAAACACATCAAACTACAGTTTTAGTCAGTTTAGCACTGGGACCAGTTTGTTGGAAGACGCCATCTTATCAGCTTTCTTCTGCCATATGCTTTGGTATTGCTGTGATGTAACAACCCTGAAACCTGGAGATCTGCCCTATCGGTTTGTCACTTTAACTGTCATAACATATTCATCCCAAATGTTCATGGGCATCAGGGACCAGAGCCGCTATATACTTGAGAGCCCGTCTAAAAATTCTTATAGCTGCCTATTTTAATAGTTTAACAGTTTATTTTACACAGTGGCATGATCACAGCAGCTAATATCTGCAGTCTTTATTTCTTGCACTCTTCCAGGTACAGCCAATCAGCACCAAGAAAACTTAATACCGCTCCTGAATTGGCTGCTTTGCGAACACCAAACCATGCCTTTGTGTATTTCAGCTTCCAAAGTTGCATCTTCTTTAGAATATTTTAGGTATGCTCTAAGAAAATGTTTTTTGCGAATAATTTGGAATCAAGTTCCACAGAAAAATCAGCGAGTCAGAGTCCACAAAAGCAGAAATATGAATATGCAGAGATCCACTTTATCCACAGAAACACAAAAACATCTGAAAATGTAGGTACAGAGGAGGAATGAATGGCCTGGTGTTTCTGAGGGCGATGGAGAGGACATAAACTTGGCAGCTATTTTTAACTCTCTGCTTTTTGTTTTATTTTATTTTAAATAACTGTCCCCATTTGCATACTGTGAAAGCCCAGCAGACAAATTCCAGGCCTCGGCTAAGTTCAGCTTTTGGTCGGAATACAAAAGAATAATCTCCCTCCTGCCTGCGCGTTTTACAGTTCCAGTTTGCAGCTCTTGCCAGCAAAAGCCAAGAAGAGAGAATCCCCAGGCAAACCACGGGGAAGACATAAAAGAGCAGGAGGCTTCTCCCGCTGAAAACTCTCCAGCGCTTCCTTTGAACTCTCCTCACATAAATTCTTGCTTTTCTTCCCACCTGATCATCCAGAATGAACGTTCGAGTACCATGAGTATATGAATCCGCGAGTCATTCGCTATTACGGTGCAAACTTTGGAGACTGTTTCACGGGGAAAAAACCAGTGAATCAGCTGCTGGGTATTAGAAAACATGAGAAAGATAAGAAATCCTCAAACGCACTTCCAGCAATGCTTTATTTCAGACGTAGCTGCTTCTTCACACAAGTGCGCTACACACACACACACGCACACACGCCCACGCGCACACACAAACACAGAGTGAAAGCTGTTCATAATTAATGAGCCCAGCAGCAGGGAGAAGCATGAGAGGCACCAAAGAGCCATTGCATTTCAACTGGCATTCGGCCGACCTTTCACAGCTTCACCCGGCGTGTCTTTGTGAGCGTGCGATAGACACAAGTGTGTGTGATTACAATGCCTCGGCGGCAGGTGGTGGAGGGAAATGCGTGCAAAGAACAGGAGCCGATGGCAGAGACGATTATGAGAAGATTCTTCTGTGGGGCTTTGATGAAGAACAGGAATGGTGATGATGAGGGTTGCATCCAACAAGAGCATGTGTCAACTTCACCTCAAATAAAGAGGCTGGAAAAAAAGTTGGAGAGTCTGGAGTCGGTTGTGCAAGTGTGAAACACACGAGCATTGTCTGTTGTGAGGATTTTTCTTATTTATTTCATTACATTAATGTCTGAGGATACGTTTACACACACTCATTAGTGGCATTAGTTTGAGGTTCTATTGATTTACTGAATTGAAAATCAATTGGAGCTGTTAATGCAACATACAATATAATCTCTGTGAGTGTTAAAAACAAAAACGTGGACGCACTCTTTCAATTTATT
This sequence comes from Gambusia affinis, assembly GCF_019740435.1. Classification (NCBI taxonomy): domain Eukaryota; kingdom Metazoa; phylum Chordata; class Actinopteri; order Cyprinodontiformes; family Poeciliidae; genus Gambusia; species Gambusia affinis. The sequence continues at coordinate 9,653,784 of NC_057877.1, read as the reverse complement.
GTGAATTTTCTCCAATTCTCACATGGTCAAAAATATGCACACATACTTAAATAATATTTGGATAAATATCACTTAAAGTTTTTCAGATAATCAAAATGGAATGGCCATCGAAAGCCCTGACCCCCAACATGTTGGACATGTATGGACTGCTTAAAATCAGGATCTGTGAAAGTAAATCAATACGTTTATACAAACTCCCACCATTTTTTCTATGAGAAGTCATTAAATATTCAGTCAGGATTATGCCAGAGGCTAGCTTTTCCCTTCAAAATGTGTGAAGCGCAACTTCCTTATGGATTTTTATCCGACTACTACATATGTATGTTTGCTCCTTTGTGCTTTTTCAATTCAAGCTTGTTCACCCAAATTTTAGAATCTCTTAAAGCTTTCCTGGATATAATATTTTCAGCCCATAAAAATAATGCCTCGACAGCAACATTAAGGAGCTCCAAATTAATAATTTCAGATAAGTGTATGTAAACCTTTAACCAGAATAATACACTAAGTACCAGTAAATTCAGTTTCTGACGTCAATGCACTAGTTGTATGTTAACACATGCAGCTGTAACCTCCAGCAACTAGTGCTTTTGCACTGACATTCCTGTCTGCATAATGTACGAACATGCTGCATTTTCCCCATACATTAGCAACAGAATGCCACACAAGCTGTGCAGCCTGAGGAGCCCAGCAGGGTGGTGGCCCATTTCTAGAAGCAGCCTGGGCTCCCATTATTCTGGACATCTCACACATGGAGTTGCTATTCTCTGCTATAAGGAAATAAAATACAGCTCCACACTTGAGTTGCAAGCTGCGAAGATGTGGAGGTGTGAAGGAGGAGCCATCAAGCAAAGCCAGCGTCTGTCACTGCTGCCTACACAAACATCATCGTCAGCCCAGGTTTTCTTCCTCTGATTTGTAACCGTGCAGCCTGTTGGCGTCCGTCTCTATTCAAAGGTTAAAATTCGTGTTTGCGCAAACCTACAAGTCTGACTTTTACATCGAATTGTTCGATAAAGCTGTCAGCAACGTTAGTCAGGGAAGATGCATCGCCTCCATTTAATGTCTTAATTAAAAGGAGCAGCAATAGGCAGCGTCAACAGAGTCAATATCTCCCTTCTGATAGCTACTGCCGGTCAAGACAATTAGCCAATGTCTCAGCTTCGGCCTTAAAAGCAATACTTTGTGCAGTCATGTGTGTAACCAATTACAAGAACATTATTCAATCTCCTCAAGGCTGACTAATCTCATTACCTTGAAACTGAGTAATGGGGGAAATCACTTGACGGTACTCTGCTGCTAGCGCTGCTAAATGACCTCTTTTCTCTCCACTAGCGCCTCTCATTACCATCCTTACCTACAGTCTTACATTTACTAATTTGACCTATCTTTAATTGTTAATTCCTTGTCTTTCCATATATTTTGGAAAACATTGCTTAAAAAAAATTATTCAAGGGGCATGCTGTAGTGGAGTAGTGGATAGCGCGACCCACATTTGGAGGCCTTGAATCCTCGACGCGGGCGTCGCAGGTTCGATTCCCGGACCCGGCGACATTTGCCACGTCTTTCTCTCTCTCCCCCTTTCCTATCAGCCTACTGTCATATAAGGGACACTAGAGCCCACAAAAGACCCCCTGGAGGGAAAAAAAAATTATATATATAATTTTAAAAAATTATTCAAAATTGTTTCTAACATAGAGCTGCTAATGATTATCTCACACAGTAATGTCACTCAGTGATATTTCTGCCAAACGAAGTCTGACCAGACTACTGAGAATGTTAACAATCAAAGCAAATACAGTAGATATACTTTGCTAAGTATCTACTAAGATAATATCTATATACACAAAGACATATTAGCATTGTAGGTCTCAAAGTTCAGGGTATATTCCCTCATGTTGGTCTCCTGACAGCATTGTTCCTGATAACGTTTTAGAAATACTAATATTTTGGGAGGCAGAATTAAGGTTTAGTCCTTTAGTTTTGTCTCCCAGACTTGTTCTGATGTTGCGCAATCAATAAAACTTTTCCCTGGTGACAGGATGTGTCGAGTCTGTCCACCCCACTGCTTATTAGTCTACTGACATATGACAAACAGTGCTTGGACTTTTATTTCTTGGAGCGAGACAAACTTTTTTCTGATATGAAGAGGTGTTGCCTTTAATCAGGGAGGAGCTGTCAGGGTGACAATGGTGCACAGTATGTATAATGGGATATGCTATGTTGGAAGGCTTAATGTGGACCTATCAACATAATTGCTGTGTTATTTTGACTTAAAACAAACTACTTTTATTTCTCTGAATATCCAAAGATGACCCAGCAAGAAAGATGATGAAAAGAGAAAGAAGAGACTTTGTTGTTAGAGTTATGACGAATGGTAAGAATTAAACAGAGACCAGGTTAATGTGTTTGACCAAAATCAACAAAAAAAAGAAAAATGTGTAAGATATTATGTAGGGACAATACTCCTTATGTTAGTTTTTCTGACACTAGTTGGATATTAAACATAAAACCCATTCATGAGTAGAGTTCACATTCCTGAGAGCTTTGAAATGAGTGATGTTATTTTTCAAGAGGTGACACTGAAGGGTTTATTGCTGCCGATTTTTTATTTATTTTTTTATGTATTCGTCCATTTATTTATCTTTTTGCTATAGATACATAGAGCAGCTTCGGCTTTTACAAAATTTTTAAGAAATAACAGCGATGTTTTTCAATTTACATGACTGAATATTTTGTTGGCTATTGGGTTTAAACAAAAACTGCAATTCATTGAGGGGAACTAACTCCATTATGACCTAATTTATATTTTGTCAACCCGAATTTAATAGCATTTTATGGATGTAATATGACTGCTAATTAGTGGTTATAAAATACAGTTTTAATAATCAGTGTCATGATTTGATATGGACTTTTTTTACATTTCAGTTCATTTCTGAGTTTGTTATTGTTGTTTATATCCTGTCATTCTAGGTCATTGTTTTGTGTTTAGCTCATGAGGTTCTGTTTGTGCATTTACGTTTTTCACCGTTACTGTAAGTCTTGTGATTCCCTTGTGTTTTAAGTGAGATCCCTCTGTGTTCACAAGGCCAATTACTTTCCTTTCCCTCAATTCCCCTGCTCAGCTCTCTCCTCTCAGCTCTTTCACTTTCTTCTAATTATGCTCCCTGGATCTAATGTAGTTCTCCATTCTTGCTCCAGTATATACTGTATACATAAGCTCCCTGGGTTTTGTTACTCATTGCTGGTTCCTTCCTTTACATTGCTCTTTCTCATTTTTAGTTTGTTTTACCACTATACCTTCACTTTTTCTGATCCCTAGTGCTTCTCTGTATTTTGGTCCTACTGTAAACAAAACTGGACATTTGTGTTCATATGTTGCCTTGCTCACATATATGCATACAGTTTCAGCTTAGATCAGGAATTTTTGATAGTCACTTTACTGTCATTAAACCAACTTTTAACCAGTCTTGGTATTATGCTTAGGGTCATAGTCCGTTTGGAAGAAAGATTTTTTTAAAGCTTCTTGGCTGGCGTCTTGAGATATTCCTACATTCAAATCTAAGGATGGTCAATATGAAACTGCTGTGATGCTGAAATCCCATTTCATCTCATAATCTTGGTAGACTCCAGGGTTTTTATATGTGCCGGCTACAGCGAGGTGACAGATGCAAAAGATAGAAAAGCTTGAGTCCCTTCCCTTATGTCCAGCTCTTTGTCACCCCAGCAATTATCATAAAACTCATATAGTGCGATTGCAGAAATCTGATTGCAGAAAAATTGGATTCAGATGCGTTGGAGCTCATAAAAACCCAACAGACAGCGGGAATAATAAAACTAGCAGCGAGGGAGCGAAACCAGCTGCTCAGTTATATCCTTTTTTGTTTTTCTCATTTTCTCTCACCTCTCTTGGGTTTCAGTCTCCCATTTATGTGTGAACTTTTACCTGAATGCTTGCTTGTCCTTCTGCCTGGCTGTCTGTTTCTTCTCAACACTACAATGTTAATGTACGGCTCTGCACCTCTGGTTTGATTGCTTTTGAGAGGATGCCCACGGGTTGCTAGGCAAAGAAGAAGGCAGAGCCTCCACATCGCTGGGGATGATTACAGATGTCTTCTGACAATAGAAAAATGTTAATAATTTCTCAGAGAATGAACGGGAAGAATATGCATGTAATGCTTTTCATAGCTATGTATGCACCCTAATGAACACACAGGCAACAGCGATGCTAATTAAGTTTGTTTCATTATTACACTCCAGCATTGTGTTCTCTTGACTAAAGTAACTTTAATTTTCATGAATGTAAAAGGATCATTTAGTAAACAAAAGCAGAGGGCAATCCATAAGACAAGTCATTTACATAATCAGAATCCTGTCACAGCATTCCTCGGATGAGAAACAAAACAGAGTCACAATCAGGACTTAGCAGAGCGAAGCAGTGGAATCTAATTACTGAGAATTGGGAAAGCCTTCCTCTGGGAGCAGCGGCATGGGCCCTGCAATGCTCACAAACATTTGGATTAAAGCAAAATGAGCCTGAACACACAAACAAATGCATGATCTTTTAATAAACTCACGAGGGCAAAAAGAGATGTGTGGAAGAAGAAATCCATCTGCAAAAAAGAATTAATGTCAGCCATTTGTTCTGCTCTTTTCTGCAAAATGTGTTTCGCTCATTAGAAAAAAAAGTGTTGGGGCACAAAATCCAAAGATTTGTCCATAAGCTGCATGTCACCAAATATCTCCGACACACATATGATAGAAGCTCATATTAATGCAAGCAACTTGCTTCAAGGTGTAGCTGTGGCCTCTATTACAACAGACAAAGGGGGAAAACAAATCTTTGAGTGATGCATAAAAGTGAATTTGGTAAAAACACACAAATCAACCTCCCTCCGGAGTCTATTACCAGCTTTCTGCGTCTTGTTCATTCTTTACTTGTATCCTCTACATGGAGATTTACCCACTCCTTACTTTTTATATGCTCTTTATTTAAATATTTCCCTCTGTCTCTGCAATTTTGTTTTTCCCCAACAGAGGCAACATATGATGAGTTACTAGTAGGCATCGCTCTCATTCTGTCACCATGAGAACTTTTCTCTTTCTGCATTATCCTGAGCAGCTATGACCGCTGAAAGCAAACTTTCAGAAGAGTTCAGAGGACAAATTATTATAAAGGGTGGACTTACATAAAAATTACATGAAATTAGGAAAACCTGCTATTTGAGAGTTAGTTGTACTATGATATAAGCAACGGCTTAACTGGTTCAAAACAACGATAATCAAGTTATTTAGTAAAGCTGCTGTCACACTGTTTCTTGTCTTGCCACATAAATAGTTGTGTCTAAAGACACTATGTGGTGTAATAATGAAGAAAAGAAGTTTGTTTTGTGTATGTAAAAGTATACAAAGTGGGTGTATTCTTACATACACTGCATGTATATTGGGATGAAAGGTGTAAAAGTCACCATAAGTTATTTTGTACAGCCAGATTAACTTAAAAATATTACAATCATCTTGATTTTATTACCTTGATTTATTTTTCCCCATGTATATTTTAGCAACCACCAGATCATGTCAGGTAGAGAATTAATCGACCCACATCAATGCCTATAAACGTTCAAGTAGTTGGTAGCTAAATGTATTCAAAATGTGGGTTGGCTTGTCCTTCCGTTGGAGCCTGTTCAACCATTTAGGGTTGAGTTTATATTTATCAGTATAAGGAGAGACTATGCATTACATATGTTGACATTAAAGACTGACTGATTCTTTGATTTTGTGTGTAAACACACAAAACTGATGGAAAAGTATACTTTCTGCACTGGCAATCTCAAACTGAACTCTATGTTCAAAACTGCATAAATTATTCCAATATAATCATCAGTTTTCTAACAGTAGGTAGAAGTAGTGGTGTATTCTAGATGCATTATTTCTGGAATTGTAGTTACACAATCGTAACTTGTATCATATGCCTTAAATAACATCCTTTATGATCTTGACTTCCGTGTTTCATAAAATTGCAAGTCTAGTATTTCTCGTTGTGCATTACAGTTTGGTCCACTGTGGGGTTGTATAAGCTCACAGAGTATTGAACTGTATGCTCTCTCACAAGGTGATAATGTGCTTCAAGGGGGTTAAGTACTCCCGGTTTCAAAAGGCAGAAGCTGCAGAGAAGGGGGAGGACCAGACTTAAGTGGCTCACTTGATGCCCACGCAAGTAGGTTGCCTTGAATACATCAGGTGTGAATTGATGGTTTAAACCAAAGATGGTCAATTCTGGTCTTCTGGGATCCAGTATCCAGCTGATTTTGTCCCTGATTAAGCAGACCTCACATTATATTTAAATTATCTCCATAGGGTATCAACGGGTCCAGAATCCATTAATGTACCATTTGTTTAAATCAAAACATGCACAACTTTTATTTTTACTGTATCTTTGTACATTTTTCCATGAGATAAGATACAAAACAATACTTTCAGTTTGCGGTTGTTTTGCAGCAAAATGTGAAAACATTCAATGGGAGTATATACTTTTATAAAGTACTGTAGTTCCTTAAAACTAAGAAAAGGAAAAAGGAAGTCATCATAAACTAATTTGACCTCAAAATGAACCTTCTGTGTAATTAAGACAAGGACCTCTCATGTGTGTCAGCTCCCTCAGGCTCTTCAGGAGATAGGAGATAAGGAGAACATCTTTTTTTAACCTTCTGCCACGAGAGTACTGTGGGTTCATCTGTTACTGTGGTAACTGACCCAGAGTTTACCCTACTAACCCTGGTTACACCCCCAGCATCATTTCTAGCAACATATCTATGACAGCTTCCCACAGCTTGTCTTGCAGTCATGGACAGATAATATACGGTATATACTGAAGAATAGCAGGAAATATGCATTACATAACACACATGGAGTAATAATGATGAGTTGGGCATTGTGGCTTTTCAATCTGATCAGAACTGGAAGGATCTGCCTTCTTCAGGTGAGAAAAACAAACAGGCAGCAAGAAAGCGTTGCCAGGGAAAATGTACAATGCACGGTTACCGTAGGGTGGGTATTGTGTTGCTAGGGAAACATGCATGTGGTCATGGAACTGAAGAGGACCAATTAGGATGGGGGAATCGGGTGAAGAAGAAATGAGAAGGAACCAAACGGGGCTGAGGTGTCGCCCAGACAGCATCACCTTGAAGAACCGCTGTTAGCCATGTACATACTTGCTTTCCACGCAGTCTGGTGGAGAGGGAGGAACAGGCTGAAGCTCCCCTGGCCAAGTAGCTTGAGTTTGATGTTCAACCTGTCGTCTGAAAAAGAAAACCACCTAATGCAGATGTGGCAAACCTGTAGTAAGGGGTCCCACGCAGAACCCTAAAGTCCATTCTCTGGCAAGATTTATAAGACTGAGTAAGATTACAAATTTACTTTTGTGTATTATAAGGATTCTTGTATTTTGTAATAGAAGCCAAACAGTTCTTATGATATGGATCTGTGAGGTTGGCTCTGTGACATTTTTATAAATAGTTGTCTTATCAGCAGCTTAAAGATGTCATATTGCCAAGACTTTATAGAAAATTGAAACAAAATTCTGGAAACAGTGGTAGAATTACAGCGAGTCTATGGAGGTCCACTTAGACACTCAGGATGGCTTACATACACACCATATTTGCAAGTGCTAACACACTTTAGATTTACAAGAGATTTTAAGTTTATTTCTGTTTTCTCATCTGAACAACGTTCATGTTAATGCATGAAAATTGCTATGTCCATCCACTTCATCAGCAGTGATTTCTAATATCAGTATCACAGCAGAGCACCATCTATTTCTCTTCCAAAAAATGTAGTCTACCCTTCATAAGCTTTTGTTTTCACTCCATCATGTCTGTTACTTGTGACATAATCTTCACAGTGATTATGTCTTAATATATCCTTGGAAAAAGGAAACGCTAAATGAAAATGTAGTAAGACTTAACTCGCTTTAAATATGTGGAGGTATTTAACTTGCTTTCCAGGAATCTATCAGTGGGGTTTTCTTTGAGCACTTGTATGTGTGCCGTAGGTGCGAATATTTGACAAGAATTTAGCAGTGAGGTGACAGAGGTGGGGGGCTGAGCTGAGAGTTTCCTGGCAGACACTGCAATTGCTCTTATCTGCCACAAGAGAGACTCTAAAATCCATCAAATCAATCTCACAAGCATAAACAAGTTACTCACGAACTTACGAGAAACATGTTCATGAGTATCCACAACTCCTCACTGTAGCTTTATGTGACTCAAGTGTGCCACCTTTCATTTCTCAATAAAGGTTTAATGCTCAATCATGGCAGCATCGGTGGAATAAATAAAACAAAAAGCCATGTCCTCTGTTCACTTTTCTCTGAGTTCGCCCCACAGTCCAGAGTTTGACAGCAAGAGACGAGGAGAGCAGAGAGGCACAGAGCTGTCTCTTATTTAGGAAGGAGAGTGAACGAAGCTAACCATTAAAACTTTGCTGTAGCGTCCACATTCACTCACAGCTTCAATCTGTCTAACTATCTGGGTCACAACTATTACTAGGAGGAAAGAAACTCATTAGCAAGTCCACTGTATCTGCTATTCTAGAGAGAGACAGGAACAGAGGGATAGGTGGACGAACTAAATCAGATGTGGAAACAAGAACGACTGAGCAAAAGAGGTTAAATTATGTACAGTGCTAGTAAAATGCTTACATACGCTCATCATCAGGATGAACGGCATATTTATCTGGGGAGTTTTTGGATGGAAAAATGGAAACATATATCTTTGATTAACTTAAGAATTTGGATCATAAGTTTAATTTTGTTGAAGGGTTCCTTTAACGGTGTCAAAGTAATGCTGTTCAAATTCAATGTTCTGATATTATTCATACTGAATATTTGGATATTTGTCTGACCTTTATTTCAGAACTGATAGAGTTAATTCAAACTGGTGGGTTTCCTGGCATGGGCTCAGCTTTGAAGCACAGTCCATAATATTTTTTATATAGTTGAGGCTGAAGTTTTTCAAAATCTTTTATCTTTTCCAAAACCAGCTTAGATGTGTCTATGAAATCACTTTGCTGTTGGATGCACCAATTTCTTTCAACAACATGACCACTGTACTGAACAGTAACACTGAAAACTGCACTATGCTGCTGCAGTTTTAAAGCCTTATGTTATACAGTTCTTTCCATGATTTTTCTTGCCACTATCCCAAAAGCAAAATCTTGTATTTGTCTAACAATAACATGTTTCGCCACTAGAAAAGACATTTTGCTCATACATGCGAGAAGCTGGAAATTTCTGTTTTTCTTAATTGTTTAGGTTTTGGAGCAGCGGCTTACTTTTTAGCTAACACTCTCCCACCTTATGGTAATGTGAAACTCACCTCATTGTGAACACCGACTCATCAGCTTGTGTCCAAGCAATTCTTCTTGAATCATAGTGTGAGAGTTTGAGTCAGATTTTAAAGACTTGGACACAACTGGGGCTTTAGTAGAACAAATACCCCAAACTCACATTGAAACTGGTAGGAGTAAGCAAAAAAGTCTTGACCTCAAGTGGACAGGGAACCAATGAATTTAAGTAAACTCAAACAGCGGTCTTTTATCCAGGTAGGTTATACATTAACCTTATTGAAGACTTGAAACAGCGCGTGGTTTCTCTGCAATGTTTTAAGGGGAATTTAACCCAGCTGTAATAGGCACATATGTATTTAGTTTTGACCATGCACTGATAAGACAAAAATCACAATAAATTCAAACATCTGCACTCAATTATTCTTGTTAAAATTCATTAAATTATCATGTATGTAATACCACATCATTGCACCTGAACATCTGAACACCACTCTGTGGAAACAAGAAACATCCAGGCTGTATAAATTTACGATTCCTGTCGCAAAGATGGAAATATTAGCAGTCTCCGCAAACCATAGTCGACTGCAGCCAAAGGACAATTTATTATACTTGGTTTGTCAGAGCAAACCTGAACTGAATGTAAACAAGTCATTCCATCATTTCTGCCTGCTATGTCTGACCTTTCCTCTGTTTTTTTCCTCTTACGAGCAGAAACTGATAAGGGATGACAGCTTTTTTTTTTTCTCTGTTTTTTATAAATCTGTCTCTGTGTGTGTGTATTTTCTAGAAGAAATTACATTTCATTTGAGAATATATTGCTTTCTGTACTGTCCGCCCAATACCCACTGAAACCCCCTCTAAATGATTCACAGTGTGGGCAAAAAGAGGTGGACAGAGTCCCACTCAGCCTCTTTCGAATGGTTCCCCTGTGTGTCCTGTTAACAAAGGCTGCTGCCTGGAGACCAATTCAAACCTGGATTTGAGCTGTTTTGGGCCTTTGTGATGTTCTGGCAAATGAACACAAATTCTATCAAACCTCCACTAAAACAGACCTCAACCTCAGGAGAGGTGCATTGTGTAAATTAATTAACATGAAAAAGCTGTTGCTGCCTCTTTGCATTTTCTTTTCTGTCCTTATTTGCTGGCAGCTTGGAATTGGTTTGTTCTCTCTTGCCAAATGGATGCGTTTGAGTCAACTAGCTGCCAAGTCCAACTTTTTGAAAAAATCTTTTTTATGGCACCTGCTATCCTTAAGTAAGTTGTTCTTTGCATAATTTTGAAAGGACGCCGTCAAACGGCTGTGGTTTGCAAGTAAGTGAGACCAAGGGGCCACTTGTGCAAGTAGGAGCATTTTCCTTATGCACAAAAATGCTTAATCTACTGATTAAGCATTTTTAAAATTAGTTAGTTCTTGTTAAATCACTCACAACCATAAATTTATCAGATTTAAACAACAACCTAGCGAAATTTCTTCGCCTGTAGTTTTTCAATTGCATATTGACAGCCCTCAATACTCTATTCAACTTCTGCCATGATGCAGGTAGAAAAGAAAATGATATCTGCTTGACTCCTGCACGATTGCAGTGGAGCATGTGGCTTTATTATTTACAGCAGTTAATGGACGAGAGGTGGGAGCACTCTGAATAGGGCACCAGTCTGTCAAGGAGACATACTGGGCAAACATCTATTCAACTATCCTAAGAGCAATTAGGAAGCCGGGATGCCTGGAGAAAATCGATGTATGCACATGGAGAACCTGCAAACTGCACGTACAATTGGCTCAGCCGAGGTTCAAAACCAGAATGTTTTTTTGTTGTTGTTGTTTCAAGACAACAATGAATTTAAAAACAAACCATTGTAGTGTTCAAATTACCACTTGACATGGGGCAATTGACACAATATTTTTTTATTGTTAATTGTGTTGCTTTAAAAGTTAATTGCATTAAAAAAAATCTAACAGGCAGGAAGAAGGGAAATCCCCCTCCACTAGAGAAAAAAATTATCATTGACCTTAAGAAGTTAGGTGACGTGCTGTTATCACCAATATGCAACGATTAGTGCAATATACTAGAATGTTAGCACGTTAGCTAACATTTATTAACTAATTACTGCGCTTACATATGTTTGATTTCTACTATAACGCTAACTATGGGCTATTAGGTCCAATAATAACAACAAATCAAATGTTGGAGAGGCATTCTCTGCTTAATATTGAGAATAATTTTGAATGATGTGTTAAGGCCTTGTTTCAAATGACTGGACCATTTTTTTACACATTTTTAGAAATATATATTGAATCGATTTCTCAGCATCAAAATAATAACAGTGATAATAATAATTAAACACGTCATCACTAGAAGCAAAAGAATTCAGTCAAAATAGCCACAAATCTTAGATTAAGAGTTTCCCTGTTCATATAAAACAATTATATTGTTATTTAATTGCATTTAAGGGTGTTGAGTGGGGTGGCATATATTTTCCAGATACATCGTGCCATTCTATGGGGATTGCTTAAAGAGTAGCTTTTAAGCAATCACCATTTTTCTCGCCCCCCTCTCATTCTATTGTATGTCTTCCTTGTGTTTGAATGTCGCAGCAGGAAGACATGCTTCACTAATTGCCTAGCAATGCATTCACCCCCACACCATACATCATTTGATCACCAGACAAGTGCATCACTTTTATTGTGACCTGAATAATGCTACAATAACCCAATATGACATATCAAATTTACATGTTGATTTATATTGAATAAATGCGACTGGTAGTTATTTTTTGTTGTTGTTGTTGTTGTTGTTCAGATGATGCTCATGTTTCAAACATTTGGATTTTATAAGGACGGAACATGAACCTTGCAGTAATTTAGCAGTGACCTTTTCTACCTTCTGATTCTAAAAACAACATCCTTTGAGTGAAAGGAGTTTTGTTGAATTATCAGCTGCAAAAAGAATCAACACGAGTAAAGAGAATATCAGAGGACTAGTGAGAAAAGCTCCAAACAAGCAAAATGTGCCGCTAGTGAGATGACGCATTGATGAAATGTATTACAGAGAATGGTATCGGCCTACATCTATCACTTTTTATCCACAAATGTTATGCAATTTAAAACAAATAAATAACAGAATTATGTCAGAGCTTTCAGATCATACAACATGAAAGTGAACTAGATCAGTTTTAGTCTGTGTAAAGGAGACATTTTTGACACTGTGAGCTGGACACAAGTGTGTATTGCCACACTGTATTTCTAAGCTGTCTTACTAAAGCATGTTGTAGAGAAGGAGCAGAATATTGACGTTAGGCACTCAGGACCAGCCCATTTGTTACAATTATATCACATGGAAATAGTCCCATAAGATTTTTTATTTTTATTTTTTTCAGATAGAGCATTAAAATGTAACAGAATCATATATATCTATATTAAATTGGCTGGAGCAAAATCCTTCTAGTTGCTACAGTGACTTCATATACGTATTTTCCCCAAACAGTGTTTGTCTTTATAGTGTAATATAGGGTCTTTTTATAAAAGACATTATATTATATATTTGTAAAATGTAAAAGGACCACAACCTCTTGAATACTTTAATTCAGTTGGAATGGAAAGGAAATGAATCCAAATGATTTTGTTAAAAGCAATATGTGGGTTTCATTTTTAATTTAAATTCAAGGGCAACTTTTTTTTTTTTTTTTACTGCTGCTCTTGTTTACCGGGTTAATAAGGCGACCCTACCAATCGTGCGGCCTAGTTCTCTGGTTTTGTCCTCATTTTGAAATGTGCTCCTATCACACAATGCTTTGTGATGATGAGAGGTTACTATATTCCGGCTATTAAAAACTGAATATTTGGGTTAACAGACAGTTCGGGATCTGACACGCTCTACAACATCTTGGCATATTTGATGAATAAACGCCAACGCTGTTATCACACTGTGTCCTACGTTTCCACTGCCTATCTAAAAACCTGTTTCAAACTTGAAGAAATAAAACATGTTTCGTGAAACATGATGTGTCACTTATGATGCAAGCCTGTTTTGTACAATCAATTCATGAGATTGTGCAAATCTCATGAATGTGAGTGGCATTCACAGTCTGCTGCTGTATAAGGGAGGTTGTGTGTGCTTAAAGTTCAGTGCTGAGTGAAATTAAGCTGAGGGTTTCTCAAAATGGGTCACGGTGCAATCAGGTGAAGTAGCTTCAAGAATTCACCATGCCGAGAAAACTAATGTTATTCCTGGGTTAGTGCTGCGACAACTGCATGTTATTCAAGTACATTTAGTATGTGCACAGTATATTTAACATCTCTGAGATGCAAGATGAAATTATATACACCCCAGTATCAGATGCACATGAAACTATGCTAGAGTAGCATCGAATTAAAGCCATGTATCTTCACACACTATTAAAAACACAAGGCAGATGTGCAATAGAGTGAAAGGATTATAACAAAAAAAACCTCTAAAAAATCTGTGATGAGTTGAGACCAGATAGTAATTGTAGCACATTTATACGTTTCTTGTTTCAACCATTTTGGTTTCTAACTAAATCCTAACATTATTCATGGATATTTCTGTTGTTTAAGACATATAGGTATACAATCTAAAGTACAAAAAATAACTGTTGCTTATCGACATCACATTTTTCATATATAAAAACAAAAACACCGAAGCTCACCTTGTCCTCTGCATATTCCCATCCTGTTTTTTTTTTAACGTGACAAATTGAGATAAATGTAGTTCTCTACAGCTAACCTGATTTTAATCAAAGAGGGCAAATATGATGGGCAAACACCGAACTGGTTGCAAATCGTAACTGTCCTCGGTTCTCCACCTCCATGCCCCAGTCATTACATTCGGACTATAAATAAATACAGAGGCTGCCACACAAGCAAATGGAGCTGCCAACCTGAGAACTGGTGGCAGGAAGCTGAGAGCAGGCAGATGAGCAGAAGGAATAACAATGAGGCCGAAATTAATCTTTGCAAAAGTTGGAAGGGCATGAAGTTAAAGCCGGGCAGTGGCTAATACAGATAGGCATCCATTTCAAAGCCCTTATATATATATATATATATATATATATATATATATATATATATATATATATATATATATATATATATATATATATATATATATAAATTTGCTTTGTAGCGTGTAATTTAAAAATACACAGCAAATAAACAGAGAAAAAAAAACTTTTACACAATGAAAATATGTTGCAGTTGCAGCAAAAAGAAGAAGAAAGAAACCCCAATAAGAAATGTAGAGAAACAGAGCAGGCTTTGGGGTTGAGATATTTAGTCATCTGCTTTCTTTCCTTGGATAAAACGCTCTCACAGGAGCCTTCTGTGTGTGCGTGCCCTTTGCGATTTACTCATTTGAACTTTCCGAAGCTACCTGCAGCAACAAGCTCCGGATCCAGATACGAGGCCGAGTCATTGCCAGCTGCGAACAACATTTTCGGGTCTCGCTGCCTGCGGCGTCACATCAGCTGAAGGGCCAGAGCACATGACTCCGCTCCTCGTGAAAGATTCTGGGGCGAGCATTTTATTCCACATTTCCATCAGATTATTTGAATACACAGATGCGCGGCAGCCCTTTTGTGTGTGGATTTATTTTTGCTTAATTTTGATATCGCTCTGCATTCCATGCATTAACGTAAAGGTGTTTCTCTGCCTCTGGCACAAACGCTAGATGCAAGTTCTATATGATCTCATCACGCCGGCAAGCGGCTTCATCATCACCAGGTTCTCGCAGCCAGACGTGGCAGAGAGGAATTATCACTGTCTAATTATCATCTTACTTAAGTCCTCACTTAGACTTCACACATGTAGACATGCATGGAATCTGAGCAGGACAGTTGCGGTTTCTAATGAGTATTCCCTCCACAATAACATCCATTAACCGAGTGCCAGCAGAGACCCGTGAGCGAGGCTTCGTTTTCACAGCCTGATTTTCTCTAATGCTGACATATTGTGAGTAATGCAAGCGCAGGCGCTGTGAAGGCCGCAATTACATATGTTTACTAGGAGTACAAATTAAGCTAAACGAGAGTGCTCTAATAATAAATCTAATGATAAAAACCAGGGAGTTTCCTCCTTAGTTGAATCAATCTCTGTGACTCAAAGAGTGTTTTGTCAGTTTCACGGGAGCAAATTTGATCCCGTCTCTAAATGACGTTTGTGAAATATGCCACAGCATCATGGGGTAATTCATTTTTATCCAGCCATTATATATATATATATATATATATATATATATATATATATATATATATATATATATATATATATATATATATATATATATATATATATATATATATATATATATATATATATATATATATATATATACTCAAAGAGAAAACAAAGAGGTTGTAAGTAAGAAGACAAAAGTATAATCACAACATAATAGTGTTCTAACAAGGGGTTGGTGTAGTTTGACAAATTTCCAGTTCGCATGCATGTCAGTCAAAAAGGTACATTTTGGTCTTATCTTGTGACTTTGCAGATTTTTATTTGCAGAAAATATCAAAAACCATGCAGGCTTCTTTTCCTTTCACTTTACAATCGTGCCCTGCTGCGTGGTGACCCAGTCCAATCCAATAAAAAAACAAAAAAACAAACAGAAATTTGGGGGGAAAAAATTGACAAAATATAAAATGGTTCAAGTAAATAGTTTTGCAGGCAGCTTCATGTATCATTATTTGTAATGCTGTTGCCTCTTGCTAACTTTTGGCTTGTGCAGTAATCAGTCACACCAAACAAGGCCGAGGCATTAGGAGCCACTGCCATGCACAACGTTTTTTAATATCTGCCTGAACTTTTTGCAAGCTTTTTTAAAAAAAAAAAAAAAGACACAGGTGTTGGACTTCTGATTTAATGAGCAAGAGAAAATATTCTTCACAAACATCTGCATCCTAGACCAGTTCATCTATAACAAACTACTTAAGTAAAATTGCTTGTGAAAAAATAATCTTTTTTGAATTTAACACCTGCCCGCAGAAAGCTGTTGAAAACCTTCATGTTAATCAGTGAAACGAACCAATTAATGAGCCAGACTCGCTCTGCTCTCTAGCTTGTTACTGTTTCCTTTGATTTTTCTAGTGGGCTTTTTTTATTTTAAGTCTTTGGCTGTGGGCAGATTAGTTCTAAAATAATTTTCAACAACATGCTCTGTGTGTGTGTGTGCGCGTGCGCGCGTGTGTGTGTGTGTGTGTGTGTCTGCGTGTGTGTGTGTGTGTGTGCATGTCTGTTTCAGACAGCTCACAGATCATAGACTCTTGGGTGGGAATCAAGCTGACAAACCCATGAGTCCCTTTGATTTATGCATTCAAACTGTTCTATAAGCTTGTTAATAACTCACTAGAAATGACTTTATGTCCAGCATCTATTTCAGGCAGAGCACATATATTGATGTTGTCACACCACAGTTTTCTGAACAATTTCAGATACTAAAGAAATGATAAAAAATAAACCAGCTTAAGCTATACTTTGTAGAAACACTGACAAACATCCAAGAGCTGCACTGAAATCTATAAAATTATGTCTATGTATGTATACTTACACAGACATCATTTTGTAATTCCTTCATTTTCTCTTGGACTCAAAACAATGACCTCTGTCAGAGAAACCTCACAGTGTTTCTTGCGTTTTTTGGTCCTCAGGGGAGCAAAACCAGAATCTGACTCCGAAGAAAACAATTTCAACCATTAAAAGCTAAATCAGTGCAGCTTTGCCACTTAATACACATCTTTGTGTATCCTCTTAACCCGGCAGCCCGTGGAAAAATAAATCTTTGTCAACAGCTTTTGTCATGGTCAGCTGGTTCTATGTGAAACACCAAAACTACTGCTAAACAATTTAGGACACTTGACCCACACATTTGTGTGCGAGAGCAACAGGCAACCAGGAAAGCGACCTCACTTCTGTAATCCTCCACAGCCCTCCCATCTCGTTCCCAAATACCAGAGAATCACAAGATGCTTGGCTTGGTTGGTAATGTGTGAAATGATGAGGTCAGATAACCCACGGACATCCTAATTTAATCATGGATTAAATTGGTAATTCAATTTGTGACTTCAGGGGAGCGAAGAAGAGACGGGAATAAAAAAGTTAAGACGCAGGGCGGGAGAAATTCCTCAGAAGAACTGACCAATCATATTGCTCACCAGTGTTTCTTAACTAAATATTATTCCTATAATCATTTACCTGATCCCAGTAGCTTAGTCAGAAGGTTGATATAAAGCCTTCTGTCTTGCCTATAAGAACTCAGCGTGTAAGAAGATGCTGAGGTCTCTCTCTGTCTCTCCTGTCTCCATCTGCCCGCCACTATCTGTCAATTCTCCACACTGATCTGAGCAGTCATGAGAAGGAGCAACTGTAGCTCAGCGTGGAAGGAACTGGAACAGTTCAGGACAGCGTGAAAAATTTAAGTGAGAATAGAATAGAATAGAATAGTGCCTACCTGAGGTAACGAAGCGGTTCTATGGTTTCAGGCTCTGCCTCAGCTGAGCTGTGGTTCATCTTGTCCATCTGTCTTCACCCACCACGAGTCGGTAAACAAGAGAAAGGCTAAGCTGTGCTCCCCCAAAGAAAACACTTCCGTTCCTTCTCCCTGACTCTGGTTGAATGGACGGGCTGTGTGTCTGCGTGCGTGTGTGCGCGTGCGTGAGTGTGTGTGTGTGTGTCAGCGCGAGTGTCTTTTTCCTGGGAATAGACTGAAATCTAAATGAACACTCTGTCTCTCTCTCTCTCTCTCTCTCTGTTTCTATATCTCCACAGCTCTTGATTGGTTCAGATGCTGGAAGGTAATTACTGGCTGCTTCATAACACACACGTACACCCTAGTTCACCCCGACACACACACACACACACACACACACACACACACACGCACGCACACACACACACACACACACACACTCTGCTTCTTGTCTCAATAACCCTTCCTCTCTGTCTGTTTTTTCAGCTGCAGAGTCCCCTCGGCTCATTCTCTGAGAAAAAAAAATGGACTGCGCTATCGGTTGTTCTCACACGGAAATCCAGCCAATTAAGAAGCAGGAGCCCCGGTGCTTTGACGGCTGATTGGCTCCCAGTCGTGGGTGTTTAGTCATCAGCATCTCCACTGGTCATCACGTCACTAAAATTTGACCAGACAGATGCAAACATTAAACACATTCTCCTTAGTCCTGAACAGCTCATGGATGATAAAAGTTAAATTAAGAAGATTATCTTCACTTGCATTTTTTATTTTTTTTTTCTCTTGACATGATATAAAGGCATTTGTTTCTTAAAACAGAAGATGGTATGAGCAATACTGCACTATGGTCACTAATATACGACAAATCAGAAAATGGGATTCTAAGTTCACACACTTATCCATCTCCAGCGGCCATTGGGTGAGAGGCAGAGTACAGCCTGGTCAGGTTACCAGTCCATCACATATAGACACACAACCCTGCACATGGCTAGACTTAAGGGGAATTGACCTGTTATGTTTTTAAACTGTGGAAGGAAGCGAGAATATTCAGATTTTATGCAAAAAGACTATATATATCTGTGTGTGTGGGCGTGTGTGTGTGTGATTTTTGCTCCTTCATGTTAGCTTTTAAAACTACTGGACAGGAAATAAAATAACTACAAATTAGAGTCCTATAGGTCAAAGTGGGAATGTTCCAGACCAAATTGACAAAATGCTAATGAACTAGCAACAGGACACTGGGATCACTGCCAAAGAGCATTATTGTAATTAATAGGTCATATAAAAAAATAAAATAAAATAGAAGACAACCTTAAGGAAGCTGTGTTCTGTGCATGTGGGTTCTTAAAATCTCATTTCCAAATGTGTCATATATGAGTGAGTGACTATAATGACAATCTATTTTCATTATCTATCAGTGTAGTTTTGTTTATTCCACATTACAGTGGCTCTCAGTGAAACGTCTTCATGGAATCCATTTGAAAAAAAAAAATATTTTTTTACTGAAGGACTCTGCTACCATCTATTGTCCACAACAAGCAAATGCAAATCAGGTCATCTAACTCAATCATTTTAAAAAAGAAATTTGTGTAATTGGCCTATTGTGTAATTACCTCTGTGGGAGAAAGCACTGCAAAAACATAAAATCTTACCAAGTCATTTTGGTCTTGTTTCTAGTGCAAATACTACACAACAATTAACTTTTTTCCTATGAGTGAAAAATGCCAGTGGATCTAAGTCATTTTTCATCAATAATACAGAAGTATTTGCTTTAAACAAGCTCCTATTTCTTGCTGAAAAGTTACTTGTAAGTTAGTGCCGTCTTATTTTAAGTGTGCTAAGATATTTGCACTAGAAACCAGACAAAAAATACTAGGCAACATCTGATGTTTATGCGATGTGGAGTAAGTTCAGTCATGATGAACTGTGTATGAAAAAATAGAATGTGCTGGGGAAAAGTGGCTCTTATTTAGGAAAGGAAAAGGTGGGTGGGTGGGTGGAGTCTAGTTGGTGCAAGGAGGGAGTGTGTGTGTTTTTAGGTGTATGGCTCAACTTACCCCTTATATATTACCAGCTTATACCTTGGGTCAAGTTAAAAACACTTTCCTTCAACCTTTATCAACACTTTGCATCTTTTCCTCCAGCAAAGCAAGAGGTAAAATTTTATGCAACCCTGCCAGTAAACAAACAAGTCAAGAAACAGGGGTTAAAATTAGTTTTATTATTTGACAGAGCAGAAAAAAAAAATCCAAAACAGCCCAAAAAAAAACAAAACAAAACAAAAACAAAACCTTATACATTGTTGTCCATTTGCGCTTCACTGCAGTCAGCAGCTGACCCCAAACACACAAACAAACAACGGAATGGTGATGATAATGTTGCCAAACAGCAGCAGCAGCAGGCAGTCGTCAGGACAGCACAGGGTTGCACCAGGAGGGCAACGAAAGAGGCATGGGCTCATTCCAGGTTGCTAGTTTTTGCTCCCACAATATACGAGTTGCTATTTTTTCTTTTTTTTTTTTTTTTGCTCATCAGGAATGTACACACAACCTGGAATATTTCCCCTTCTACGCCAAAGTAGAAAACATGAACTTCACAAGCAATCTACATTAATTTCTGAATGTTTGCATTACCACCAGGCATCTGCACATGTTAAACATTTTGTTTTGTTTTAATGAAAGCCCAAAAATCAAGGGATACATTTCAACTTGAGGCGCCGACATATAAAGCAATTGTCCAACCGTTAGATTCCATAAAACAAAACAAACGAAAGCATTTCATCTGACGTGAGGACAATAGGCTTCAAGACGTGGAGCTTATGAGGACATAATCTTTGAGTGCAACAAAGAGTTAGAAAATGTGAGACTGAACACAACAATCGGGCCAGGCAGTAACTTTTAATTCAATTTGACTAAATTGAATCTAACTAACTCTTTTGAGAGATGCAGCAAACAACTGAACAGATCAGAACAGAGCTTTTGTTTTTGTTTATTAATTACTGAGAAATTGTTGGGATTTTTTTTCCCCTTCCCCTCAGCCATTAAAGCATGAAAATTGTGATTGCCCCCATTTTCATTAAATCGACAGCATGTGGAGTTTTCTAAAAGTCATAGGTCAAGGACATGCTTTGATGCATAGATGGGCGATACTCTTAGAACATCTGGGAATTTATTTTGACTCAAAACTACTGCCTCCTTCACAGACCCGCAGCACACATTTGTCTCATGCATTATAGTCCTTTTGAATTAGAAAAACCAACATAAAATCTGAATCAGCAGGTGAGACTGGAAAAAGCGTGTGTCAACCTGTTACAGCCCGATCGTGCATCTCTCTCTTTTTTTTTTTATTACTGTAAATTTTCCAATAAGACAACGAGAACACCATCGGATAAGTGGTACATAAGCGGGGCCGCCCTGCTGGCTGATAGAAGAAAAGCAGCCCGTTTTCTCTCGTGACCGTAACATCCTGTTTTTGTTTTATACCATGACACTTTACGTCTGCCTGTGCTGCTGCAATCTGATTAAAAACACACTGTTGCGCATGTAAAATGCAAGAATCGACTTTACAGAAATCATACACACCTTAGAGACTAAGAAGTTCGTCATCGGTTGCAGAAGGGCTTAGTTTTTGTTTTTGCATGACTACATTCTGAAAGCTGTCCAGCTTCGCTCAAACCGGTCGAAGGTTGTGTGAGAGCCGCTTGACACAGAGGGGAAAACAAAACAAAAAAGAAAAAAAAAAACACATTTTAAACCAATATTCATTGAAAACGTAGGGCATATGCAAGTCTTTACTAACCCTATAAATAAATTCAGACAGTTTTGTCCGTAAAAGGAACAAAAAAAAAAAAAAAAAAAGAAAAAAGTAATGCACCACAACCTATGACTAAAAAGCAAAATTAAAATGTCAAAAACTTGACATTCCTTACACCCACTCAGTTTAGCATGAATTCATGTTCATATCCAGAGAGGGTTCAAATAAACTAGAAACCTTCTAGCAGAAGGGATTCCATTTGGGCTCCACTAGTTCTTTGGAAGGTTTATTTTACAATATTCAATAAGAATAGTCCTCCAAATATGCTCCTTGTTTTCTTTTTTTTTTTTTTTAAGTTATTTTTTCTTTTCTTTTTTAACATGAGTCAATGAAACCCTTAATCTTTATTCTTCCTCATCATCTTAGCAAAAAGACAAAAAAAAAAGTATTTAAAACTAGGCCACAATAATGGAAACCAGCAGATGTAAAACCACCTCAACAGTAACATTAGCCTTTTTTTTTTTTATATTCAGACCTCAACAAGAGGCCACTTCCAAAGTGTCAGGGAGCACGATATTCCAAACACAGCATAGGACTTACAGAAGAGAACACAAAATCCTAACATTCAGCCATACAAAATAGTCCAACAGACAACTTCTCTAATTTACACGCCGAAGGTTGGTGAGAAGAGGCAGTCTGTGTGCAGATAGATCCTTTTTTCTTCTTTTTTTTTTTTTTCTCTTTCCTCGTCAGTCTGGGTTTTTATTTTTATTTTTATGTTTGTCTTATTCATTGTTGCAAAGCTAAAGCAGTTAATATTTTACGAATGGTCCTCGAAGGTCAACGATCCCCGTCATGAGGTCCGGAGGAGAGTTTGGTTAGGCCAGCGCGCGGGCCTGAGTGGCTCTGGCTGGAGGGGAGGGGGCGGCAGAGGGGCAGGATGCAGGACAAATCGTGTGTATAATAGTGATCATTGCTAATCCCTGCGTAGTCCAGAAAGAGGAACGCTCAGCGTTGTTTTTATTTATTTTGTTTGTTTTTTTGCCACTTTCTTCCCGGTTCGAGCAGTAAACAGTTGGAAGAGCCGAAGTGCCCCCCCACCGAGTCCCCAAGTCTTGCAAAAGGTACCCCGAAAATGTCTATGACATGTTCCTTGCATCCCTGAAGCTGCTGCAGCACAACTCCGTTAAGGAAGTGATTCAGAAAAGGAACAAGGTAGCATAAGAAGGCGTCGAGAAAAGGTTTAAATGCACCTCTGATCAACGAGAAAAAGAGTTCTTATCCCGGCCGTCCGAGCCAGAGTCTATAGAAAACAATAGAATGATAATGAGCATGGCTGTTATTGATATTAGGAGGGCTAAAAGCTGTGGCATCAGGAGGAGGGGAGAGATTGCATTATTTCCATGTGTTTGCTGCTTGGGAGATGGAGCGGGAAGGAATCATGTCCAGCAGATATTCCCGCTGACGTTCCACTGCAGAGGAGGTCTTATGAGCAGACAAGCTGGGATTGACGTAGGCCATCGTCACTCCTGGGAGGACACACGAAAAAAATGTCAACGCATATTCATATAAATTAGTAAAAAAAAAATTTCAAAAGGTACATTTAATCTGGCAAACAGGTCTCATTGGAATGCATGTTCTTATTCATTGAATATGGCTATGAATCAAAGATTATGGAGTCCAACAGAGAAAAAAAAAAAGTTTATTCATTTAACTCTTTTAAAGCCTATGAGCAAACGGAGCATTAGAACTCTGTGCCTTGCACATGCATACAACCACAACTTTAATCTTTTTTTATTGGGATTTTATGTTAAAGACCTAGTCAAAACCCACACTTCCTATAAAAAAATAATTGGTGAGACTTGAACATAATGTTTCAAATGTTTCCAGATGAAGTCTATCGTAGCTCAGCTGAAGCTGGAGCCGTTTCGAAACTAAGAATAGGAAAGAAAAAATAAACAATAGGACTTCACCCTGTAGATGTGCAAATCTGGTATAGAGACACCTAAAGGGGCTTGCCAAACTCTTTTTGAATATGCGCATTTTGAAAACCATAAATCATTTCCCTTCCTTAACGCAGTCATTAACTATTGCACAAAATCTCAATACATTGAAGTTTGTAGAAACATTGTAATAAAATGTAAAATACACTGTGTATATCACACTACACAGAAGCCCAAAGAAAGAAAATGTGGCGTGCATTTTCTGCATAACTTTGTCACATTTGTGTACCTGCGTTCCCACTGCCCTGCTTCCTCCAGGCTCCCATGTTGCCCTGGTTACCGCTGCTGCTGGCGCTGACCTTTGCTCCCTGCTGCAGTGAGAGAGCGGCAGCGTGTTTCCCTGCTCTGCTGCCCAGCGCGGCCGCCGTCACTGCGTTCTGCAGCTGGGAGGAGGTAAAGGAGTGCGCCACGCCACGAGACTGGATGCTGTGTGCCAAATGACTCTGCACAGAGACACAACGCGGGTGAAATCCTGAGCAAGGTGGACATCAACAAGCAGAACGCAGGAGCAAATAAGAGACTGCTACATAAGTAAATGGAGTGCCGACCTGCTTAATGGAGTGGTGTGCAGACACTGATCGGTGCTGCAAGTCAGACCTGATCTGCTTGTACTGCGGGGATATCAGCACCTCGCTCTTGGACAGCGAGGGAGAGGAGGACGAGGTGGTTTTGGAGGAGGATGAGGAGGCCGTCTGCTGGAGGATACGCTGTTCGATCTCCTGCTCCTGCTGGAGTGCCTTCACAAAGGCTGCCTTCAGACGGTTTGTGTGCTCGGCCTTTAGGGCCTTCTTCTGATTGGACGACATGCATTGGTCGCAGAGGATGGTGCCGGCCTTCTCCTTCCTCCAGCGGGAGGTGAAGTCCGTCTTGCACTGGGCGCAGGTGTACGGGTCTTTGGAATTGAAGCTGGCCATGGAAGCGGCAGGACCCAGATTACCTAGATATGGAATAATATACAGACAATATTGATTACTTGACTGCTTTGCAATCTGTTGTTGTCATCGTAACCACAGAGACGATTACCCACCCCGGCCGTGCATCTCGAGTAGCTTTTGAACCACCTCCTCTAACCCCAACAAGTAGATAAACTCATTATTAGCCGCGGATGGCAGGAAGTTGAACTCGGGAGCAGGAGGTTTGGGTGGAGGAATCTCCAGAAGAGTCTTCTCCAACTGCTTCCTTAGAGCCAGCTTAGCGGCCGCCTGCCTGCTAGCCGGAGAATCATTGACACTGGAGCTGGGAGACGAGCCTTTAAGACCGGAGGAGCCCTAAAAACACAAAGACAGAATCTGAATTTCACACAAACGGAGAGGAGGTTTAGAAATCACCACAGGTGTGGTTTTAAGCCGAGGGATGCTGACCATGACGTTGTTGGCTACGTTAGCCACTCGAATGAGTCCCTGCTGAATGATCCTCTGGCCCTGGATCTGGACGTTGGGGACAGAAGCCCTGGGGGCCAGTAACAGTGGGGGCGGACCTGAACCGCTGTGTTGCTGGTGCTGCCGCAGGCTAGCGATCTGCTGAGGGGTCACCGCAATAGGCTGGGGGTTGCACAGATACAGCAATTATAGAGAGCAGCCCTCAACAATATAAACACGAAAAATAAACACATTAAAGACATTCACAGCATAAAGTTTAAAGAGGACAATCAGTCAGTGGACAACAACCTGAGCTCCTCTGACCAAAGGTGGCATCACAATCTGAGAGTTGTGTTTGGACGGGATGTGCTGTCCACCCCGCACTAAGGGTGGGGGGATCACCGTGCCTGAGCTGCGACCCGTCACCTGCAAACACAATAATGATGACATTTATAAATAATAGAGATGAAAACCCTCAGGTAAAAGGAAAAAATACACAAGTTTTAGAATGAGTACTCGAGGTGAGGCGATACCTGAAGGGGTCCTTTACTGGATGTCATGCTGCCTCGAACTAGAGGAGGAGGAGTGGCCACTGAGCCACTCGCCTGAACACAGACAAAGTGTGGTTTAAGAAGTTAACCAACCCTGGCAAAATAAACACCATAACTTGGTTTCTGTAAGGTAGCAGCTTTATAACATAAAAACATGTCATGACTTAAAAAGTGGGTTCAAATTGACTAATTTAAATTGCTATAAGACTTATGCCTAATATTCACATCAAAAATATCCTGAGATCCTGAGTAAAGGTTGGGAATCCCAATCTGGGCTTTTATTTAAATGATCCATATTTCTGAATAAACTCAACTCCTGATATCTGTTACCATGGTGTTGTGAATGATCTTGTCTGCCACATTCCACAAAGACATGCGACTGTAATTTGTGCAGCTAATTTGAATTAAAAATAAAGACAATTTTTAATTAATCTAATCAAGACACGGCCATTTTGTGGCCCACTGGCTCATCAAACACAAAAATGTGAAATCCGCATGGAAATCAAATACATTGTTGTTTGGGTTGGGGGTGAGGGAAGCATTTTCTTTTGTAAATAACATCTTAAATTTCCTGATTTTGAAAATAAGCACACCCCGCACAATAAGCTTATTTCCCACACAGTAAATATAGGAAGTGTTTATATGAAGTGCAGACGCTTCCTATAAACAGTCTGTGCGGGAAATACAGTCCCGGGAAATACCTGCCTGCCCGGCACGTTTATAGGAAGCGTCTGCACTGATAAATAGAGATATGCCTCAAGGCTGAAGGATAATAAGAATAACCAAGAAAGATTCACACACAAAGTAGAGTTTTCAAACAGGACATAGCCTTGAGTAAATAAATGAGCTTGAACTATAACACTACGGCATCCTACTTGCAGAAAAAGTTTAAAACTCTTAGAAATTATAAATTAAATTGTAAAACAAGCAGAACTGTACCTTTTATAGTAAAATATATACAGTGTTAGGCCAATAGTTGGGAGACTGGGTTGATTACAGATCTTTAAGAGGCTCTTTGGGAAAATTGCTTATTTCCATTTTAACAAACCTTTTATTTTTCACCCTTCATAACATCCACAAAGAAAGAGGGTTTAAGTCCAGATGTGGTGCTTTGCTTGTATGACGTTACAAACAAAGCACTACATCTGAGAATCATATGAAAACTCCTTCTGTAAGTTTTGACTGCACATGAAAAGTAAATATTTAACAAAGAGGAAACATGTTAGCATGAACAACTTCAGGGAAGTGCTATGCATAAAAAAAATTCAAAAGAAGTAAAACTGAATTTTACAGAAGACTACAACTGTGCTGACTCAGATGCATCTAGAGAAACAAACATATGTTTTTCAGAGACCTCTATTAGTACAAAATGATCCTTTGCTGCCAAACCAATGAAGCCGCGTCCAAAGTGTCGAAATGGCCAAACAAAAGAGTTTCATCAACTGAACATAATCACAATATTAATGTGATTTGTTGCTGCAAAGTCAAATCACAAAATGCCCTTTCTGAAATAATTTAGAGCTGTACTGGGGATTTAAAAAATCCTGATATTTTTCATTCCATTAAGAGTTAGCAAAGGATTAGAACAAGAACTACGTGTTCTGTGGGGAGCTAAAACCCTTATTCAGTGAAAGCCTCTTAATGTTGCAAACTTTGCTCCCTTTGCTGCTTACCTTCTGTACAGTGCTTTCCTTCTGGATCTGGCTTTGTCGTAGTTTCTTGAGGAGAACCAGTTTGGCTTCTTGGAGCCTCAGTTCCTCCTTGAGCTGTTTTATAATACGTTCCCTTTCCTCAGGTGAGCTCTTCTGCACATATGACAAAAAAAAAAAAAAAAAGAAATATGTAGATACCATGTTACTTTCTGGGTGTAGTGAAAGCCAGCTTTTAAATCAGTTCAAGATAATAAATAACATACCAGACGATTGCCTAACCATCATTTTAGTGGCTGCAAATGCCTTTATAGACAGTAAATACAGCAAAACTACCATTACATTTTAAAGTTCTGTTCTCCTACCATGAGCTTATCTGTGTCCGTCTTCGTGAAGCAGTGGCCGTTCATGACGGGACTGGACGGCTCGTTGTCTGATAACACAATCACATCATCTGGAGAAGGCGGCTGTTGTTCTTTCTTGATGTCACTGAAGGAAGAAACAGTAAGAATACACGCTTATTATTAAGCAAATAATTATTACATTTTATTACACATTCATAAACAAAAGACCAATTGCAACTGAGTTTAAGTTTAATTCGTTTTCCTGAAAGCGTAGCAATGTTGCCTTGCGTTGAAATTGTGCTTTCCGGTAATACTTTGCGTCATGCATAGGAATTCTAGTGTCTTTTTGTTTTGTTTAAGAACATACTTGGATGGAGCAAGAGAATCAACTGCAGCTGTTTGGGTGATTTTGATGGTTAATTGGAGGATTTTTTTGTACCTTCAAAGCTTGTGTAAAGACAGTTTAAACTGGTTTCACACCCAATCCATGGAGCACCATCACTTCATCAAACATAACTTAGTTGCAGTTATGCAACAAAAGATGTACAATGCCTGTCGCAATACGCAAAGCCATTTAATCGCATGATTAAAAAAATGCTCAATTTCCAATATTTTGTGAAGGGCAGTTTTGTTTGTAGAAGCTTTATAATCCATTTTATTTATGGTTTCTGTTGCGTATGGTTTTGATTGCCATTTTATTTATTGTTTTTGGTTGTTGTGTTTTATTTTGGATATTTAAAATATCTTCCAGTTCCAGCTAAATTTGTTATTGTAACAGACCTATGAACAAGTGACATTTGATTAACTTTCTCTCATTTGAACAAAGTTGCCCATTATGAACTTGTAGCTTTGTCTTGAATCCAGTAGATGGCGTTATTGAATTGTTATTCTGCCAGCCTGGCTGCGGTGCAAATGTGTGCAGGAACACACAAGAAGACATGTACCAAGAGATCAATAATGGGGTAATGGCGGCAGAGGAAGAATACAACCACCGATTATATCCAGCGTAAGGTAGCATCAACAGACCAGCTGTGCTCTCCCTTCTGGGAGCAGAGGGGCTCAAAGCAGTAATCTAATGAACTAAAGTGTAGAACTGGAACTGAAGTGAAAGCTGGAGACCTTTGTTAAGTGCATAATGGCTTTTCCTGGCGACTAAGCAAAACAAAGGTGACTTACGGCATGTTATGTTCGCAATCGAAGGGAGGGGGAGACAAGTGGCAGTAGCAGAGAGGTGGGTGAAAAAGAGAGAAGGGATGGGAGGGGGGGGTCACAGTAATGTTACAGAACAAGAACAACTACTGACCACTGTAGGTAGGCCGAGTTATGCAAAATAGCTTTGGGTATGCTAGCGTCTGTGACATCGAACTCCGACATCTGCATCGTGCTGTGCAATTATTCTCCACTGTGTGGAAGTTCAGTCGCTGCCAAGCAAGAGGTTCCAGGGCTTGAAGCAAGACCCGTTTTGTCGCCCACACAGGGCCTCACCCCGCTCCTGCTCTACCTCGATGGCAAGGCCTGTGGCCTAGCCGCGCCGGCGAAGCCTGGGCCTCGGCTCTCCCCTCCCTCCCAGCTGCCGACGCCAGAGTCACAAGCGGAGCGGAGCAGAGGTCGGCCCGAGACGCTGGAGAGGGTGACAGCGAGCGATGGGGGGGGAGGGTAATACATGGCCAGGAGCCAACCTATTGTGTACACTCACTCTCACTCAGTCACCACTTCACACACCCCTCCCCCAAACTTACTTGTTCATCTTTTATACTCCAACTCACTGAGTCAGTTCTTCTGGGGGGTTTTTTTTCCCCTCTTCCTTTTGCTCACCCTGGAGTCGCGTCTCTGCTGCCCTCTCAACGGCTCCGCTCAAGAGACATCAATCTAAGGCCAGTAAGGTCTGTCCAGAGTGTGTAGTAGAGTATTTTCCTTATGCGTTTAACTTAAATGTGAAAAGAAAAACTGCTCTGCATAAAGTTCTGCTTTTCAAAGACAGATTACACCTTTGAGCAAAACCAAACCACAAGATGAGCAGCTCCGTTTACATTCTGTCCATAAAATAAAAACAGAAGTCAGAGGAACACAGTAAGCACCATTACTGAGGATTTGAGTGCTTCCTAATGTACCACAAAACCTTCAAGGCGAACCCTGCACGTTGACCGATGTGGCCTCATTACCAACATGACACGGCCTAGCTGATGAAGGTTGCTACCATCTATTGAGAACAGCTTACACAAGCGTCACAACAACACATGGCAGCTTGGTTATGTAAGGTCCAGTGTCTCTGCATGCCTCGGCTTCCCCAGATCGTAGCTGTACGCTGACCCCCCTCCCATGGTAGGATTTTGCTGATTCAGTCGTTTTGAGGTGTAGATGGATCTTCAAATTCAGAGTGCGACGCAAACCAGCCCGGAGCCGATTTCAGCTCTTTAAGGGAATGAAACAGTTTGGTGCAGATTGGTTGAGATATCGACAAAACTGTAAAGCAGACGTCTAGCATATAAATAGAAAGCCTCAATTCAGTTACTGTACGATTGTCTGACACAGTTTGAAGCTGGATTGAGCTCTGTCATTCATACTTTTAACAAAGCTGAGCTTCGATGACAAAGGGCTCCATAAACAATCAAAATAATCACTTTGCAGAAAGGAAGCACGTAAACATTAAAAGAGGCTAAAAGCTGGGGCCAAAGGTGGCACTTGTCTGTAATTATGCGGTAACGCAGCACAGCCAAACACACTCACTATTCAATCACCCCTCTGTTCCACTTAAACTCTCATCATATCACTGTGTGTGTGTGTACGTGTATGTATTTATCTCTCTACCAAATACACATCACATGACATCAGGCATTTCTCTGTGTGGTCATGTGACACACCCACCACTCCTCCTGGCCCCTCCTTCCTCCAACTGCTCCTTCCAACGTGGAAACCATGGCAACGGCCAGTTGGAACCAGTTTGTGACACATAGCCTTCATTTTGTGAGAAGTGCGAGGCAGAGTTCAGGTGCTGCTGTGGGAGAAAATGGAGCCTGGGCCTTTAGGAGCCTCAAAAGTTTTCAGAATGGGGGCAGGCTGCTGGCAACCACACACCGACTTCCTGTATGACTCCTGTCACAGACCACTCGCTCTACTGCAATTTCAGTGAGAAACCTGAAACTCCAAAAGACGCAGCTCTATGCAGAACACCCCGCTGTGCCGCCCTGCATACAATCCAGGGTCTATAGTAACATATGTGGAGCCTTGCCCTTTATAACAGGGAAACATAAAAATACATAGAATTACCTCAGATGTTGCAGAATTCAAAACGTTGGTTCAACCTACCAATCTACAACTGTATCAGAAAGGTAGCCCTTGAAGCTCAGAGTTGGCGACAAACATGACACAAGAATGTCTAATGTTTCTCACAAATGGCTGTGGAGATAATTGACCAACAATGTAATATCAAGGCCCAGAGATTAGGAATAGACTGCTACTGGTCAATGTTCAATGCATTAGATGGCACGCCTTTCCTCACTATGAAGCTGTTGTATGTATGAGAAACGTTTTGTAGTCTCCCTTCAGCCAGCTGATTGGCAGTGTGCTGCAGTAAGTGGAGGAAGGACAGGACTATGTATACATCACATTATGCGGTTTATACAGTCCAGAAATTTCCAGTTATTCTGGCACTTTCCTATTAAATGGTTTGAAAAAATGAAAGCACCACCTATCAGTCTTTTAACCCATTTGATAATTCCAGCTAGCAAGCTGTGGGGACGCCTAACGCAGGATTTATCCAAGCAGATCCCCACTATCCATCATTCCCTCCCTCCATCCATTATCTTCCACTTATACAAAGTTGGGCTGCATAGGCAGCAGCCTAAGCAGAAAGGCCCGGCTCCTCCAGGGGAATCCCAAGATGTTTCCAAGGCGTTCCCAGGTCAGCCGAGAAAAACAGGCCCTCCGCCGTGTCCATAACCCTGCTAATTATCCAATTATTCTCAGCTACATCAGTTCTACTTTTATAAACAACTAAAAGCTATAATATTCTGACCTTGAAAGGTAACACTAAATTAATGTATTTTACCTTTTCCAAGTTTAAAAATTTCCATAAAAATAAATTTAAATTTTTTTTATTGAACCCATTATCTTTATTTATCAATATGTTGGATTTTTTTAATGTATTTATTTATTTTTGCAACAGCAGGCGTAATTGTTGTTTTTCTCCTAAAATTGACTTGTGTTGCTTATTTTTTGTTTTGTAGTTTTGTGTCAAAACATTGGAACCTTTGCACTCAAAGTTGTACTGCAAAAATGTAATGCCAGCTCATGTCCAACAGTAATACAATCACGTAAAGTACAGTATGTTCTGTTTACATGTCAGTGCAACACCCACAAAGAAACCAAAACCCAACAGATTATTTTCGTCGTCTCACCTTTTGGATGTGCTCATGTCCACGGGTTCGTCTCCAGTCTGCACCTCCAACTTGATGGTAGCCTTCACCTCCCCAGTCTTCAGGATGCTGGCTGCTACCTTAGCAGCCTGCTCACTCTTCAGCTTCATGCCCTCAGCTGCAGGTCCCACCAGGGCCAGCGGGGCCCCAGCTGCATCACCTCTCTCCAGCTTTACCCGCTTGCCGTCCATGTCCCCTGGGGATCCGCCAAGAGCTGCATGGTCCCTCTCCAGAGCTCGCTTCTGGCTGCGCGTTTGACGCACCGCCTCTTCTGACATGGCTGCTCTCACCCTAGAGATACAGAAGGAACAAACAGTTGCAGCACTCTGTTTATGTATTCAGAAAACACAGAAAAGCAAACAAAAGAGGTAGGCTAGGTAAAAAAAAAAAAAAAAGGAAACAGTGAAGAAATTGTTGACTTGAAATCAAGTCTGAGGGCGAGCATTTCTCATTTGGCAGACATCATCAATATAACAAAATGCTTCAGCACAACAGAAGCAGTCTTATAAGCCAAGTGAGGTAAAATACATTTCATTGAAGTGAAGAAGCATCTGAAAGTGAGTCAATTAGATAAAGCCAGCAGTGCCAGGCCTCGACTTAGCAGTGACACTGACCTGAGTGGCTGTCTTAAACCGAGACAACAAAGAGTCCTAAAGCTGATTGAAGATGCTAAACCAAATCAGCTAATCTGCAGTTTGAAACAAAGCGTCACATACAGGGCTGGTTTGGGACCACTCAGTACTTCAATGCCACTTTGCAAAAGTCAAACACATTACAATGCATTAATTAAGATCCAGGACGATTGGGGTGGGGGGAAGAGAGAAATGTATGCAGGATTTGATTTAATCAAGATGTTCTTCACTTAATAAATAAGTGATTATTATAACCGAAGCCATCTTGATTTACTAAATTCTATTGTGGGAAGAAATGCTCATTAAAATACCCCAAGGATACAATATTTGCAGTTTTACTTTATTTCTCTTAAAAAACAATCAAGTCTAATAAATTTATTAGATCTACAGAGTTTAATAAAGACGGTTGATAATAGTGTTTTGCCTTAAAAGCATAAAAGGTTTAGAAGATTCTTGGTGAGCGTGTCTTTTGTTGCCAGTGAGATACACTGAATCCAAATGATTCAAGTCCCTCTAAAATCAGTAGTCGAAACCATAAAGGTGTTCCAACAAAATGTTCTCAAACACACACAACAATGAGCTTCTGGAATGACCCAGAGCAAAACTCTATTTAAAAACTGAAACAAACTTAAATTAAAAGCTGACCCAATTTTTACAGAGTACAGCAACAGCAAAAGTAAGAGAACCACTAATATTTCAGAATAAAAAGCACAAAGTGAACATTATTAGTGAAACTTTCACATAAAGCGAACAAATAGTCACGCATTGGAGATGAAGAAGGAACTCACATCCTCACTTTATTAATTCATGATGTTTCACATAAAATGTGTGTTATTTGGAAACATTCTGCGTACCGATAAGTGGATACAACTCCTGAACACATTATGAGCAATTTATGAGAGGGAAATCACTTCCTTGAAAAACCAGTTCTAACTGGTCCAAGATGGAGGGAGCACAAAGGCCGAACCAACCCAGAAACAAAGTCGCAAGAACTACAAGGAGAATACGGGACAAAATTAATCCCAAATCACAGCTGCAACTTGAAACCGAGCCCTCGTACCAAATTATTTCATCTGTATTTAGGAATATTTATCTATGGAGTCTAATGTGAAGCAGAGAGTTGGAAAAGGAAATCTGAAAATATGTCAACAATTATTGTGTTGATAATAAAAACAGCAAGCTAATGTCTGTGATGTTTGTGTTGGGCTGCAAAGCATGGCAGTCTACTGAAAAGATAAACCTAGAATACAGGTTATAGGGCCTTTTGAGTTAAATCTTTTTAATATTAAAGAGTAATTCATACTGCTGTTTAATGGCCAAAAACATTCAAAACAAAACCAACTTAACGCAGCCAACATTCAGGCCTGCTGACATGAAAGTTTGCAGTACTTAGAAAAGACCCAACACTGTTACACAGCTAGGACAGATGTGCCCTGCTGTACCATGCCTGAATACAAAGAGCATCTATCTACCGGAGATGACAGCTTGTGTGTGGGAGTGTGTTGCACACGGCACTGCAGAAATCAAACTTAAACCAAGATACAATTAAATAATGGCTTCACAGTCAGTTTGCACAACATTGGGGTGAACTATGGCAGATTTAAGAAGCAGAGAATCAACTCTCAAAGTTAGACATTCAAATCGCCACGGGACCAGAAAAACTTCAGCCACTAGTGGCAAGTTGAGACACGTGGCTACCTTTGTCCCGGAAGGAACAGGCAGACTGCGAAGCCCTAAAGTATTAGATGTCCCGATAGGGAGCATTTGCGTATGCTACAAAATGAGAGGATTACACTTGAAAACCAATGAGGCCTTTCTGTGCCATTGCTGGTTTTCTTATTCAAATAAATTGTCTAGAGTTAAAGACCAGTGGGTCATTCAGACATTAGGTGTACAATACCTAAAGCCTATTACTAGAACAGAGTGATTTTATACACCAGATGGAAACTCAAAGCATTTTTATCATCCCTGCAAAAAGCACCACCAGGTCCTGGATCCATAAATCCTCTTCTGTGTGGATACCATTACCAAGTGAAAAAGACTCAGAATTAGCCACTTTCACAATCACTGAAATGTTTAATGGCTATAGTTTATTTGAGGCGTCAGAGAGAGAGAGACAGAGCCGATACCAGGAGGACTGAATGGAGGAGGAAAAGTTGCTACATTATATTCTTCTAAACTTTGAATCTCTGTCTGCAGTTGGAAATGTTGGTGCCTTCCAGGAAAACCCCAAGAGTTTAAAGGGAAGAAGTTACATACTTCAGACAATTAATAATGTCAATCAACCTAATTGCTAAGATGATAAATACAGCTTAAACTACATAATTATTTCTCTTTTATAAAATTAGTGAAACACGTCTTTACAGTATTACTCACATCCAACTTAAATAATTCTTGCATACACACAAAAAAAAGGTAAATATTTTGAAGGTTTTTCTGATATCTCCCAGTGTTATTGTTTTTAAATAGAAACCAGAATCGACCAAATATCTGCATGTCGAAACTTAACCACAAAATATATGGAGATGCATCAATCAGGATTTTAACAGCATTAAGTCAGGCTCACGCTGTTCTGGTTGAAAAAATAAAAAAGTCAAACTCAAACATCAAACTGGCAAAGAACTACAACTACAAACTTCTAAAGCAACCAAGCAGCAATAGTCTTGGCAATCTCAAGCTCTTCTGTGCACCATAAAACAAACAGCAACTGACCCTATAATCACACTAAGAGCTCTGATTTGTCGGCTGTCAAGTCTATAAAAGAGTTGAGGGGAAGCTGAAACCTGCAACCAGGAGAGGCTGATTTTTCAGGCATATGGTCTTCCGTTTATATCTGAAACACTTGCAACCGAAGGGAATTGGTGTGTGGATGTCTGCTTACATTAGAGATTGAGCATATTACCAATGAAGGGATGTCAGTATTTTCATGAGATGCTAGCCAGTTTGCCTCTCATTCCCCTAGCACCCTTGGTGTAAACAGTTAAGTTTCTTATTTTTTTCTTTTTGAATGAAACTTGATCGTTTTTCACAAGACTGACCCCACCAAAAGTCCTAAAATTAGGAAGAACACCAAGAAACTGGTGACGGAAAACAACAAGGCAATAATGTTTTTAGGGGTAAGTAGATTTGTTCAGCTGCCTATAAACTTAAAGAACATATTTTATATGGGGGAAAAAAAACTAATAAGAAACAAGCTATCATTTGCTGTGAATCCACAGCACATGTTTCAGCAGCATGTTGAAAGAGAAAATCTACTAATCAGTGGTCAAAGGATGTTGAAATCACAGGTTAAGGGTCACATTTAACTGTCAGCAAACAATTACATTTTAAGGGAATTCTACAGCACAAACTGCTTTGTAAGCTCAGTTCATTGTGCATTAAACCACCGTCTCCACTTATAATTCAGACGTTTTCTTTCTTAGATGAAAACAAAGAAAAACAAATCTCACCTGAAGCAATTTTTCAGACACTACATCTTACATAAAATAGCTAGGAGCGTTTAAATTTAGTAAAAGACAGCAATCTTTTTCCATACCTTATTTTCTGTGTAAATATGTGACATTTCTATGAGCAATATACATGTAAAGTAAGGCATATGCGTGTTGATTGTCAGAAAATATCTATAAAGTGCAAGCAATGCTAAATGTTTAAAACACAAGTGGAACTGTGGGAGGCGAGGCTGGAAGAGGACATGTGTTTATCATGCTACCATGGAAGGCGAGGAGGATACATGGGTCTTATTTTCAAAATTCTGTTTTATTTTATGCCAAATTCCACTTTTTCGGTTTCAGTTTTTCTGAATTACATTTTAAACATATTAATTAACCCAAAGAGTACATAATTACAGAGTGAATGAGGGAAAAAAACCCATCCTTATCTAGGGTTCAGTATTTTATATCAAATGAAAAACTGCTGTGGCAAAAAAAAAAAAACCCAAAAAACAATGTAAACGTGTTAATTAAAGCTGAGCAGAAATTCATATATAGCTTAAACAACACAAGACATTTATTGTTCTCTGAAAGGGCCCCGTAGCCCAAATGAAATCTCCAAAATCCTTGAGTACAGTATAGCAGGATAAAAAAAATGCTTGCCTAAAAGTAAATGGAAATCTGTGACCTGAGCTGACACTCCATGTTTTACCCTCAGTCGCTCTCCTTTTGTGTCCAGCAGCTTCGCAGAGAATGGATCAATGGCAGCGGCTCAACCCCTCAGGTAGACCGCTCGCCGCTCATCTCCAGCGCCCTAACGACCCCCCCACTGGGACTGGACGTAGCCCGTGAACACATTAACAGCCATTTTAAAGACACACAGGCTCCTCGGCTGCGTCCTTAGGGTTCAATACAAGGAGAAACAACAATTATGCCGTCCGATAGAGATGCCACAAGTATGAATTATTATAGCCCAATAAAAGACAACAGAACACTAACTCATTTTTGGGTAGCTAAGCACCACTGGCCTTTATTATATTGATTTAATCCCTCATACTGACCAGACGATGCGTCTGTGTGATGATTTTAAATTTAAGGCAACAGCTAACTAATCATCACAACTAATTTTTTTTTTTTTTCTGTACTGCCAGCTCAACATTTTAAATGTCCAATCGTCTTTATGAGGTGATCAGAAAACAGGATTTTTTTTTTATAGATATACTCTTAATAATAACAAAAAAAAAGATCAGACTACTTGTGCTGGTTTGATCACCAGGGTAAGAATGGGGGCAGGGACCCAGCTGAGGAGGTGCCATGGTTGGGGGAGGGAGAAGAACGCAGAGCGCATGTGGTTAGCAGAGCCATAATCTAACTGTACCCAAGTGAAGAAAAAAAAATAAATAAAAAACTCTTCCTTGTCTTCTCTTTCTCACTGACAAGCTCACTCTCCATCTTACCCCTCCCTGTCTTTCTCTATCTCTCTTTCTGTCCCTCTCTCTCTCTCTCTCATACTCACACACACACACACACACACGCACACGCACGCACACACACACTCCTTGCTCGCTTGTTCTGTTCTAGGCTTGGCCAGCCCAGAAGTCTCCAAGAGTGTGTGTGTGTGCGTGCGCGTGCATGGGTGTGTGTGTGTGCGTGCCCCTACCGGTTGTGTCCCGAACGCCAAGGGTTAAGCCCCTGCCATTTTAACGCCACTGACAGATCAGACCATTAGGGTGTTACCTAACAAAATGGAAGCCTTTAACCCTGAATCTGCCAGACCGTCTCTTTGTGTGTGTTTGTGTGTGTGTGTGTGTGTGTGTGTGTGTCTGTGTGCGTAAATGAGAGCCGGAGCTACACAGAGTGTATCTGTGTGTGCGCATGTCTCCACCTGGATTCTACCCCCAGCAACATGACGACAACGAAACACCAACAAGACCAGGAAGTATGAAAAACCTCTGACTTCTGTACATGATCACATAAAACTGCTGGTAGACATACGGCCGCATTTAACCACAAGAGCTCGCTTATTTGCATCACACAGACACACTTGCACCTCATCATGTAACCTCCTCGCATAAAGACCTAACGTCTAATCTGGATTATAGTAGACACACGTAGAACTGCAGTAACGCTGCGTGTCTGTTGACCACCGATTAAATCATATAAAGGTGACAAAACTAACATAAAATACCAATCATCTCATCTCTCAGTATCATTCTACACTATAATTGTACAATCCTTAGATACATTTTCAGCCAAAAGTGTTTACAATCCACAATATAAAAGAACAGCTACACATTGTCAAAAATCTAAGGAAGGGCTAATCTCAAATTTCAGCCTAATTGCTTCCAAATGGTCCCTCTGTAATCCTGTAAAACCAGAAGCATATATCCTCATAGAAACTGGAGGGCCAGGACACACGCAGACTGCTATCAGATTACATTTCTTAGAAATGGATCTAAGCAGGAAGTGACCAGAGCAAAAAAGGGGACCTCTGGGAGTCAAAGAAAACCGTATAAAAAGACATCTCAAGAAGGAAAACACGATCAAACAAAGAATTACACCCAATGTTAGTGACAATTGCTGCATATAGGTCTTAAGTCTTAAGTGGCTCTCCATCCGATGGGGTCAGTCAAGATTAGACCATCACAAGAAAATTTCCAAAAGAGTAAAGATGCAACGATGAGATTCAGGCCACTGCATTCAGAGAAAATTCACGAGAAAAACTGATCAGACACAAAAACTGAGCCTATACTAGGTATGAACTCATTCTACTAATAATTATTTTTAACTTATAATGAGAATATACTGCAATGACACTGACAGCTATGGATTTTCAAAACAGTTTTGATAAGTGGGAGCAGACCAAGAGAGGAAACAAAAATGGTGCTAGAGACAAAACAGAATTTAGCTTCTAAATATGTCCCTAAATATGTGTATGTAGGCTTTGCTTTGGTTGCTGCATCAAGTTATTTTAGATTTTCTTGATTGCCTAATAAGCTCTCCTCCAGCATCAAACACCTGACATCTAGAACAGGCTCCCACTCTAAACTAATGTTGTGTAATGTAAAAGAGCAACCAAGGGTTTCTTCCTTCATCTGCTACTTCTTGCTTCCACATTACACCATCTCATCACAATCTCCGCCATCCCCCACTTATCTGACATCAAGTTGAAGGGGTGACGGGTCCAGGAGGGACGGTCAGACATCCATCTCCACAGTGACATTGTCCAGCTCCTTGTGGAGGATACCAAGGCCAAAAGGGATGGCTATTCTGACCAGCAAGTTCTAAGACTTCCTTAGTGTCATAACGGGAGTTGCACAATAAATCACAAATACGTCAATGTCGCAATATCACTGTGTGCAATATTCATATTGCAAAGACCAGCTTGGTGTTCAAAAACTTGAGGCTCATACATTCCAAGTGTTGTGAACTTGCATATTTGATGCTAATGTATCAGTTAGCCTGCAGGACATACACTCACTGCAGACAGAGAGACATTGTCCAAAAGCCTAAAAGGTCACAGAATGTAGGAAGCACACACGAGAAAGAGAGGAAGGAAGACAATAGGCATACATAGCAACTGATATGATTGCAATATTTAACATTATCTCAGTTGAGAGATTTTCTAATGCTGTACATCCCTATAGCCACAACCCAGATAGAAGTTCCCAACAAACCTCCAAACTAAAGTTTTCTGTATGAAGCTGTACCAATGTATTCACAAACTACAGTTCAAAATCTCACACTTTTCTGTCAAATGATGCCTAGTTTTTTTACAATCCTAATGATAAGATGGCAAAGAAAATGCTGAACCAGAGAAACAAGCGTTCTCGTTCGTTTTATAGAGCATAAAACAGCATATTCCCCCTTCTCTGTCTGCTACTACACACTAGCTGAAAGAAAATGTCCAATAGTTACTGTTTATCTAAAAGAAGAAACTTTCTGTTGTTTGGAAAATCTGACAGTCATGGAAAAAAACAGACATTGATGGTGTGGAAAGAACAAAAGTGCAACCCATGCTGCTATTAAGGCAACATTTTATAAAGCTAGTTATCCAACTACAAGCCACATATCTGTGAAGCAGCTGCCTCCAGGCTCTACCACAGCATATAGTTGGATTTAACAAATAATATTAGTTTGTTATACTTATTCATGTTTAGTCTCAATAAAGATTAAACATGAAAAGGATAGAATTTTCTGCTTAATAAATAAATTAAAAAAAAACATTAGATTGAAAACCAGTATTAAAATCTAGCATTCTATGGATGTCGGAAATTCCGTTGGTCCACTTGTCTAGGCCGGACCAAAGGCAAACCTCTTTCCTTTGTTTGTTTACTTTCACATTGTGCTTTTTTTTTATTTTTATAAATGACCTACAATTTGTAAACAAAGCAATGCGGTAAATGGTTACTGCTCCCATTGGACAGAAATGATGCAAGGATCAAAGGGGTCAAGAGGTTGAAATCAGCTGCAGGACTTAAAATGCAAACAAAATTTTGAAACGATTTCTAATAGACAGAATAGTAGCCAATTCAGGAAATACCAATTGTGGAGGTTATTGCTAAAAAAAAAATAAATAAATAAAAAAACCTGAATGCTCACAAAATTAAATCAAAGCATGACTTCTATTTAGGGCTGCAAGATAGAAAATCTTGTGATGAGGTTATCAGTGGCAAATATTGTGATGACAAAACCCACTGATCTGCTGTTTAAGACTGTGTTCTTAATGGATAAATACTAAATTGGCATGTAGAAAGCAAGTTCACAAAAATTGGAATATATCAACCTGCAATTAAGCAGGTTGATATACTGCACACACTTATATTGTGATAATATGTCCTCGAGATTCTGTGGCGCCCTTCTGTCATTAATATGAAAATGAACATATTGCTGAGAGAACACATTTAATGAAGCTGCTGACATGCAAAAATCAAAGCAACCGCTACACCGAAAATGATACACAACTCCAAAAATATTTTTTTTAAAGTTTCATATAAATAGCTTGTTTCTCTGTACAATGATCTTTGAAATCATAGGAAAAAAACATTTCCTATGATGTTGACCAAGTGGCTTGAAAGTCAACTGACAAAGGACAAGGCGATGCATATTTAATGTGGGACAAGAGACAGTTTTTCACTACTAGCTTTCTGTTGGACTAACATTTAAAAAAAATAAAAAATCCCACCTTATGTGTCATTAATAACAACACAAAAATTGTCATTTTTAATTAGTTGGATTTAGTGTCATTTAACATCTTGGACAATTAAAAAATTTGAGCTGCACATAGGCCTAACGTAAAGGCGGTGAAGTAAATTATCACTGCTAGTATGAGAAATGCATTACCTAAAATAATAATTTACTAAATAAGTACATAAAGACACATGACCTGAAGCTGCCATCACAACAAAACAACATGTGGTGTCTGATGGCTTAAAAAGGACAGGCTGGCCACATTGTTAACACACATGCTTGACAAAACCCAACAGGGTAAACAAGTAATAGTCAGGGCAGTTACGGTTTAAAGACCTTCCTGGCTTCTGCTTAAAGAACTGCCCCAGGCTTTTGGGTGGTTATTCCTGTCCAATACGTCTACTGGTATCTGGAGGAACTGTCAGAAAGGGAGTTTCTCAGATAGCATGAAAACATTATAAATCACCAAAGCTCTGCTTGGGTGATATAATAGAACAAGATGTCAGAGGAGTTAAAGTAAAGAATTTGTGCTTTTAAAAAATGTCAGGAAAGTCTAGAAGTTTAATATAAGTAAGCTTATTGTGACATGTGAAATATCTTCTATACTCGGAACCATAAAAGGTGACCACCCTTATTAGAAAACAGTAGAAATGACTCATTATTAGTAAAGAAATGAACAAAAAAATATCCATGTTCATGCTTGGTAT
Source organism: Gambusia affinis (assembly GCF_019740435.1). Lineage (NCBI taxonomy): Eukaryota > Metazoa > Chordata > Actinopteri > Cyprinodontiformes > Poeciliidae > Gambusia > Gambusia affinis. The sequence continues at coordinate 9,611,935 of NC_057877.1, read as the reverse complement.
CACACCAAGACAACACTATGGTAGTTTGTTTTTCACTTGTAAAAAGAGAACTTAGATTTAATTTTATTTTTTTAATCAGTGACATTTTAACATAATCTGAAACTGCCTAAACTAAACTGACATGTAGTCTAAAGAAGTATAATAAAATACCATGATGAGGGAGCAGGAGAAGGGAGGAGGGAAGTTGCACATTTAAGAACATATGCTTTTATATCAGCTATAGTGAATACGGAGTAAGATTCACATGCCATAAATAAGATTACATAACAGCAGGATTAAAATATATATTACATTTCAGATAAGAACATTTCCAGTATTCATACTCCTTGAATGTTTTTCACACTTTTGCTACGTACAATCCCACTCCGAGGTGTTTTCTTAATGTGACAGATGAAAACAAAGTAGCACAAAATTGTGAAGTGGAAGAAAAATGATCCAATGTTTCCAATATATTTTACAACTAAAACATGTAGCCAGCATCTCTATTCGATCCACCTGAGTCAATGATTCATAGATCCACCCATCATGGTAATTATAGCTGCCAAGATCTTCTGGCAGATATCTTTACCAGCTTTGCACATGGAAACGCAGAACTTTTTGTCCATTCCAATTTGTTACAATAAAAAAAAAAAACCCTCAAGCTTACTCAGACTGAATGGGAACATCAATTTACAAGTCTCGCCACAAAACCTTAGTCAGATTTAGCTCTGTACTTTGACAGGGCCGTAAAGTGCCCAGGTCTAAACCAGACTTGCCCACTTTACGGTTCCCGGTCACCATCCGGCCCTGTAGATCTTTCATTGCTTGGTTTTAATGTTTATAAGTGGAAATTAGAAAGACAGGAATAGCCGAATATAACAGCAAACATAAAGAGACACTATGCAAATGCATGACAATTGCAATAGTTATTCATGTTAAATAAAGATAACGATTCAGTTGTCAAAATGGAGGGACACATCTTATCAATGAGTTAAAGTTTTTACTGCAAGGATGTACACTTCGAACAAAGGTCCAGACTATAGTTTGGCCTTCAACCATAGTAACAGATATGTCGTTGGGTCAAAATAATAATAGATTTTATTTATAATGCCCTTTATATCTTTAGATTTCAAAGGGCAATAATCACCCAATTCTTGTTCACTTGTAGCTATGATTCACTAACGTTCATCAGCTGCCTTGTTTGGCTAAAGAAAAGCATCCCACAGCATTCTGCTGCCACCCCAATGCTTTAAAGTGGGGATAATGCATTTATTGCGATTTGTAATTCAATTTTCTTCTTCATACAGTGTTCTTTTAAGTACACTTAAAATTGGTGTCATGTGATCAGATAACATTCTTCCACATGTTTGTCACAAAGTGTATCAACATTCTGCTTTTTATTTTGTATTGATAAAAAGATTAAACACAGGTTGACTATTTCCCAATTGAGTGAAGGCAATTGGTTTATATTTAGGAGAATCTGCATAAAAGGGGAAATACAAATACCTGCCACAGTTTTCATTTTTTGTAAAGTTTTTTTTATTATTTTTTATTAAAAGCACCTGTTTACTTTCACTTCACAGTCACACCCTACTTTTTGTTCCTCTGTCACATAAAATGCATTGAATATTATGACTGTAACATTAAAGACGTCCAAGAGGTGCTAATATTTTTCCGGGCACCGAATAACCCAGATAATTGCAACAGAGAGTGAATAACCATGGAAATAAATGGGGAAATAATACATATTAGTCAACAATAGAAAACATATCTGCAAGTTAAAGTTTTAATCAAGATGAATAACAGAGCATCAGAAGTCATGCCTGTCTAGTTACATCACTCTCAGGGGAGTTACACCCCCCAACCCCCGTGTTTCTTTTTTTTTTATAAGAGGCACCCCTCCTCAGGCAACTCCAAGGCGCATCATAAAATGCAAAGCGACACATGTCCTCTTTCACCAGCCAAGGGTGCCAACTGTCTGTCTGATCTAAATAGAGGACACTTGCTCAGAAGAGAAAGTGATAAGCAGACTGCTGTTTGTCGACCAAAAAAAGAAAAACAAAAAGAACAAAAAACATAACTGAAACTGAAGTGCAAAACTGACATGACCTCTTGAAGAACAGGCAGGGACCTTTGGTCAGGAGCTAAGTAGATATTAGGTCTTGAATTTGTATCATGCCACACAAACCTTGCTTTTCTAGTAAAACAAAATTAGGAATTTAGATGTCTCACTAAAACACCTACCAAGCGTGGGTGATTGCTACTAAGCTGTCGTGGTCAGACAGAGACACACCGGCCAAGGCACAATCGTCCACCATTACGCCTCCATAAAGTCTCTTCACGCTTGAGCTAATCTGACAAAGTTATGAGATCAATGGTTTCTGGGAGCGCAAGAGAATAAATCTACAACTAGGAGAAACCGCAGACTTAAAATGCCTGCTGACAATAGTAATACTGTTAGAAAACTTAAGAGACGCTACTTAAGCCTCGGAAAAGCGGATGCCTGTGTTGAACTAACCCATCAACAACAACAAGCTATCGGATGCTAACGTTAACTTGGCTTCCCAACAACAACCTGTCCATCTGTCCGGCTACAAAACCAGAGGCTACATAAATCCAGCTACCAGCCCACAATGGTCCTCGGCGGTTAGTTGTGATACCAGGTGTAAACCAGGAGCTTGTGCCCCTTTAAGAAGTGATAATACATATCATACATTTTAGACTGGGTGTTTCTACACCTCCAAATAGCGATACACGAAAGAGACAATGAAACCGACCCCGTTTCGGAGAGCAACGGGGTAGTACAAGACGAGCTAACATGCAAGCTAAGTTAGCCTGCTAACGCTAATTCTCTGGTCTGCACAAACAGTCCCTGGATGTGTTCACGAATAATTGAGCGTTAATTACACAGAGAAATGTCATTTTTGGCTAAATCGTTGTTGGCTTCAAATTAGCAAATATAGTAATTAACTTTCATTATGTACTAATACCGGTGCAGGATAAAACAAGTTTGATAGGAAAAGTTTGTTTTATTTTGCTCCACTTTTGAGGCTTTGCTCCTGGCAGTCCGTCCTCGGTAGGTGTGTGTGTGTGTGTGAATGTGTGTGTGTGTGTGTATGGAGCCCAACGACACACAAACTGTTACCTTGCACGTTAGCGGAGATCAAGCTATGCTAGCTAGCTTAACTTGCGTTAGCCGAGCTAACACCGACAGAAAAAAACTTCCGTCACCGTCACGTTTTAATTGGAAATTATGATCTCGGATAAGATTACAGGACAACAAAATAAAGTTTCACGAACTTACGGAGTATATAGGAGGAGCCGGGTCGAGTTCCCCCGCGGTTTTCACTTGTTTGGCGTCAGTATTTAGCTGGCTTTGGCGTAAAAAAATCCCGGGGATCCCCTCTCTTCTGTCCGCTGCCACTCCGGTTGCCAGATAATGTAATGAGCCACCACAGGCGGCGTCATGCTGCGTTCATACACACCTCGGAAATGATAAGTGCTGCGATGGAAGGAAAAAAAAAATGTTCTGGAACGACTTCACGGAAGTGACTGAGGAGTAGGATAAATAAATTTTTGCGAATGCTTTGACTTTGGAGTTTGATACATTATACACATGTCCACTTTTAATGTGCATCTTCCATGCATAAATAAGATAGCTTCAGCTGTTAGCAATTAATTGAGTCACATAATCTATTTACAGTTTTGACACAGGATAATTTGTCCCGGACAACAGGTAGCCTATTTAATGTTACGTCTCTTCATTGTATAAAAGTAGGCTATATATTTTTAACTCGAATCATATACTGTCTTTACAAGAGCTCAGTCAATAAAGTTTAAGTTTTTCTGAATACATTCATTCATTTAGAAATGTCTGGGTGAAAGAAAGCTGCACAAACCACGTGCAGTTTAAAAAGTTTGTCGGCGTTCTGCTGTGACATAAACCAGATAATGCAATCAGGCTTCAGTTTCCGTCTTGTGTTCCTTTCTGTTTGAAGGCATCTAAAAAGTGTCTGAATGTGCAAATGCATTTGAACTGTACCCTTACAAGATATGGTTCTATGGAAAAGCACATAATCTTTTCACATTATGTCATGTTGAAATCATAAAAAATGTCTATTTGAATTATTTTTAATGCATAGTAGTGCAGGGAATAGTTGAGTGGACAGAACATGGCACATGGTTTCTAGTTGTTTTATAAAGAACTGAAAAGTATGTCATGCATTTGTTTTCAGCCCCCCACTCCAAGTCAGCACTTTGCAATTAAAGCTTCCAGTGTTTTGGGGGCATGTCTAGCAGCTGTGCACATGTAAAAGCTGATGTTTTCAGATTTTTTCTTCACGGGAAATTGTTCATTGTCAGAGTTATGGTTAAAGAGTGCCTGCGAAACGCAATTTTCAAGTTGCCACAGGTTCTCAAGAATATTTTGCTCTCCTCTTTGACTTTGTAATTCAAACTCATAAATATGCTTTCCATTGCAGCTCAGGCCATATGTTTTATGTTCCATGTTCTCCAGAAGGCTGTACTGGCTTCTTGATCCATAAAGCTACTTTTCCACTATAACACACTAAACCTGTCTCTAGTTGCTTTTTTCCAGGTACAAGTACTTGGTAGTAGATCCTTTCTTAGCCTCTACTAAGCGAGCTGAAGCTGTGACTTCAAAAGGTTGCTGGTCACTGAGCAGAGGTGTCCAAAGTCAATCTTCAAGGCTCTTAGTTCATTTCTTTGTTCAACACACTTGGATTAAATTATGGATCACCAGCAGCTCTTTGTAAAACTATATAACATTATGGGGAGGCAGTTGGGGTATGTACGCAGAGACAAACTGGCAGGACACTGGTCACCGAGGAGCTGAAGACAATTGGCCTTGACAACTGGCCATTATGCAAGAATATTATGCAACAATAAAAGAATGACCCTTGTTTTTAACTTGCAATAGTAATTGGTCATTTTCCAGGCAGATAAAGCCATTTTATAAAATAATGAGCTGATGTCATTTTCTGTTGTTCTAAAAATGCTGTAAATGTCAAACATGACAAAAAGAAATGACTTCGTAATTTGACACCTTGAAATTTCGCATACATCTCTTTAAGAAGCTCCTATTTCCGACACTTTGCCTTTAGCACATCGTCACAACAATACTTCTCATTATGCTGTTTACAATCACACATCCTTTATTATATGTGTGTGTGTGTTTATTATGTGTACACACACACCTACCGAGGACGGACTGCCAGGAGCAAAGCCTCAAAAGTGGAGCAAAATAAAGCAAACTTTTTCCATTCAAACTCATTTTATCCTTCACCGGTAATAGTACATAATGAAAGTTAATTACTGTATTTGCTAATTTGAGGCCAAAAATGACATTTCTCTGTGTAATTAACGCTCAATTATTCGTGAACACATCCAGGGACTGTTTGTGCAGACCAGAGAATTAGCGTTAGCAGAAGAATTGTACTGAGAAGTAGTCTGTACGGGAAGCTCAGCAGACTCGCAGTTCCATCAGGAGTTTGCTAATTGCTGCTGCTAGTCTAGAGGAGATGAGTGGTAAAGGCGCAGGGGAGGGGTGATCTGTGAGGAGCTCTAAGGAGGATAAGTGGATATATGCAGCTCTTTATGAAAGCAAGAGTTTAGACATCCCAAATAGCTGCCATGGGATATTAACATGAATGAACAAATCAAACCAAACACAATAGGTATGTTTTTGATGAGGGAAAATCAAAAAAAGGGAATTTTTTTTCCCCACAATACTCTTATCTTCATGGAGCTTTGCAGCAATCACCCCCGGTTGTTCTGGTGACAAAACCTAAGCTGTAGATCTCTGTAGCTCTCACAGGTGAAACAAAACCCACCAGAATACCTCACTGAAAATGCCCGACTTGTCACTTCGGGTAGACAGCTCCGTCTCAGTGAAACTGCAGCTGTGGCTTACTTGTTCCATTTCAGATGAGATGTTCAGACTTAGCTCATTGTTTTCTAGCTCAGTCCTACTTGTTACTTCAGCGACTCTGTCCTTGACCTCCTTAATCAAGCAGTTGACAAAATCAAAACAATTTCAGCAAATCAACGTTTTAACCTGCCCTTTCAGTGCATACTGAAAGTAAAACACGTTACTAGAATATTCATACAAATGACTAAATTTGCTGCCTCATTCAAACGCTGCGCATGTCCAATCAATACGATTGACTGAGCATATCTCCAATGCATACAGATTCCAGGCTTCTTTGATAAGGAAGTGAGCATAAATCACAAAAGGGGAAAAAAAAAAAGACATCGGAATGGAGACATCAGTCAATAAACTGACAGATTTCAATCATATTTTTATTGGAAAAAATATTGAAAACAATGTAAGAATTAAAAACAGAGGCATTGGATAAAATATGGCTAGTACTGAAGCTTAAACTGTGTGTCCACCTCTTACAGTGCTTTAAATCCCAAGCATTGAGATACCTACATAGGGTAGCTAAAATAATACATATCACACTTTACTAAATTGAATTTATAAAATGTCACTGTACAATAAAAGGTTCAAGAAGTGGCAAATTTATACAAACATACTGTGAAAAGCTCATTTAGTAGGACTATCAAGACAACTTAGTACAATAAAATAAATCTTTTTTCCAATGTTTGGAAAAAAAAAAAAGCTGATTTATGGAAAGAAAAAAAAACATGAACGAGAAATACTCTATAATGGAACTTAAATACATGAGAGAAATGTGTATTTTTTTTTAAAGGATATTAGTGATAATATGATAAATTCTACTAGTATTTAAAACGCATCCCCTAAACACAGTGGATTGTGCCTCAAAACAACATTTGGTGATATTTTTATTATTTTTTTTCTTCCTTTCACAGACTTTGCAAATGAATATATTGAGAAAATAAGTTACAGTTCTATATTACCTACTGTGGATTTTGTGCAAAAAAAAAAAAAAAAAATCATAAAAAATTTACGGTTCGTGCCCCAGCTGAAAAACTATAGTGCAGGGAGTCCGTATTAGTAACTTCCACGCATGGGAGAGAAAAACAGCTTCCATACAAAAAAGGCAAGATGTAAAATATTTATCAACAGTTACAAAAATAGCAACATGAATAAATTAATTTCTTCTACATATTTTTACTGCCCATATCTAACTGGATCTTTTCCAAGAAATGGAAATAGAAGATAATCCTGGCAAACTCAAATCCCTACATCTGAGGCAATGAAGCCCTTCTATACATTGCCATGTGTCCTTCCTCCCAAAACCAAAGGTCATACCCGGATCTTGTGCCCCAAGTCCTTGCCGCCAGAGTGTTATTGTTTGATAACTTTAGGAAAAATTAGTAGCAGACAATCAGGAAGTAATCTTCAGAAGCAAATAAAGTGAACGTCCAACCTGTCACTTGTTAAAATCCTTTTTTTAAGCTACAGTTGGTGTGGATAGCAGGTTTTTTAGGCATCAAATTGCTGCTTGTTGTAATTTACAAGCTACAATCATGCATCAGGAGGCTCCTCATAGCAGGCTTGCGAGGCTCGTGGTTGGACCATTCTGGGCTTGGATCTGAACTGGAGGGGGGCCGTCCGTCCACTGGAAAACAAACAAATTGTGCAACCGCAGCATTATAACGCGCATCGAAAGTGAAAAAGATGTATTAACGAGGTAAATGTGCAGATTTCACGACATGGAAAAACACTGTGAGGCAATAACTGAAGATTATGCACAGGAAAGACTTCCTCGAATCTGCTTTACGTACGCTGATGAGGTTATGCTCAGGGAGGCTGCAGGCCGCAATGTGGTCCTGCAGCAGCTGCTGGGAGAAATTCTGGTGCATCTGTGCAGCCTCGTGGGCATCGATGTTGTTTCCGAGGGCCTTGTTCAAGTCTGCAAAAATAACAGTGGGGTTTCAGTCTTTCGTTCTGAAGCACCAATCCACGATGCGCATCCCTGCTGGGAATGTGCGAGGCTCGCGCTCGTCTCTCCGGAAAGCAAACAATGAAAAGCGAAGTACGGACCTTTCAACAGCGCCGAAGACCAGAGCTGCACAGACATATCAGGGATTTTGCTGGCTAGCTGCATGGCAGGTACAACCATGTTGTTGCTTTCCTAAAGGGAGGAATAATAATATATGTATGTATGTATGTATATATATATATATATATATATATATATATATATAAACACTTTAATTGCTGTAATAATAATAATAATAATAATAATAATCACGTATTGAACAAAAATACCACTGCTCTTGAATTTACATCGTTTCCACAGATTTAAATGTCTGTTGCTACAATCACGATTGGGAGAAAAGCTTGTAATCATGTTTAGTGAGAAGACTCCTACAAATACTGAATCATTTATTAGATATATTAATATATTCATATTGTGTCCAAGGCTTCAAGCAATTAAAATTTCATTGCCTGGAATACAGAATGTTTAAAAAGGGGGAGGGGTCTCTTTCTAAGGATCATTAGATAACTGACCGCTACCACCAGAGGTGTTTTTTCTTCTTCTTCCTTTTTTTAATCAGTTTTAGTAATTTGGGTCAGCTGGAACTTAATCCCAATTGATTGCATCCCTACAGCCAAATGAGAGCTTTTTTTTTTTTTACAACCAACACGGACTGAACTTCAGATCACAGTGTCCAACTTTACAAATGCTAATGGAGAAAAACATGTTAAACAAACATAAATGCATCATTTTAATATAGAGCTGCTTTTTTATTTTCAGGTTACTTCAATTTTTTTATTGTATTGTCTGACTGCTCTTATTTTTGCATGCAGCACTTTGGTCTTGTGGATGAAGCTGCTTTGGTTACTTCAGAGGCACGTTTTACTACTCTGGGCAAATGATTGGTCAATCTTACTTTCATTTATTTTCATTTCAAGATTGCAGATTACATTTTGCCGTTTGTTGTGTCAAAGTTTAGACTTAGGAATAAAAAAGCCAATTCAGTAGTTAGAAACAGCAGGTTTCTGCATCAGGTTTCGCTCACAGCAGACTTAAATCAGAGACCTGAAAGAAAACATGAAAAAAAAAAAAAAAAGTTTATCAGGCTGACGCTCTGATGCCTTTAGAGTATTTTTGCCAGAAGAGAGACGCACACACTCTTGCAACCTCGCATTGATTGGTTAATGGACAGACATGCACAGAGAAAGGAAATGGACCGTTTTCAGCTTGATCGGCAGTTTGGGAACTCGAAAATACGACTCTTTTACGACCAGTGAATGCAACATACCTAAGGTTTGTGTTAGCTGCCCTGGGCGTTGTTAGTGAGCGAATAGATCTCAAAGGTAGCTATTTTCAGTATCAGTGAAGAGTAATAAAGTAATGAGCAATAAAATATTAACAATATTGTGGAAAGAAAAGTTGGGAGCAAAATGACTTAGTAAGGAGAGGTTGAAAAGACTTTAAAAGGTCATCTTTACCTGATCTTTCTCTGTTCGCAACATTAAAATTCAGTTTTACGGTGACTCCTCTCCCATACAGGCTCTTCCCCAATAAAAAATAATTACTGCGAGAATATGAATAAGAAAATTAAATCTGAATGTTTTCCTCAATCATCTCTGTTATAGTTCTTGAAGAGAAATCAAAATCAGCTGAAACTGGTGCCGGCAGGTCAAAAAGAGATTTATACTGGAATTGTATTTGTCAACCAAAAACTAGCATAAAACTACTATTAATATTGATTAGAGCAATCTAGACCAATAAATTTGGCTGAGTTCCTTCGCTTTAATCGTTTACACCACCCAAGCCGATAAGCTGCACTTTTCTTATTCACTACCCACTCCAAAAGTAAAGGCTCTTGCAAGTCTCATCTAGTTGATTTATTTTAGGTTTGGCTGGTCAGTATAAACTTGCAGTTTTCTGTTCCAGAGGTTAAACATAATTGGATAAAAAGGACAGTCTGACTCTAAGAAGGAAAAAAACAAGGAAACCACAATGTTCTGTCCTGGTGACCTTGTGCTTCAACCTTATTCACAGTCCAGCTGTTTCATATAAAAAGCCATTTTAGTGCGAGTGTGAACAATGTTTGCTAGGCGTTTGTCTTACTCTGTGGTTGCCCAGTACATAGAAAATGTGGCCCAGCAGAACCAGAGAGCAGGCTGTGAGTCTGTTCAGGTCCTCGGCGTTAGACATTTTCAGTGTTTCTCTAAGGAAACGCCTAGAACACATAAAGAAGCAGAGTGAGCATAAGGTAGAACTTTGCATTTGGGGTTTCAATTTTTGGAGCAGCGAACTTTGAAGTTCCCGTACTTTGCCTCGTTGTAGCGTCCCTGAAAAAAGGACAGGAGTCCCCTTATGTAAAAGGCTGCAGCGCGGAGGCAGTGGGAGCTGAATCAAAACAAAGAGGAAATAGTTTAAGTGTTCGACAACAAAACTATCATATAAAATGGTATTTTAATGTAAAATAATACATTAATGAACTTCTACCTGACTGGGAAATTATGATCCGGGTTTATTCTCTCCAAGAGGCCATACAGCTGGAAAAGAGATAAAAACACGAGCATGTTAATATCCTTCAAATATTAATGTCTTCGATTCTGATGCATTTTAAACTTTGTTCTTAGAAGAAGGACGTTGTTAGTTCGAACAAGCTTCGCCACAGTCTGGTGAGCATTGTTTTCTGCTGAGTGGGAAGTAAAACAGGACACCTGAAAAGTTTTTTGGTGCCCCCTGGTGGCAAAACAAAGCAAAAAAAAAAAAAACAACGATTAAAAGCAACTACTTTTCAACTGAACTTCACACGTTCACGTTACTCTTTGACTGATAAAGACAAGCATTAAGATATTGAGCATCAGTGGACTGGAAGTAGACTATAAGACAAAAGCAGTCTACTTTTTTTATTATAACACTTTGCTATTAAAAAAAGTAGATTCGGCTAATAATAAATACACTGAAATACTCCAACCTAAAAAGCGTAAAATGAATCCTTTCCTCACCTCCTGGTGTCTGTTTCCTTCCCTGATGTACACGCTGGCCAGGTTGGTTACAATGTACGTCCACAGCTCCTGGTGTGTGGTGAGCTGCAACACGAACAGCGACTTGGTGACAAGAACACAGACCAACTACAGCGTGGAAAAGGCGAGACCAAAGCGGTGGCAGCGTTGACGTGAAATCCCAACGCACTCACCCGCAGCGCTGTGGTAAACTGTGCTTCTGCGTTGTCCATACAGTTCACCGAGATGCAGTACAGACCCTGCGAGGTGGAAGTCAAGCGAAAGTCATTTGAAGGGATTTTGAATAGTTTTCCATTTTAAAAATTCCAGTTTAAGCAATTTTCCAGGTTTGCAAAATGTCTTTAACATTCTGGGAATATGAGGACAAAACATTCACCAAGTTGGGTAATCTGTAAATTACAGATTCACGAAACAACACAACACCTGCTTGGCAATGTTTTAAAGGACTACTATAAAGCCAGACCAAGCATTTTATTACCATATTTATCCAAACTTGCCAAATGATCAAATCAAATTCCTTATTTTCAAGACTGTGGGAACCTTGGCATTGGATTAAAAACATGAAATACTCTAATATTAATAGTCCTTCTTTTGTCTATAACCTTGGTAAATAACCTGAATCTTTGTGTATTATGACATTTTCCTCCCTTAGTTTGAAAAATTTTCTTTGAATCCTAGAAAATGTAAAATTTTAATTACAATACAAAATTTAAAACTCTACAATTCCACATTCTCCAGACAAAGAAGAACTCCTTTAAAATTGGATTATTTTTTTTCCTACAAGTCTTGCACTTTAATTTTATCTGGAGTCCCAAAACTATTCCTTCAAATGTTTTCGCACACAACATAACTTAACCACAATAAATACGGAGCTATTTTCAGTTAATAATAAGCTGTGGGTTTCTTTTGTAAAGTTCAATCGCACCACTGCAAGAACAGTCGTCACCGACCTAAACAAAAACGTTTTACAAAGAAGCTGCAGAGCGCCTCAAAATGCTACACAACTCAAGTGACGACTCAGAAAAGTAATTTGGTGCCCCACAGAAAAACGGTTCAGGTAAATATGTACAGCTGTGTTACTGAGAAAGGTGATCTCTCTGGAATGGAGATCATTTGACAAGTTGAGACACTCCGCTCCTCAACTACTCAGACTTGCACTGTGCTAAAACGAAATGCATTTTCATCACTGGGTCTGACCTTGTGGGTTGGTGGTTGCGAACTTTACAAAGACGAACTGCGGTGGCCACTAAGACGGACAGGCTAAATAGAAATTATTTACTAAACCTGGCAGTAGGCCAGTCTTTGACGAGCCACGTCTTTGGTCATTACATTGTGTCTATTTGATTTCTATCAATTTGTTTTTTCGAAAATAGTGCAGAAGTATGAGAAATGCTAAATCGGAGTGGAGTTTGTGAATTCTGCTTGTTGCTGCATTAGTAACAATCAAGTAATCATAGTTTACATTTGCCATCTGCTCTGCACTTCTCCACTTTCAGAGCAACTTTACAGCCAATGGCTGATAGTATGCCCGTTTAATGCTTGGCTGATTTTCCAATCTTTTATCTACTTCAGGAACTTACTAGCTAAGCCTAAAGCATCCTGATGCACTATTTTCCTACAATAATCTACTGTTCAGAGCTACAATGCCCAACCCTCTGCAAGACATCTCTGGTTTTCGCCGTCCTCTGTGCGATAAACAACTTTTCTGACAGGCTCAGGCACGTCTACCATTAACCCCTTCTGACCTGAATTACATACTGAATTGTTGGTAACCCTTTTATAAGTCCAAAATGCCATATTGGTCACCAAATTAGAATTATAACTGGAATATTAGAAGGAGACTTTGTAGCCTCTTCACTTTTAGAAATGCACAAGTAGCAGTATTAAAGAAGGTTCTGATTTAAAATACTCACTAATAGTGTGTGTAGTTGAGCAGCGTGGTTGTTGAATAACCTGGGGGACTGTTGGCACAGTTGACAAACCTGTGAAATCTAAACAGAGAGACAAACGTTCATCAAGTATGCAAATTCTGTTTTGACACAGCGTGAACACAAACCTTTAGTGATGTTAAACATGTCTAATGTCAACTTTAACCTTTGTGAACGTACTTGGAAAAACAAACTGAAATCTTTCAAAGGGACAAATAAGCTGAAATAATGTGGTTGGATTTAGTTGTTTTTGGGTAGGACTCAGAGTGGAACATCTTCACACTTCGAATCCGTCAGACAGTGATCAGTCCTCAACAGATCAGTGGCTGGGAAATTCACGACGACGTTCACACAGCAGGTAGATGCAACCCAAATCCAATTTATTTTGCCCATACGTGACCCATGTTTGATTTTTTTTTTCCATGGTCTGAACAGCCCAGTTCCAATCCTTTTACCAAAATAATCATTTTTTTTTTTAAATGGTTCGGTTTCAATATGTGGAACTAACTTGGATATGTATCAGATAGTTTTTAAAGTGTCATATTCTATCATAGTTTTGCACCAGAAGAAGCCAGCAGCAGTAAATCTGGACTAGATGTGCTTTCCTTCTCTCGGCTTCCTCCGTCTTGTTATGATATTGGGAATATTATGTTTGCTCCCATTGTTCGATTACTTAAAAAAATCAATCCATAGACAGCGGCATCCATTATTACTCCTGTAAAGAGTGCGCTGCTGTGCGGTGCAAACATTCTTCTTCTGCCAGCGCATTTCGCTCAAACCGTTCACGCATGAGACAGATTGGGGTCTCGGTGTGAATGTAGCCTTACTGTTCTTGCGGTGGCCCCATTATCCTGCTGATTTCAACGCTGGGGTTTGGGCCCTGCTGAAAAATTTATTGGATCTTCCAGCCTGAATGTTTTGCACAATCACTAGAAAGTGTTTGAAACTGTTCAGAATTGCCTCCACTGTTGGCAGTTCAGTTGAAGGAAAACAAAGTCAAATGGAGTCACCACCACACTTCCCTGTGGGTGTGGCATGATTTGAATAGATGAGTGGTGTCATTTCTGCACCAAACATACAAAAAAAAAAAGAAAAAGAAAAAAAAAACAAACAAACTTGGTTTCATTTGACCACAATTCACTTTTGCAAATGCTTCTAGAATCCCTCAAATGTGTTTTTTTTAACCCAGTCCCAGTCTTCACACTACAGCCAATCCCTTGGAAATTAATAGAATTATTATATATGAAATAATTATTTGGAGGTAATCCTAGCCAGCTGAATTGACTCCTACGTATTTTGAGTTCAGATGTACTGGTTAATTCTCAGCACAGTCTTCATTAGGGTGTGCAATCACATTATTTTATTTCCCCCCTGTTTTTAATTTCCTTTTAAAATCTTTCAGTTTGTTTATAAAGGTGAGTTTTTCCTGGTTATAAGCTGGAAAACCTTGAAACCTCTTTAAGTCACAAAGAACTAACTGAGCTTCAAAGGATCCATAAGAGCTTTTTTCATGATTTAAATATAAACTGCAGGGATGGTGACAGGAATAGAAACGACGTACCTCCTGTAATGCCGTGGCCTTGTGGCCTGTGACGAGTCGGCACATGATGATGTGCTCCAGCAGAATGACTTGGAAGGTGGACAGGATGGGGCTGCAGTCCAACACTGACATAAACCGATTAGTGGTAAAAGAAGCACAGTTTAGTGATTTCTGGACAGTTTACAGAGCAAAGCTGATGAAGTTAGCCACGGAGTAATGCTCCAAAACTCACTTTTGAGTTTCTCCAGTTGCATAAGAGCCTTGTCTGTGTACTTCTGGGCTTTCTCCAAATAGCCCGCCTGCATGGAGTGCATGACTGTCACCTGGAAAACGAAAACAAAAAACATAAATAGAGCGTTTCTGATTAAATGTTTAAATATTTTTAAGTTAATGTTTGTACAGGCTTGACTATTGCTTGAGGCTTCTGCTGTAACTAAGCACAAACTACTCACTCCATGTGTATAGGGTAATTCCTACTTCCTGTTTCACTGTAAAGCACTAAGATTGATTTCCTACGGAGCACGAATGACAAACTGGAGGAGAAATTTGATGCAAGCCGAATGGTTTGCACATTCAGCATGTTTGTCGCAGCCACAGGTAGTCGAAACATGACTACACATGAACTGATTTACTGCTGTTATTAATTACTTAGAGGTATGCCAATACAGGTTTTAGCTGGATGACGGTTCAGATTTTTTTTCTTTTAGGTCTGAGCAGCTGATTCCAATTTTGACCAACTAGAATTTTTCAAAAGAGATTGATTTAAAGGAAGATAAAAAAAATTGTCTTATGTATAACACGTATGTAAAAATAACATACATGCATAGCATGCTAGACTCTGTGTATGTGTGCACATGCTTGCAACAACATAAAACCCAATTATTTTGCCTTAGTCGTCCTCTGAATTCTGCCGGGCGCATACTTTAAATGCAGCGGTACTAAATAGAGCTGAATTTGGAGTTTTAGCAGTAAACTGTTGCTTGGTGTCAACCACACAGAGACACCAAAACAACCGACAGGAGCTTTTGAGTAACAGAGGAAAAAGAAAGGATGGAAGAAAATCAGCCTCACCAGATATACGAGGACACACATGTGCTCCTTGGGCAGCCAGTGGAAGAGGTCAGCTGGGTTGGTGGGTAAAATCTCATCATCTTGGAGTGTAGAGATAGTCTGAATGCACTGCTGCAGCTGCTTCAGACACGGCTTCACGCTTTTTACCTGACAAGAAAAACAAAACAACAAAAAAAACAACAACAATGTAGCCACTCATGTCAGCTTTGACACATCAATCCTCATCCCGCTTTAGAAATCTAAAAAAAAAATAAAAATAATAACTTTGCTGATCGACTGTTTCTCTAATCATCCCCCATGCAGGGGAGGTTTCCTACCTGTCCAGCATCCAGGTAGTGTGTGACTTGTAGTACCAGGAAGAAAACTCTCAGTGATTCCTTCTGGATGGGGTTTCCCTGCCAGTTTTCTACTATAGTTCCACACAGTGTGAGAAGAGGATGCACCTCGCCAAGCTTCCTCTCCATTAGCAGCAACTGGAAGGTTGGAAAACATCCCCAGGTCAAAACAGATTATTACAATATTTAACACTGTTTCCTTGTGGCAGATGTAGGAAAAAAAAAGAAAGAAAGAAAGAAAGATAGGAAGACATGAAGGTGAAATTTAGATACAGAGAAGAGAAAAATAGAAAGAGAAAACTTACCATGCCTTTACTAAGAAGAAACAAAGCCCTAAAAGATGCAAAAAGCAAAATTAATAAAATTAAGTCAACTTTTACATCAAATTATTACAAATAAATACATTTTAATCTTAATTATTAGATACAAATCTCAATTAAAGAGTTCCAAGCACAAATAAAAGGGTTATTTCATAAGAAAACAGGATATTTGTAATCTTAGTACATTTAAAACTAAAAGCAATTTACTGAATTGTTTACAGTGAAAGATTGCTCAGCAATGAAGTAGGACCTTCATATTCCACACATTTTGGTTGCGCCTTCTGTAATGTAAAATTATATATAGTATGTTATATTTATTTAACTTTTACATAGTCACATTTAAAAATCTATTTGCATAAGCTCCACATATGTTAAAAATAAGATCTTAAAACAGTTTGAAAAGGTTTCCCCCCTAAATTATTTAGTGTGCAATAGCCAATACATAACAGATTCAGGTGAAGCGAGTCACACAAGTAAAGCTGTGGGAGTTAGAGCAAAGAGTTACTTTTTGTCAACAGGACAAAACGATCATTTTGGTGTAGGCATCCTATAATAGTCACACACACACACACACACACACACACACCCATATCATTCGCTTTAAACATGCAAACTACAAATGACAGAGATGTTTACCTGGTATATTCCGAACCCACGACTCGGGCATACTCGGCACCAACTCCCAGAAGGTCACATGCTGACACCAAGTCTTTCTCCAGAGTATGAAGTTGCTGAAAGAGATAAGAAAACAACCTTAACATCTCAATACAGGCAACTATTAACTTTCAAACAACTAGAATCCAAATGCAAGCAGGTCTAACTCTGTTCGCCAACTTAAACACAAGAAATAATAATAATAATAATAATAAAAAAAGATGAAGCAAGAATAAATCTGATCATTTTAATATTCCCGAACAGTGACAGGCAGGTCAGACACAATTAGTGAATGCACCAAAACACAGGTGCTAACAGGTCACACTGACAACAACACAGTTGTTGATAAGCAAAAAAAGAGTAAGCTATTTTTTGAGTCTGTGACATTCTTAAAAATAATGCTAGTGGAATCACATATTGGTAAGACACATCCACAGAGCAAATCGTAGTTTGTATTAAGTTCATATAAGTTAGTTATATATCTCTGTAAAATCCAATTTAACTGCAGAGGTATGTAACCCATCCCACACACAGCGTGACGCCGTCTCATTTGATAATGGGAATAATTGATGGCAACCCCCTCCCCAGCACCAAAAAAACATTACTGATGGCTCTTTTTGGATTTACCATGAATTAATGTTGTATTATTTGTAGAAACAGTTTGGTATTTTCAAAACATTCTTGAGAAAACCATCGTTTTAGTTTATGTAAGCTAACTTATGTTCACATACTCGTGTGTTGTTGCACACAAAGAAATATATTAAAAATCTAATTAAAGTTAGTCTATGTAGTTTTTTGTGTTTTTTAAACCAAAATACACATTAACACATCCGGTGAAACTTCTTTATAGCTTAGCAAGCGTTAGGTAAATTACTGGGTTGGAGGTTGAACATGAGTACCAACAGTTGGCCAGAAATGTGGCAACTGAGAAAGGTACAACTAAATATGTGATTTTAAGTTTTGTTGTTTTTGGAGCTTTAATAAGAGCATATGTAAATAATCTAAACATTTTCATGTTAGGACGGCTCAACCTGCTATTTATAATGAACCAGCAAAAGTAGAATCAGACTACCAGCTGCACTGGCATGTCAAATCCTTGGAAAAACAAGCCAACAAAAAAAAATATGGTGATAAGAAATCGGCCACAAAATCTGCGATCAGTCCATCTTCAGTAGGAAAACTTTAATAGCACTGAAGTAATACATACCGCTAACTGGAACAGCAGTCTGCAGTGCCAGTATGGTGTTTGCTGGGAAATCTGGATGGCTTTACGCAGCAGGGGCTTTGCAGAGTCCACCAAATTCTGAAAATGTATTTCATATGGGCAGTTAGCAGGTCATACTAACACCCCCTCAAATATCAGAATCATGTGTGAATCACACATATGGCTCGACTCTTATTTCTGTTACCGTAATAGCATTTTAGTAAGTCTTTATATGTTTTACCTGTTGGCAAAATAGTTCCGAGAGAATACTCGCAGCTTCAAATTTGACATCTTCGAACTGAGGAAGTTGTTGAGATATAAACCACTGCAAAAAAAGGAGACAAAATATTGTCAGCCAACATTCTGGGCGTAAATATTTGAGCAGCAATGTATTTAGTAAAAACCAGCGCGTGAGCGTAAAGTGGCTGAACAGGGTTAAAACAACGACACACTTCATACCAAAATTACTTGAACACGTATCAGAACCTCTGTACTGATGTAACCTTCTTGAATGAATAGCTATTTAAATATTTCCGCCGTTCGGTGTTTTCACTGCCCGCGGCCTACACTCCCTCCGCTTCTCTGCAGCATCCCCGCTCTTTCCCAGATCAAACGCCTCTCACCGCTTTCTCTAGGTGGCTGCGGGCCAGCTCGCTGTTCTTGGTGTGATGGTAGAGAACCGAGCCCAGCTGTAGATGCGTCCGAGCTTCGATCCTCTGCGGGGGCTTGAACTGAAACACGGCCTGTAGACAGTGTACGCACAGCCGTATTTTCGGTGGACTGGAGGTTCGGAAATGTTCCGCAAAGCCGAGGAGGGCGAGGTACCAACGCTCCGGGGCCTCTACGTTTGACGCCATTTTCCCAGACAACAACAAGTTTTTCAGCGCTACGGCCAGAGCCGCGGGTTGCCAGGTTGGGCTAAACAGAGCAGACTACGACCGAAGTGTCTTTTTCCAGCTCTAAATTGTGAAGAAAAACTTTAGTTGTGTCCTTTTTTTGTAATTTCAATAAGAAAATAGGGCAGGAAATGGTCAAATCCAATTTTATCATGAAAATATTTACTTTATTTAATACGCCTAACTACTATTTTAACAATATTCTCCAATGTTTATGTTCCAATAGAAATAGAAAAGATGCTCTAAGCCCGTTTTCCAGGGGAGTCTTTGGTAAGAAACAAATTGTGTTATTTTATTTATTCTGAATTGGGGGTTGTACTAAATTAATAAAACGTGATATTGAGATGTTTTTCGGATTGCAATGATACATTTGCATAAGAATGTCTTCCTCTTGTGCATTCATGTACCGGTAAGTATTAATATACATACTTTATTTCTTTATATGTGCATAACAAAAACAAAATGGCTACACAAGATTGGCTGTATCTTGTAAATATTGCTCGTGTCCTTTCTTACTCCTGTAGTCCTTACCCGGTGTTTTTGTTATATATTTTAGTTTTCTGTTTCTGACTGTATCCTGATCACTATGTAACCTTTGGAAAGCAAAGTGAAATTCTTTGAACCCATAAATTTGGCACATAGCCTAAGGTTATTCTGATGTTAATGACATCAAATGCAATTAATCTATGTTTTCCTAATTTTTTTAGCGTTATATTTTTAAGGTTTAGTGCCAGAAAGTGAAAATCCATACAATTGCTCTAATATATTTTTGACAAGTAAAGTATTAATGCATGGCACCTAAAATATTACATTATACAGCCCTGCACTCATTTATGATTTCATTATTGCATGTATTAGCATGCAATAATGATTGGGATTAAGCATAAAGTACAGTTCTGTTTGATGTTCTTTATGTGATTGTGTTCTGTAGATCCTAAAAGCAAGTAAAAAATTATTCCAGAAATTCAAGGAGTTTGCCAAGTTATCCATATGTTTACATTGTAAAAGACAGTTGTTTTGTGTGGTGATTAACTCTGAGAGTACTGAAGCTACTCTGTCCAAAAAAAAAAAAAAAAGAAAAAAGAGTGCTAGGTTAATTGGTCTCTGAAAATTGTCTTTTAAGTATGCTGTGTGTGTGCACAGCTGTTTGTCCAGTTTATCTCTGTGTTGCCCTGTGCTGACTGGTGACTTCTCCAGGGTGTACCCTGCCTCTCATCCAATGATTGTTAGAGTTAGGCACCAGCCTGCCCTTGACCCCGCAAGGATAAGAGGGTTTGGATAATGGATGGAGGTTCTCATTTAGCTCTTTCCTAAGTTTGACCCCAGAAAGAGAAACACACACACACAGGTAGGTAACTAGATGGGAGCAAAAACTGGTGAAAAGATTGCAAATAAGAAGTATTAAGAAAAAAAAGAAAGAGAAAAATATTTCAAAAATATTTTATGAATATAATGCTTACCTGATTTTCAAAACAAAATGAGATAATATGAAAAATGAAAACAAACGGTTAATTAAAATATTGCTATGATTGCGTAATATTTACCTGGCAACCCAATGTTGAACATAATCTCGCGAGACTTTGGTTATTCGATACTATTTGCTCTTGGGTATTGTAGTCCAAAACAGTGAAATACGCCGTGTTCTCGTTCGCTTGGGACTCGAGAGTCCAGAATAATCTTTCTGTGCACAGAGTAGGAGAGAGGAGGGGGAGAGGGAACACCTCTGAGACGAACGTTGTCTGACTCACGTCCCCTTACAAACAAACTGCACGATATATTGACACTTTTCTTCGACTCAACTTGATAAAAGAAGTCAACATCGAGAGGAGACGTGAGGAAACATCGCCGCGCGTGTGCTGTGCAACTTAAAAGTGCGAGTGACAAGCCTTCTGCCAACAAACAGGAGATGTGCAGTATGAGCTGCAGCACGGCAGGGCATTGCAGGATTTCACGCGTCGACTATTTGTAAACACGCACTGCTCTGGGACAGTCAAGGTAAGCGTTCATGCGGATATTAATAAACAAAACAGATTTCACTGCAAAAAGAAGGAGTGTCTGTTTATTTTATTTATTTATTTTTTTGGACAGCTGTGGGTCGCAGTTCATTTATTTTACACTCTTGTATGGTTTATTTAAATGACAACCAGGGCACATATAATCACTTAAGCAACATCATTATGAATTTGGCTTCATGTAGACAAACCAGCGTTGGTTTTTATCCTCTGTACTGTGACACTCCGTTTATTTATAAGGCAGACTATTTGTGTGGGAACATGGGCGTGAGAGAATGCACGTACTCGTGTTCTGGTACAGAGGAACTCCGGATAGCGTGGAGGATGTTACCTCGAAACAGGAGTTTGGAGTGTTTTAACCCAATGTATGACATTTTCACTTGCAGCTGTGGGGTTTTGTCCAGAAAAAGCACCTCGGGTGTGTGACAAGCCTTGGTAATATAAGAAGGGGGCACCAATGGCCCACCGTGTGCACGAGCACCGCCAGGGCCGCATGCCTGGGGCCCAAACTACTGTGCTGACCCTCCCACCGTCCAGCCAAGCAAAGGTGAGCGTGCTGGGTGTGTTTCTCTCTTAGCCAGTGAGAATAAGCAAAGGGAAAACAATATTAAAACGTGACCAGACAGGTTGCTGGTGTGGAAAGGCATTTTAAATGTGCTGTTTTTGCAGAAAAGATGGCTGGAGTTCTCTGCACAAATCTGAATTAATCCTCTTCTGAAGTGTTAAATAGGGAAGGTTGACTATGTCACACCAGTATATTCAAATAAAGTGTAAACATTACCAAAAAATATAAGTTTGATTTTTAAAAAAATCACAAATTTCTATTAAAAGCGATTAAGAATGGGGAAAAAAACCACTATGTGTTGCCTCTCATACCATATTCTTTATGGTGGTGTTATTGTGACATTCAGTGTCTCCTTGCTGGTTCTACACATCCAACATCAGAACAGTACTGCTGCTGTAAATA
Source organism: Gambusia affinis (assembly GCF_019740435.1). Classification (NCBI taxonomy): domain Eukaryota; kingdom Metazoa; phylum Chordata; class Actinopteri; order Cyprinodontiformes; family Poeciliidae; genus Gambusia; species Gambusia affinis. The sequence goes on along the minus strand of NC_057877.1, from coordinate 9,590,087 downwards.
GAAGGGTGATGCTAACTAATCCTCAGCAGGCCTCTGTCCATATAAATACACATTCATGAGTTGGACTTAAAAGAAAACCGTAAATCTCTTTTGGACAGGAAAAGCCCAACGGGTGCATCTTTAACAAATTTCTACATTTAGCTTGTCATTGTTGACGTGTCCCTGGTTCTCCACACCCTTCTTTTTTTCTGTTTTGTCACCTTTGTGTTTTTATTTTATTAGAGATGTGTACACCACACCTAGCCCAGGCAGTAAAATGAACAATTATAAAATAGATTATGAAGTAGGAGGAATGCCAGCTCTAAATTCACGGCACTGTTGGTTCTTTGAATCCACAATCAAAAAAGTGATATGATGGAATAGTTCCAAGAATATGAATTACAAATGCAAGCTTTTAACGTGTTTAGTTTTTCTGTTGCTGGTTAGGAAACGTCTTTGTTTATTATTGCTAAATCCTTCCGCTATCAGTCGGTGGGAGTGTTTATTGAGTTCAGCTGGCCTACTTTAGGACTGCTTCCATGATCACACAGGTTAGAGCTCATGTCCTAAGAAACTTGGGGCAGTCTTATCTCATGTGATTCTCAGTTTCCGTGTGCCGTCATCCACGTGCGTGTTGTAGCTTTTTCTTGTCTTTACCCTAACCCTGAGCTGGCAAATTTTTGTGGGAGCATTTCTGTTGATCAGGACTCTACATAAAGCACACACAGTGTTTGATTATTTCATATTTATATTGTAGCTTTTTATGTTTATGTTGCAAAACATTGTCTGGCTAGCTCACAAATGTTATGAAAATGTCTCCAAACAGGACCTAAGACCCAGATTGACCCCTCTGGACTCTCTGCTGTGTGGTGCATTTGCTGGAGCTGTGGCCAAAACCGTCATTGCACCTCTGGACCGCACCAAGATCATTTTTCAAGGCAAGACAAACTTGGACATTTCACACTTTCCTGTAGACTGAACTAATGTTTTGTATCCGTACCAGAGTTTACACCACAACTGTTCTTGACTAATCCTCTTAGTAGATGTTGAGCCTACATGAGACAGTGTGTCTCAACCCCGTGGTTCACTGTGTCTCTTGTTGTTTTTCAGTGTCTTCAAAGAGATTCTCGGCAAAGGTGAGTTTATTTATCTCTCCTATTTGCAGAACAAGAACTGATAAGACGCAGATTTTCACCACTTTATGTGTACCTGCAGTGATAAGCAGGGCAATTGACTGCTCAAGTGCAAAACATACGGCAAGTTCTGAAGTCTTGCGTCACTGTTTATATGCACTGAAAGTTTATTTTTCAAGAATATTTGCTAAAATGTTTTAAAAAAAGTCACATTTGAAGCAATAAGTAACAGTTTAAAATTCACAATGAAAGAGTGAATGCTTGTTTTTCTTCACTTCTTTACTTATCTGGCCTTACAAAAGTGTTAACATTTGTACCTTTTGTACAAATTTGTGTTTGAATGTATTCAAACACAAATTTGAACGTATTCTTTTGCTATCTAATGTGAAAAGTATACACAAGGTGTTGGATAAATCTGAATTTATCCATCCCAAGAGGATGGATAAATTTAAGAAGTATTTACAAATACAAATGTCAAAACTGCTGTTCACTGCAATTTAATTTCCGATTTTTAACAACTTTGCACATCTAGACACTCAAAGTAGCTCAGCTTAAATCACTTTGTCCTGACGTTGTTTTGGGGCAAAACTCTTTGTGACCACATGTTAACAAAGGTTCTTTACAAACCTTATTATGTAACGCCAAAATGTCAGACATGCTAAGCGGATAACATGTTGAATGTTGCGGTATGCTGCAGGAGGCCTTCAGGGTGATCTACTGCACTTACATGAAGGATGGATTCCTCAGTCTGTGGAGGGGGAACTCTGCCACCATGGTGCGGGTCATGCCCTACGCTGCCATCCAGTTTTGTTCACACGAGCAATACAAGAAACTCCTGGGGGGCTACTATGGCTTCCAGGGCAAGTGAGTTAAGACTTAAATTATTTCTTATTGCGATATTTTCATGTTTTAAGTTTTTGAAAAAACACGATTGCGCAAACTTTGTGAAAACGTACATCTTTAGCTGAGCCAGCATGACTGTAGCAACCGGGATGCTAGCATTTAGCTTATACTAGCATGGTTGTAGCTGTGTGGGATTAACTTTATGTTCTTTTAAGAGTGCTTACCGTCGACTGCTTTTTATTTCAGAGCGTTGCCTCCTTTCCCACGGCTACTGGCGGGCTCTCTAGCCGGTACGACCGCCGCCATGCTAACTTACCCCTTGGACATGGTCCGAGCCAGGATGGCTGTCACCGCTAAAGAAATGTAAGGATCTCCAGAGTTAAGCTCATCTAGCAGGAGAACCAGAGGACAAATTTGTCAGATTTTAAAATGCTCAGTAAGTCATTCCTGGAAAAAAAAAAAAAACTGTTTACACCGTTCAGTATACAGGCCATTTCTGACAGGGTTAGGTATGTTGGGGACCAGAATGATTACATTATTAATCTGAATGTACATAAAAATACCGTGCTAGTCTTTGCAGTTGTTGTGATCTTGGACTCAATAGAAAATGTATTTCTCAAATTTATTTCTGTTTGTCTTTTACAGGTACAGTAACATCATGCATGTCTTTGTACGCATCTCCCAAGAAGAAGGTGTAAAGACACTTTATAAAGGTTTCACTCCCACCATCTTGGGCGTTATCCCATATGCAGGGATCACATTTTTTACCTACGAGACCCTCAAAAAACTCCATGCAGGTAGTCACCATTTCTCTGTCTTTGCATGTTTGGTTTTAATTACTTAAAGTAAGATTGGTAGATAACAGTCAGTTCCAACCCTACCGTCTGTTTTTCCTTAGATAAGACGAAGCGATCTCATCCTTACCCTTACGAGCGCTTGGCATTTGGAGCCTGCGCGGGCCTGATTGGACAGTCGGCTTCGTACCCTCTGGATGTGGTGCGCCGGCGCATGCAGACAGCTGGCGTGATCGGCTCCTCCTACACTACCATCCTGGGGACCATGCGCGAGATCGTGAAGCAGGAAGGCATCAGGCGTGGACTGTACAAAGGCCTGAGCATGAACTGGGTGAAAGGGCCCATCGCAGTGGGGATTAGCTTCACCACATTTGATGTTGCGCACAACCTGCTGCTGAAGCTGCACCAGATGGGCTACTCCATCCACTGAGCCAGCAGGGGCCTGAAGAACAGTAACGGAGGGAAAGTACAGATACGACCTGCACGAGGAAAGGGAGCCGAGTCCGTTTCATGGCTGTGACAAGTCTCTGCTCTGTGCAGGACCGTCCCACAGTTCACTCCTGTTTCCTGCGGAGGATGTCAGACACGTGAATAAGCCGGCAGGAGATCTATTCTGCAAGGATATGCATTATCACAAGCTTGGCCTAATGCAAAGGGATCTCTAGCTTTGCATAAAGGCACAAAAAAATATAGTTTTTACTATCATGGAATGGTTAAAACATGTCTGAGAAACATGGTACCACTAGAATGATAGATGGCAAAGGAGTTAAATCGCACTTTATTGGAATTACTTAATCAAAACTAATCAGTTTTTTTCCATGGGTTTCCTTTTGCCTTTTTTGGAAAAGAAACATAATATTTTAAATATTTTTTTGAGATTTTTTTTTCTTATGGAAAAGCATGTGAAGATACAGGGTTACTAAAGACAGATTTAACAGGTTTAAATTTTATGATGGTGCCAGTGTGGATTTTATTTCCCATTGAAAGGAAAACAATTGATCGCTACCCTTCCGTCCAGCACTGTGTAACTCCATCTGTTTCTTAGACGATCATAAGTGTTGCTAATCAAACTTTTTGCAAACAAAAACGTATGAATATGAAAGACTTTAGTTTGTAGGGAAAATTATTGAGATTTAAGCATTTCAAATTTTTTTAAATAATTTTTTTTGCTTACATTGTTGTATAGATTTTCTCAAAGCCGTCACTTGATTGTATGACATGTCTTTTTTCCAGTCATAAATTTTATGTGTCTGGAAAAGAAATTCATGCTTATTGCCACATTTCAGAGGGATTTTTTTGCCCAAAGATGTTTACAGTGTGATGACCGTGCAATAAACAGTTTATTCACCACATTGAGCAACGTCGTGTTTTGTCCACTAGATGGAGATGTTTGATAAAAGAAGATAGTAATGTTGACATAAACAGCAAAGGGACGTATCAATTAAACAAAAGGGGAAGAAATTAAAATTTTTAATACTTTTAAAAACAGAATTTTCAGTCGGTTGGAAGATTTAATTTCTTTAAAAAGCAGAACACTTTTTTTAGAGTACTTATTTGCTTTTGCCCCAATGTTCTATATTATAATTTTATGACACTTAAAATATGTCCTCAGCTTGTATAAGAAAATATATATATTTTGAAAATCTTACAGATTTAAAACGTACTTGGAAATGTTTTCTGTCTCCATGGTTTCTACTTCGTCACTAGATGGCGGCAGGGAGCAGCTCCACCCGCTCGTGCAACCCGGTACCATTAACGAGCTCATTTACATGGCCTGAACTTGACCTTATGTCAGCCCATTGAACACAGTTCTACAGTTATTTCTCTCACATCATTGATTACATTTTATTTAACTTCCCCTGCATTACTTAAACTACGTCTGTGTTATTAAAGCAGCTTTAACCTCAACTGTATTCAGCTTACTGTTATTTTTCTTAGCAATCATGTTAAGAAAAGCACACCAGGTACCATATTTAAACAAAGCAACGTTCTTTTTTTTTCTTTTCTTTTTTTGCAGATCTATATTTTTTGCTATTCAAAATCTGCACCACAATTTCAGTAGCAAAATGAGTTTTTTCCCCCTGCTCATTCAGATATATGTATATATATATATATATATATATATATATATATATATATATATATATATATATATATATATATATATATATATATATATCTCCAATATTTGTGTTATCCATTAACTTAGCTATTAAATTCCAGTTTTATCTCTCAATTAGCAGATACAAACCTTCAATTTTTTCTTCTTTTCTTTCCCTTTCTTCTTCACCACTCAGTGTGCTTGAGTTGTGAGAGCATTGAACTCTGTGTGTGTGTGTGTGTGTGTGTGCCCATTCTGCTGCTTTGTTGATTTTTATCAACCGAAACACCTTCTCTGGTGGTTGAATGTCGTCTCTCCTGAACTCAGGATGGAGGGGAAATGCCGTCTTACCCCTCAGTCTCGCCATATTCCCCGCCTTCTTGACCTTGACTGTGCATCATGGGATACCCCTGCCAATCTACCAGCCTGGCTTTGCAACAATTGCAACAATGCGACTGTCTGGATGATGTGGTCGAATGGTGGGTGCTTGCAAGAGTGAGGAGGAGGCACAGGAGGAGGATGGGGGGCCTGAAACAATGTTTCTTGAAGGCACCGTTGCCATAGGTAACCTGGATCTGTGCCAACGGAGGCGAGAGGACCATTTGCATGTATTCAAATCTTGCATGAATAATTCACTTTGAAGCCCCTGCTGGAGTGTGAGCAGACAATAGCTGCTCGCGCTTACACACACAGATGCACAGAACAAAATGCTCACCAAAAAAAGAAATATCTTTTACATAAACACCCACACACACACACATCACCCAGACTTCAGGCTTGAAGGGTGTGAGAAAGGTGAGGAGGTTATTGTGGGAAGTACGCATGAATAAAGCCTCTCTTGGAGGTGTGTTTGATCCTTAAATGTTTAGATAGTAACTGTTGCAGCAACATTTTTCTGCATGTGTTTACTGGCAATTCAAAGTGTTTCTTTCACCAAACACTAAAACTTAATATCTTGCTGTAATTTTTCTGGAAATAACACTAATTCTAATAATTATTTTTGTAATTAATGGTTACTAGTCATAATAAATTACATCTTAAATAAACAATAAAATATACTATTAGTAAAGTGAACAGGCCTAGTACAGGCTACAACGTAACATGCAGCTCTGTAAATCATTTACTGTAGTGATGCTTTAAATGACATTACAGTGCAAATCAAAATCCTCACTAATGCTGTCGCTAATAAACACAGCGCCACTGCTGCTATTTATTAATAATATTATCTACACTTCTCCGAGGCAGTTTTTGATTGTGGGTGGTATGTTTTTATTTTGTCTTTTGCCAAGGACGATATGGAAAGAGGGAACGACTATGGTAAATGAGCAAAGAAAGATAAATAAAACTGCCATATTTCTGAGTTGTCGAAGAGTCTGGTATACATTCGACTGACCACTTCAAATCCCTAATTACTTAGGCCCTGTGTTTTTAGAGCTGAAATGCATTACTCTACTCAAAGAAATAAAAATAAAAATAAATGGAAATTATTACTCTATTTGTGAACATAGAAGAAATAATTTTTTCTGCTTTCTTGGCATTGGGACCACCCAGAGAGAGAAGCTGCTTCTTGGGGCCCCCAGTCTGGTGGAGGTTGGGGGTTCAAGAGCACTTGACCTCTGATGCAACATATAACTCTCAAAGCTTTGAATTTGTTGTCACTTTTAAAAGAGAAATGTAATTAATACAGCATGCTGATAAAATGTCACATTTTACTGCATAAAAGACTGAATACCTGACAAATATAGTAGTACAGAGGAAAACGTTCATTGTTTGATTAAATAGTATTAATTATGGTGGGCCTGCATTTATATTGATGGTTCTTTAATGATTTCTTTCAGAGCAAATTTCCCAGCACGGGCTGTATAAATGCTGACCTTATTTTTCAACAGTGATTAGAGGAGCTTTAAAATGAAGTTTTATCGCTATTGACGTAAAAATGGGGAATTTAGAAAATGACTCCAGTCTATGAGAATCTGTTAATATTTATCTAGATTCAAGATAACTTTATGTCAGACCGGTGTATTTTAGTTCCTAATGTTTTGATAAATTTCATAATTTATTATTATTATTATTATTTTCCTAAAATGATTTTGCTTTGAAACGTGTTTAGCTGTACACTGGCTTGTAAAGAGGAGCGCTCGCCCAGGACACATTGCATGCTAGAGCTGCCACTGACAACACAGCTGCTGTACATATTTCTTCACTGTAACTGTGCTGTAAACCCCTCTCCAGTAACTTACTAGCACATAGCTTTCAAGGAAGTTACAGCTACATTTACAAGGGAATTTTTGCAGGAAATAAGACACATCTGTTATTTGATCTGCGGTAAACCTATGTACTCGGACTGCGAAGATGCTCCGACTTCTTGTGGTGCCCTGCAGAAGCCGGGCTGGCTGGTTGCCATGCACTTTGAAGGTCTGCTCTGCATCAGCCTCCCAAGCAGCAGCCTCAGAGGAAGCTTATCATAAATTCAGAGGTATTAAAATGCCTCCGAGGGCGTTTTATCAAACACAAAGGGAGCCTGTAAACGTTTCCCTATAAAATACCTCTAAAAAACATCCCCCCACAAAACAGATGAGCAAATTCCTAATTGTGCTTCTGTGACCCTAAACCCATAAGCTACAGTCTTTCTCTGCATACATGATGATATTTACAAGTGCTGTAGGACCCCTCGCGCGGCGACCCTCTCTCTCCTCTCTCTTCCACCTTCTCGGTCTTGTTAATTTTATAAGATCCAGCATATTGCCACTTATCGGTTGGCAGCGTTGTAAAAGCTCTGAGGTCAGTGCATTACTGAGCTGCTGGGCTCCTCTCTTCCATTAGAGGGAGTGTTCAGACTGCACTGGCCTTCACTCAATCAAACGCTAGCTCCAAGTGCACGAGGGAGGGCACACACTCTGTCACACACACATACAAATGGAGACTCCTTCTATCCTTGCTTTGGAAACTATAGTGTGCATAAATCTCTGCACATTAATCTCGGCACCTACACACACACACACACGCATAAAACGGTGTGTGTGCGCTTGCTAGCTTTTCTCACTTTTTCAAGCCTGGAGGCGGATAACGTCGTCATTTGCATGTGGTCTTTTTGCATTTAAGGAGGGTAAATGTATAGGTTGCCGTGTGTTCGTGCTGCGCCTGACATTTTCACCACTTGGCATTTCAAACAGATTTTAACACCCAATGAGCTGCGGCGTCCTCCAGTCTCTCGATCAGATGAATCAGATGGGAGGCGCAGGCCACAGAAAGCAGCAAATTTGGAGAAACAGGGCAAAGTGCTGATTTAAGAACACGTGTCGGAAGAGAAATCTATGGCTGAATGTTTGCTTGATTTGTTGAATGGTGCAGTGGCGTAATTATTCATTTCAACCTGGCAGTAAATAAGGTCAAATTGTTGCCTCTTTTTGCCTGTGAGTACCAATTCAGGGTGTGAAAAAAATAAGTTAATGCAGACTGTTTTTTTTTTGTTTTTTTAAATGCACAGCTGTCTTTCTTTTCTTTGTATTTCTCAATGTTTTACTGCATTGAAACCTTATGTTTTGACTTTTCATAAGTAAAAGACAACTTAGTAGTGTTTGGCATTTTATTTTCTATGTATTTTTACAGTACTGGGACATCCGGTTCTGCCGTCTCACTGAGCGTGTTTCCATAAGTAAACACGTCCACGGATGGTGGGTGTGAGTGCGGTGGGTGGACAGCCAAAGAAGAGCAGTTTGCATGAGAATAGCCAAGGTCCTGTGAACCTTCTGCTCCCTGTGTGCACATTCAATGGCATTACTGCAGTTAGCATGACAAACTAGACTCCAAGTTCTCGGACTTCTTAATGCAGCTCCCCCAAGCCCCCCACCTTCTACCCCCTCTGATCCCGACCGACCGCCCACCCTCCCACATAACAAATCCTGTGCATGCACAGAGACATTCACAGTTACAGCATCCTTTATATTTCATTTCTGTCTCTTTAATAAAGTAAACTGGATAGCAGATTCTGTCACTCTATCTATAGGTGTCCTGATTCAGAATTGAATCCAGCTGTCTGGCACACTGGCCTGACAAAATCCTCGTAGAGAATCTGTAAAGTTTTGTTAAGAGGAAGATGAGAGATACCAGACCCGACAATCACAAGCTGAAGTGTGCTTGCAGAGCAACCTGATTTTCTTTGGTTCCTCAGCAGAACTGCAGGCAGATCAACTCCAAGACACATTGTGCTGATTAACCAATAACATATTAGACACAGTGACACAACTCCCTACTGTATCAACAAATATTACTGATTTGTTATCATTTCCTTCCACATATAATTAGCAGACTTTATAAATGAAAAGTTTCTCATCTAATTTCACTTTAATTATAAGTTTGTTACAGTAACTTCGTAGCGATTCGTTTCATTATCAGATTTTGGCCCTTTTTTTTCTTCTTCTTTTTTTTTGCATACAGGACAGAATACACGTGCCATTAAACTGTCCCTGTTTGTTATACAACCAGCCGGCCTTGTTCATCCTGCTATTGGAGGCCTTTGTGTTGTTAACGGACCAGGATGTCATTAGAGGCCCTCCATTTGCAAACAAGCAGTTGAGCAATTGCAAGACAATTAACAGGCCCCTGAGAGTTTATTCAGGTCAATAATGGGCCGCTTTTACAACCGCAGGATTTACCATAAATACACTGTGACTGGCTGGTAATAAATAATGCCGGGGTTGTGTGGCAAAATCTTTTAGATTAAATCAATTGGAATGATTCGTTTTGCGATAAAAAAAACAAAAACAAAAAAAACCCAAAAAACTAGTTTTATTCCTTATAGTTATCTTAACATGGACTTTAAAGTGGTGTGATGTAAAGACAAATGTTCCAACAAAGGCTACTGTTTTCCGCTTGTCTCATCTGGACGGAGCGAACCCTGCTGTCAGACTGGTCCACAGTATACAGAGTGTATGTGACGCGATCCGTAACTCTATCTATAGGTGTTACGGTATCATTCCCACCATTAAAGAGGTTTTCCACCTTCCCCATGACCTCCGCCTCGCCTCACAGGACACAGAAAACGACCTGATAGCAATGTCTTTTACTGTACAGAGGGGGAGCTGAGATGTGTGCGCATGTGTGTGTCTGGTCACTCTGCGATGTTAGGAAGCGTCCAGCAAACGGGGCTTCTCTCCAGTGAGAGTGGGGGAATCTGGCACGGCCAGTAAGCATGTGTATCAGGCCATCTCACGGCTGGCTGGACGCTCCCTGGGTGGCCCGCCGTGGTCAATACTGCACTGGTGACTGGACACGCAGAATGGGATAATCTTGCTTTCTTTCGGGGGCCACAGTGCACTCATACAGGTCTGCTTCTTATGCCAGCTTGACCACGGAGGCTATAGCTTGCCCGGCGCTATGATTTCAGGTCAGGACCAGTGGGGGGGCTAGCAAGGGGGGGCCAGACTGAGAGAGGGGACAGTGTTGTTGGGGATAGCGAAGGGGAGGGCTGGATGAGTCCATTTCAGCCAAAGCAGTGGAGCACACTGGGGGCACTGGGGCATCGCCTCCACTGGCTGTTGGGAGGGGAAAACAAAAGGGGGTGTGATACCCACAAAAAACTAGAATCTGTGTGTGTGTGTGTGTAGTAATGAATGAGCATCTTTGTTCAAACTTTCCTTCAGCTCCAGCAACTCGTTTTAACGCCCCCCACTGCTCACGTACAAAGACGCATAATTGACACCGCAGATTAAGGCCACTGGGGTCTGACTGTTCTCCCAAAACGTCACACTCTACTGGAATATCAGGAAATATAACTTCTAACACCTTCATGTACTGAAACAGGGTGATTTTCTCTAAAATGAGACATTATTCTGGTAATTAATCATGTTAAAACACCAGAAACAAATTGTTTTCCAGGTCATATTTCTTCAAAGCACAATAAACTAAAGCAGAAGAACGAGGTTATGTATTAAAAAGGGGGAAAAAACGTGTTATTTTAACATTAGCACATCGCTTTCTGTCAAACAGAAAGAAGAATATTGGAGCTGAACATGAAAATAAATTTGGAACATGTGTTCCAGGAAATGTATTTCCTGGATACAAATAAACATTGGAAGAATAAAGAAAAAAGAAAAAACAAACAAAGGAGGCAGCAGCTTTTTATTTCACATTTGTATCAGTTTTATTTAAGATTTCAGAATATTATGACAGTAATCTGTGGTTCAAGAAAAATGTATTCATCTCAGAATCACAAATATTATACAGCAGCACCCTTTTATAACTATTGGTAATGATGTGGAAGAAATATTACTTTTTTGCAGTAGCATAATCTCACACTAAAAACAAGAAAGAGAAAGTCAAACTTTAATTTAAGAGAAAATATTTATACTAAAAAAAGAAACGAACAAACTGTTTTCCTTGAACAAAATCCAAAGCACCAACATTCTTCACACAATCCTCACTAAATAGACGTAACTTAAGCATGTACCAAGTAAGGCACGAATTAACTACATTAAAATAACCAGCTGGGTTAACATGCCACGTCTGGAGTCAGGGAAACAATGGAAAATGTTAAAAGAACTGAAACAGTGAAGGCTGAAAGAGGACCAAAGTTGATCTTGTAACCATGAGGAGGCTGGTAAGAGGTGAAACAAAGTCTCTAAACCTCGATGAAAATATCAGCATTCTTTTTTGGGTGCAATTGTGCTACTGCTGCAAAAAAACTAAATTGTTTTCAGGCTTTCAATTATCTCTATCAGACTTTAAAAGTGCAGGGTGCGGTATCTGAAAATGCTGTTTTTAGGGAAAAAACAAACAAACAAAAAAAAAATTGAAATGCTAGTTTTATTTTTACCAAAGTCTTATAGCAAGATTTTAAAAATGGCGAACTGGAAGTTGCAGACAAATCTGCATGATTAAAGCTGATTTAAAAAAAACAAAAAAAACAACACAACTTCGGAAAAATTCAACGTTTAAACTCACCTTTCGAAGTGGCTCCTTTTTACCTGATGTCTTAAGGAAAAGATGCAGATTATCTTCCCCAAACGGTGCAGCTAACTTATCATGTAGGTGGGAAGCTGGATCAGGCTAACCGTGCAGCTAGCTAAAGGAGGCATGTGTGCTGCCTTATTTCTTAAGGCCCAATGTTGAGAAAGGGCCCATTGTTAATCCTCATGGTGCCTTTTCACCGACTGCATCTGCAAATACATAAAACATGGAGAGAGGAAAAAAAATTGATCAGTTGAATAATTCTGGAAACTATGTAGATCATCTCAACGTTCTTTCCAGACACTGAGAGGATTTCTTACACAAATGCATGAGCAGATTGATGTATTTTTTTAAACATGGGACCGCGCAATTTCTGAGTATGCATCATAACAGCTCTGCGCATGCGTCTGACAACCGGGAGCGTGTTATTGCCCCGGACACATAAAACTGTTAAAGTTAACGGCAGGAGGAGGGGTGTGCCTGTACATTTGTTTGTGCGTCTATCAGCTGTCTGTATCAATGCCATGTGCGACCCTGGAGCTAGCAGACAGCCAGGGGTTAAAGGTCAAAGCAGAGCCTGTCTGGGCTTCCTGCCTGACCCCAGTGGCTGCGAGCGCTGGCGTGCACTCATATGCAGAAAACTGGGTGCTTTCGGGGAGGGAGGGCCGGTTCAACCGTCTACCAGACTAATATCACCTTTGGGATTAGGATCCAGACAAAAATAAATTGACCCCAAACCCCTCTCTTCCCACACACACACACACACACACACACACAGATGCCAGATTTGCCTGGTCATAAAACAGGACTCGACCGTGCGGCATGATGCAGACAGACATGACAGAGGTGCTGAGTCTGAGAGGAACATCTAATTATCTTTTAGAGCTGAGTTAAAGGGAGGAGTGAAGGAGAACAAGGAGGTTCAACGGAGCCAATAACATGCAAGCCAACAGCGTAAGACGGACGTTTTAGCCAGGACGGAGACAAAAAAAACCAACTAATTCTGTACGGCGGTGATTTAAAAATTGGGATCACGATGTGATTAAGAAGGAAAAAAATGTAACATATGATAAGTTTATATCTCTGTGGTAACCCCAAATTTTGGTTTTGCAGCGTAAAATAGCCTGAAGCACAACTTTGGTGTAAAACGACATCAGAATGCTTGTAAAAGAGAGAGAGAGGGGGAGAGAGAGAGAGAGAAAAAAAACCCAAATCAAAGAGATCTCAGCTAAATGAAACAAGGAACAAAAGGTCAAAATCAAAGGCTGCCAAGCCATCGGGAAAACTCGCTAAATAAGCCGGAGTGTTAAGCCCGCTAATCCCTCCGCATTATTGCAACATCTGTGAGGCCTAGAGGGGCTCTGTCAGCGTACGCCGAGACAGATGTAAACAATATCCTGCCCGAAAACGAAGAGGGTTTGTTTAGGTACCGAAAACCGCCAACGGTATGCGAAAAGAAGGTTGAAGTGACGCGGCGAATGTAAAGCAGGTGAACCGGGAGAGACGGGGGAGTGGGAAGAAGAGATGGAAGTGAACGAGTGACAAAAGCTCGATGCAGAAGAGGTAGTGAGAGTGTTTTTTTTTTTGTTTTTTTTGAGTTGTTGGGATACAGCTTGAAGGTGGTGGGAAAAAAAAAAACAACAACAAAAAAAAACCCGGAGGTGACAGCATCCCGGAAAGATGGCACACCTGCGGACCAGGCTGACGAGACGCCAGGGAGACGAGGATAATTTATGCAGAGTGTCTGGCACCCCATGAATAGTCCAGAGAACTGAAAGGGGGGAGCTGCTTGTGGGTGCTAGCAGTGTGAAGGAAGGAAGAGATGTGGGGCGGGGGGTGCTTTTTTTTAAACGAGGGGGCTCAAAGGCTGCTCTTTCTGCTCGATTCAGCCGAAGCTGTCCGTCTGACGTCCCATTAAGGTTTGGGACAGGACATGTGGAACGAGGCCTTGAAGAGGAGCGGGAATACGGGTGGTGGGGGGGATAGGCACAGAGGTGAACGGGAGGCTCTTACCACCCACTCCAGTCCACTTCTTCATTTTGGCTATACGTATTAGATTCACAGAGCTGTATGTCCGCTAATCTGCATGCTAATTTCCTTTCATCACAAACCAGAACCTCATAAAAGACCAGAGACGGGCTCTGGGCAGACACAAGCTACTCAGCTGAAGTCTGGTTGAATGAGAGGTCTTAAGAGCGCTTCAAATCAGCTCATCACATTATTGTTTTATGCTGTGGGAGCCCAATTCTGTCTTTAATTCTTTGTTTAAACCTTAAAATGTACTCTTTTTTTTTTGCAAATGTCTTGACATTGTTGAAAGATTCAGCCCTCTTTGATCAAAGAGCCAAAAAATGTCATATGACAGGCCAACACAAAGTAGTTCATAATTCTGCAATAAGCAAAAAAAAAAAAAAAAAAAAAAAAAAGATGTGGTTTTACATTTCAAATTGTTTTACAAATAAAAATGGAAAAGTTTGGTGTGCTTTCATTTGTAGCCCCCGACTGAGTCAACACTTATTAAAACTTCTGATTAGAGCAGCAAGCCTTCAGAAGAGTGTTTTGAAGAAGTTTGACCATTCTTCTTTGTAAAACAGCTCAAGAGCTGGCTGGCTGGATAAAAAGCATCTGTTAGCATTTTTTTCTCAATTTGATTAAGTTTAAACCTTGACTGAGCCATTGCCAAACTTTAACATAGTTTGACTGGAAGGAAAACCTTTCGCCCTTTAGACTTCCATTTTTGTATCGACTCAGACCCGTTTCCACAGCACGACACTGTAAAACACTGAGTTTCACAGCAGGCCACGAATCCTACATCCTACGACAAACTGTAAAAGCCTCTTCTTTTGACTTTTTTTTTTCATCACTGACTCTCTTCCTGAAACTCCTCCATATGAGTAGTCATTTTGCGAGAAAAAAGCTGCGGATTCGATTCCAGACACCCTCCACCATCGCTGACCAGTTCCTCATTCTATGCTTTGCTTCGTACAAACGGTCTGGATCCTTGTCTATTGAGAATCCTACTGGAGAAATCCACTTCAATATAAGAAAGCCCAAAGGGAGCACTGAAGGGAGATGAGAACGCAACTGCGAGGGTAATGAATATCATTTGCTCTAGCAAAACCATGTCTCACTTCTTTTACACTTCACAACTATCTACCGTTTTGTGTTGGTCTATCAAATAAAATCCCACTTAAACTCAATTCAAGTTTGTATTTGTGACAAAGTACAGAGAATGAATACCTTTGAGTAGCACTGTGCTGAAAAATCTTTTCGTAAGATCCCCTTTTCATGTAAAAGATTTTTTACACAAATATATTAACAGATGGACAGAACTGAAACAAAATTTCAACAGAGTGACTTCAGCACTATATCAGATAACACAATGAAAAGGTTAGC
Organism: Gambusia affinis; assembly: GCF_019740435.1. Lineage (NCBI taxonomy): Eukaryota > Metazoa > Chordata > Actinopteri > Cyprinodontiformes > Poeciliidae > Gambusia > Gambusia affinis. Next base: position 9,574,893 of record NC_057877.1, on the reverse strand, counting down.
CATAGGCAGCAGTCTTGACATGTAGGAACATCATGGAGGAGTTTTGACTTGAATGTGAGGAGACAGACTGTATGCCTCGTGCATTTGAATCCTGGCCAATTGCCAGGTGAAACCATGCATATGTGTGTGTGTGTATGTATGGGTGTGTGTGTGTGTGGGCCGAGCGAGAAGCGCAGCGAACAGGGTGATGTTTGAGTCCGGTGATGCAGGCGGACAGTTTAAACCGGTGAGCACCTGGCCCGGCTCGCGGATGTAGCTACACACGCCATATGACACGTGCAGCTATACGTGTGGCGTACGGCGTGGCGTTTTCTGCAAAAGACGAGCAGAACTGGTGAAAATGAAACAGAAAAAATATCTTAATGCTTACGACCCTAAGCAAGAAAAAAAAAAAAAAAAAGAGTTTCAGGCTCTGCCTTCGACAAGGACGACGACAAACGCTGCGTTAAAAACTGTCATTTGCTAGCACTAATTATAGCAAGTGTTAGAACCGCCACGGATGTTCGTCATGTTTTTTTAAAGAGCAGCGTGAAGTAAAGAGCCATTCACTGAGCCGGCAGACACTGGACCCTTTGTGTTTGTTTTGTTTTGTGTGTGTGTGTGTGTGCAGAGTTGTGCCTGGCTGTGGACTTGCATCTTATTCAGCAGCAGTTGCTCAGGTCTGAACTTGAATTTGGTGCCCAAACAAAGACATAGAGCAACCTCATTAAAAAAAAACAACAACAAAAAAACAAAACATGTCATTGGATCAGACCTACGCTCAATTGTGAGATTTTTTCCCCCCTTCTTCCACCTACCATAAGCGACCGTGACTGTGCAGAGGGGTTGAATAAGAGGCCGGGTAGAGGCCCGGCGGTGGAGCGCCACGCCACATCCCCTCCGGGAACCTCCCCCTCACAGAGGGGGGTCGCATTTAATGCTTTGTTGGTGTGTTAACATGGCTTTTTAAAACACCTCTTTATGGACTCGGCTAAGCAAACTGCAGAGACTGGTTTTCTTGGGACAGAAGGAGAACGTTGAAAAAAACAAAACAAAACAAAACAACAACAAAAACACACAAGAGAATGAATAATGGAGAAGAAACGTTTTGATTTATTATAAAATGCAGTGCCTTGGAAAAGTCTTCATCATTTATCATATTTTGTCATAACACTTTAAGCTGATTTTAAGTTTTTAAGCTTTTTTTTTTTTTACCAATAAAATCTGAAAAGTGAAACATGCATTTATACTAAGTCAGTAGAACTACTTTTCCCCATTTCAAGTTTTTAGGGGTAGGTTTCCACAATGTTTGTTAATTTAGAGTCTCATTTAGGTTCTCAGATCGATTACGATCTGGATACTGAGTGATTCAGCCACATTTTGGCGCCACCTGTGTCTCTTTAGGGGCTTTCAAATTTATTAAAAAATTATATTGAACTGTGCAGAACATCTAAACATAAAAATATTCTTGTTTCAAAAGGTCAGTCTTATATTTCTTTTTAATTGTTTCTTGCAATATTTGCATAAAGCTTTAAGAACAAAATGGCACTAATTACTTGTTTTTTTTTTGGTCATTTTCTTTACCATTAGTTAACTGTCACCCCCTAGTCTTCCATTTTCTCTTATTGCAAAGCGTTAAAATTTTTACTTCCTTGATATAAAGGTTATGTTTTTAAACATAATGGTTAATTATAGCATGTATTCAAGGTTTTCTTCTAGGATTGCCCTGCATTTTGCTCTACCCGTCTTCCCATCAACGACGACTTGCTTCCCCGTCTCTCCTGAAGTTAAGCATCCCCTCAGCATGATGCTGCCACCACTAGTGGGGAAGATGACATATAGGGTGATATACAGTGTTGCATTGGCGGCACCACGATGATGTCTTGCTTGTAGGCCATTTTGATCTCACCTGAGCTTTTTCTTCAGCCTCACTGTTATGCTCCGCTCTGTGTCGGTCTTTTACATAAAATAAAAATAAAACATATTGAACTTTGCAGAATGAAATGAAACCTAAATGTCTTCAAGGGGCATGAATAGTTTGCCGCACAAATCGTAATTAAACCAAGTGTGAATGTTGTTACTATTCAACCAAAATAACTCGGCAAGTGCGGATCTCAGGCAGAGGAGAGTGAACTTGGCTGCTGCTGAGTGCAGCACAACCCGGTCACTGACAAACTGCTCCTTGTCCCTGTGTCCTCTGACACAGTCAGCACACATGTTTACCCAGAGGACCACAGTCATCCTGCAGGTGAAACAATGGCTTTGTTGCGAGCATAAGCATGTGTTTTTGTGTACGTGTGTGGGCGTGCGTGCGTGCGTGTGTGTGTGTGTGTGAGACAAACACGGCCTTGCTTGAGAAACCTGTGCTGGAGACTTAGTCAGTCTCCCAGGAGTTCTGAGATGACAGTGAAATGAATGGCAATGAACTTGAGACAAGTTCACAATGTTAAGAGAGGAGGCAGAGCAGAGCAGCACAGCTTCCTTGTGTGCATAATGTGTGTGTGAGTGTAATAAGGATGCACTCAGAGAACGTCGCAGTATGTGCGGAGTGTCGAGCTGCGGCGAGGAGCACCCGCTCAGATGAAAACGTGAGCGGCTGCGTATGCATCCCCTCTCGCCATGCATACGCAGCCAGGACCCCACTCTCGCTGTTCCAATGCTGTCCACTGAGTGCCTGATGAAAAAGCAAAAAAAAACGACAAAAGGGGTCCACACGGCTAAAGGCGAGAAAATACACATTTGTTAAACAAAGGATTCAATAGGGGTTTCTCAAACACATTAGTAGGGGTTCACCTCTCTGTATGCGTCACCGGACGTGCTGCTATTTTCGCTATCTGTAACCAAAAAGGGAGGTGGGGGGGCAATGTGCCTACAGCTGCCACATCCACACAGGCATGATGGTTTGCAGAGGGCAGAGAATGCATCTGAATACATTTACATAGCGATGGTGGCATGTTGACAGAAGTACTGCTGAGAACGCTTTGAGCTCATCACTGTCCTCAAAAAAGTAAAGGAACAGTTGTAAGGAGGGTGCGCTGAAGGGGACGGCTGCTAAGAGTGGAGAAACCGTCACCTTTTCTTCAGAAGGATCAGGAGAGACGGTGTGCCTTATCTACTCCGTAGGAGGCTCAGTCACAATGGGCCTTCCTTATGGTTAAAATAGAAAAAAAGTATATAAACTGCAAACACATTCATAGTAAAAAAACAAACAAAAAACAATGAGTCCTGAAGCAGAATGTTGTGGCACGATGGTAAAAGCAAAAAAGCAAATGTCTTTATGCACAGAATCTTATATGTATATTTACGTGTGCAGAACCAGTAAAAACCTTTTCTCTGTAGATTGTAAATGTGATTTTAACAAGTAAGAAAGTATTTCACATATGGGAATTTTAAAATGTATAGATGTTTGTAAAAGATTGATAGGTTTTATAATAAACATAAATTAGAAAACAGGGCAATAGTACTTGTTGACATTATGAAACAGTTTCCTGGGTAACTGTAAAACACAATTCATTACAATTCATTAGTGTACTTCACTGGGAAGTGAAGTAGAAGGAAGATAGTTTTCTTTTTTCCTTCTAATAAAAATCTAAAACACTGATGCTAACCTATCAACAGGCCTCCTGTTATTTTACTATATTTTAATTATTCAGTGCCTTGCAAAACCGTTGAACATTTTGAAATTATTATATTACAACTACATGCTTTGATATATTTTTATTAGGATTTTTACGACTTGACCGAAAAAACGCAGCCAATATTTGCAACACTAAATGAAAACAAATCATGCTTTCTGAAATGTTTTACAAACTAAAAACGTGAAAAGTGTTTTATATTCAGCCACGCCCTGAATCTTTCTTGAACTTGAAGACATAAACTGAATTGCCGTATGTTTCCACCAACTTTTCACACCTACAGACTGGAATTTTCGGCCCTTCTTCATTCGCAAAATACCAGTTTGTTCAGTCACATCAGGTGGAGAGCATCAATTTTCTATTCTTGCCAGATTTCAATCAGATTTCAATCTGGGCGTTGCTTACTCATCGATAAGCTCTGGTCTCTGAGTTCATTGTAGCTCTTGCTGCAAGTTTAGGGAAGGTGTTCCTCCTGTCCTCGTCTAACGCTTTTAAAAGGTTTTCTTCCAGGATTGCCTCATATTTAACTCTTTCCAGTGAAGAACTGCTGTCTTGAAAAACATCCTCAGAAAAACATGTTGCCAACAAAAAGTCCACATTCAGGGCAATGTGTAGTTTTAGTTTTTCACGGCACATACCATTTTGGATGCAGGCCTTCTTTCACATATTATCCGTCTCCTGTATTATTAGTGGAAAACTACAAATGCTAATTTTAGTGTTTTTCTTTAGCTGTCCTTTTGGTACCCTTCCATAAATGCCAGATAAAACAGTCTAAATACAAAAGAATATCACTTTTTTTTTTTTTTTTTTAACTTTGCATTCTACTCACATAGAAAAAAAAAAAAAACATTTAAAATTTTTTTTATCAAATGTAAACCCGAGCACAGAGCTGGGTGTAGAGCAGGTTTTTCTTATGGAGAAAGTCACTTTAATTTTGAAAAGCAAAACAGGAAGGCAGCAGAAGGAGCGCTGCGATAAACCTCTTGCAGATATAGTCAGCTAACGAAACCACCCTGTCAGATCACTGCCTGAGGAGAGCAGGAGGGGGAAGGAGAGACGGCAAGAAGGGGAAGAGAGCAAAACAGGGGTGAAAAGGGTCAGCAGGGAGGAAGGCTAAACCCCAGAAGCAAGCAAAAGATTGTGTGTGTAGTGCATTTATATTTTAGCATTTGTGTGTGTGTGAGTGTGTGCGTGTGCATGTGTGTCAACCCCAGCTGGGCAGACATTTACTTGACATGCTGATAGGGATTTAAGCAGTGGGTGGGTGGTGTATCTGACCAAGGTGAGTGAATGAGCAGAGAAGGGGAGCCTGTGGGGATCGGAGGATGATAGGAGGAGGGGGCGGCGGCGGCGGCAGCAGGGTAAGCAGGAGGGTTAGGGATTTTACTTTTTTTTTTTTATTTGGACCAGAGGGGCTCACAAAACTGCTGTTACTAAGCTTGATTTCGGAGAGAGTTGAGACGATTAGAAGACGGGGGTAGAAAAGTGCAGGGAAACGAGGACGAGGGAGGTGGGTTTTTGTAGAGGGGAAACCCTCCAGGCTGTCCAGGAGAAGGAGGACTGTTCTATTGAGGTGGTGAGGGAAAGAGGGTCCTTCTTTCAGACGCTCTAATGAAGCATAAGCCCATGGTAGAGAATGAAAGCAGGCAACTGCTGCGCGTGTTAGCTTGGTGCCTGAGCTCCTCTACATTTCTCTCCTCTGTTTCCCTTCCTCACTTTTCCACAACCTGTCGTTCTCCTCTCCTCCACTTGAGCGGGGCGTCCCTCCTCTTAAAGGGCTGTTGATTCTCAAACGCAATGTGCGTAGTGAGTGTCAATTCTCAGGCTCAGCCGCTGAGTGATTTGTTAGAAGAAGAACCAACTAGATCTCACCTAAAAGGAGTCGCAGAGTGATTTTATTAAGACTACGTGAAACATGTGCTGGAGAAACAATAAAGCCAATCAGTGATCTGAAATTCAGATCACTGATCACTTTTTTTTTTGTTTGTCCCTGACATGGATAAAAGAAAACAGACCAATCATTGAATTGAAGAGAACCTGAGCGCAAAACCCTCAGCACCAACAACTACGAAAGCAAAGAAAATAGATATTTGAATCGCCCTGATCAGAATTTTGCGGCAGATTTCCAATCTGTGGGTTTTATAAAACTTTTAGCTGAAACTCTCTTTAACAGCGCTAATACAGGAGCATATAAAAAGAGTTTGAAACACCTTTTACTACCCCCATGCTATTATGGGGAAGTCAGTATTTGTAGTAGGAGCAGGGTTGCAATGTCACACAACGTGTGTAGGGAAGAAAAGTCACTCTAAAAGAGGGTTTGCGATTATTTCCAAAGACAAAATGATTACCTGAGTTACTGGTTAGCATTGTTAGTGTTACCAAAGTGAAACATAACATTAAATCGGACAATTTCAAAAGATTGATGACATTTGAAAAGGTGAGATTGAAAGGATAAGACGAAGCAACTTTGTGTAATAGCCTTCCTGGTGTCACACAGCCTAAGCCATAGATGTGTCTCAACATATTTAGAAAATAATTTCCTTTCAATGAGTTGCATTTATCTGCTTCCTCTATGTTTATTTTGAAACGCCTCATTGTTACGAAATAAACTTAACTAAGTCTCTTCTTACTTAGTGACAATAACTCTCTTCTGCACTGAAGAGAGTTGTTGTCAATGTGACTCATGCTTATGCATAGTGCATTTACACACTAGGTAAAAAACCCCAAAAAAACAGTTTTTGTAGCTTCCAGTGATCGCCAGTCAAGGCCAATAAAAGATCAGTAAGATTACCAACCTCCAGTGGTCTGATATGGTCAAAGAACACCAGGAGGAACTGAACCTCCTGAGGAAACTGAAACAATCACTTGCAACGAGCTTCACAACCTTCTGCAGGCCTGTGGTTGACAGTATGTTGACGCAATGCATTTAAATGTGGTGCTCCTTGTGCGACATGGCAGACAAGAGGGCACTGCGGAGGAAAGTGTGGGGCAATGAGAAGGTCTCTGGAATATCTCCACCCTCTGTCCACGACATGTTTTAGAGTCGCAGAAGGAGTTCTGAAGTGCTGCCGTCAGGCGAGCAAAACACCAAAATGAGGAGCAGAAATGTCAAAGTGCAAAAAACAGTCTCGCCCTCAAACTGTTAAAATGTTCTTCGTCACATTTGCAATCATATCTTGGATCGTTTCTTTTATCCCTGGTTTCCGTATACTAACTGTTTGATTATTTTTTCCCGCTACTATGTTTTAAATCCCAAAGAATCCCTGTCTTGTTTTGATGTCTGCAAATTAGCATGCAATGAAATGCCAATAAATTGATTTGAACAATTTTTTATTTTTTTTTCAAATCAAAGATCCAGTCAAAGCATTCAAAAGTGATGCATGTAATGAAAGAGCTACATGTCTGACGGAGGCGTGCGCAGTCGATGAACCCTGAGTCGACATGTTAAATTACAGAAGGCAGCAGACTGAGACAGACAAGAGGGGCTGTCAAAGCTTGGTTTGACCGTGTTCGGTTCGGGGGGGTGGGAGGTGTTTGACCGTGGGCTGGACTGGGCTGAGAGGACTGATATCTGGGACAATTTGGCTCTGGGCCGAATGGAGACTGGCCAAAGGGCTGACTGAAGGGGGTTCGGATTCCCCTTTTACCTCCCCACTCTGCTCATCCCCGGAGCGAGGCAATAAGAAGCAGCTTATAAAATAAGCAAACACAGAGGCAGCTTTCAGACAAGCCAAACAGTGAGAGGCACTGCACGCTACTCTATGCCGCGATGATGACCCCCGTTACCCCTTCTCCCTATAACCTTGACCCTTGAGGTCCTTCTTAACCTATTTCTGAATGGAAGTCGGTGCAGCTGGGGTGTCTAGCCGCGAACTAATCACAACCCCCTCCCTCGTCGTGGAGCTTGTTCCCACGCCTCCTCTGACAGAAGCGCCGTCTCTCCATTTGAATTGCTGGGCTTAATATTTATGTGGCTGCCTGTCTCCGAGAAAAAGTGGAAAAAAAAAAAAAAAACAACCAACAAATAAAACACCATAGTGAGTGTTTTAAAATAAAATAACAATTTTCCTTTTCGATTAAATTTGGGAGGATTTTTTTTTTTTTTTTTTTTTTTGCTTATTCTAACACAGCAATGTTCCTTTCTGGTTTATGCCTCAGCTTCCATCTGCCAGTCTCTCTCCATGGCCCCAATAATCTATTCAGCCTGAGCACACAAGCGCGCCGTATAATGTACATGCAACAATGTGAGCGTGAAGGCTCATACACGTCATTCGGCAGGGGGTTCAAACCCCACCACCTTCACATTTTCATTACGACCAAGTCCTGGGCCCGGGTAGCACAGCAGCGTGGCCTTTTGCTTGGCGAGCAGGCAGTTTAATCACACATACAGCACTACTCCATTTTCATTTCCTTTTCATACAGCCTCCATTCCACTCCAGCTTCATAATTCTCCCCCCTCGGAGCTGTCTAGCCCATCTGAGTGTTTGCAGCCTGTTGAAATGACATAATCAGTGACTTGGATAAATGCCTGACTGTTTTTCCCTGAGTCTATAATCAGACTTGGGGGCTCGGCATAGGAGTTACGAGAAAAGCACGGCAGCCAACACTTGATTCAGGAATTACTTCCTAAGATGGGCAGTTTCACCTAAAGAACGTGCTCAAGCACCAGTGAAATGAAATGGGTTTGGTCTACTATGCATCATGTTGGTGCTAACCCCTATTTTATATATATATTATCCAAAAATAAAGTTTAACATCGTGGAATAGAGTCACAAATGTGAATAGGCTGGTGAATAATATTGGATATTTTTTTGCTTAAAAAAAAAAGAATTTTATCTATTTTCAAAGCAAGTGAAAGCAAATACCTAATCTGTAGGCAGACTGCGCTAGCAGCAACCCTCTTCAGTGTAAAAGTTGCTACACTTAAAAGAAAAGTCATAGGCAACTATTTTGGTTAAAGAAATGTGTTTTACAGATTAAGGCAAAGCAACCCTCATCCATACCAACCCTACACAAAAGCACAGTAAGCAGCAGATGTGTGCATAATGATGAGAGAAATATTACGGTCACAGCCCTTAAAGGCACTAAAAAACGTCGTTATAGAATAACAGGGCTGCTATCTACTTTCTAAAGAAATACTTGAGAGCATAAAACATGACATGGTCATATCAGTAAATTTGTATACTATAGAAAAGGTAATGCATTTAACTAAATCAATTCACTAATTGCCCATTTTCACTAGTGCCTACTCTGGTCAGCTGAGTAGGCACTAGTAAACTGTATAAGGGACCTCCCTTATACAGTTACCTGGTACCATTAGGTACTGGTACCAATCCCTTTAACGGTGTCTACTTAGCTGGGATTCCAAGCATGCCATGTCGGACTGAAAATGTGATGTCAGAAGACTGTCGGTCATTGATTGGCTGAGGAGCTGAATCGTTGGTTGCGTCCATTACAACAATCCGATCATCCAGTTCTGAAAACCCACAACAGCGACTGGGCGTATTTATTTTACGCAGCAGACGAAGGTGAGAGTCTAAAGAGGCTGCTGAAATAAAAATGAGAATTATTTTGTTTTGTAATTAAGTATACCAACTTGTTTCTGGAAGTGATATTGAAATGACGGACAGGCCCTAGCAGAGTCACGACTTTAATCTCATAGAGAATCTAAGGAGAAAGGATAAAAATTAGGAGGACGAGAAAGAAGTGTTTCAACCACAAAGACTCATAACTAAAGCTAAACGGCTAAAACACAAACCTTCAATGCCCTTAAAGAGATTTTCCACCAATTATAAATCATTCCAGACATGCCACTTTCAACAACTTAAAACAGATCAAATATTTTTCTAAGCTTATACTCTATTTTATTCTTTTATTATCTTTTGGGAGATGCCTATCCCATCTCCTATTAGAAACAAGCTATAATATAAAACAATAATGCTAATCTAAATCTCCCAGGCATATGCTGTAATATGAGCAGAATTGATGGAAAGGAAAGATGTACTTTTTTAACATGTGAATCTGACTCTGTGGGATTTGAGTAAAAAAAAAAAAACTAGATCCCTTTGGTCTCACCAGTGGGGAGAGAGATGTGCGAAACAGCCCAGGATGAATTGAGTGATGGCTGTAAATGCTTTCAGCAACTATTACTTCAGAGGGTGCACCACACTCAATCAATACCTAAGCAAATAAAAAGCAAAGCGGCAGACAGAATGAGAAAAGCTGCAGTGGACTGGATGACAATAACCCGCACAAATGAACACCCAACACTCAAGTCGATCTGTGAAAATATGCTTCAATATTCTTGGTTTTATACAACCCAAGGAAACCTTTTGACTGTTTGTGGCTCAGTAGCAGTCAGGTGCTTTCCTCTTGAGCCTGAGGGTCTATATTTTAAAACAGACACATAAATCATGTCACGCTGAACAGATTTAGCAGAAGATAAACGTTGGTAATGATAGTCACTTAAAAAGGTGATGAAATCTAAAATTAACATTGTGGGATGCTTCTAGCAAAACACCTTGAGGGTTTCAATCTGCAAGTTTTAAACTCCAGCCGCCAACTATCCACCGTACATTCAAGGTCCTGAAATGTTGTCCACATAATCCAAGGTGTGTTTGTCCTGCACGTGCTCTGTGTATTGAATTATGAATAACTGCAGTAGCGTAGCCACACGCACGCACGCACATCCCCACGCAACCCCCCCCACACGCAACACACACACACACAGCCACTGTCATTAGCGTAAAAGCTTTCAGCAGGGCTCAGTGTTTTGGAGGGCTTCCTCCCTGTATGTATGCGTGAACAGGCAGGTGGATGAGTGTGAGCATGTGTTGTTGTATGCTTGTATGTATGTGGCGGTTCCTGGCATGTATGACATTTTCATGATGAGCTAAGCTAAAGTAAAAATAGTGATGTTTCATGGTATTAACATGATTTCAATCAAAAATGTGTGATGTAACTGCTTTTAATAAAATTCTAACAAAAAAAATGTTTTTATTGGTCCTTAAGCAAAATAACTAACTAGTCACTACACTTGTATGAAAAAACAATCTACCTCAATTTTATTAAACATGTTTAAGAAGGAGACAAAGAAAAAATTTCGAATAAACCTAAAGTGCGCAGACTATTGACATTTTTTTTTATTCTTTTCTTTCCAGGATGACACAAGCAGAACAAGAGGAATTATTAATGAAAAAGAGGGATGAACGCCACCTCTTCTCATTTTCACACCATCACTACCTGCATTTATCGCAACTGGAAATAGTTCCAAAGAGACGCAAGCTTAAGTGAGCGTGGTGGCATTTGTTCAGTCATCTGACAGACAGTGTGCAGCAACAGATGGCGGAGGGGATGGACCATGGAGGCAGTCAGAACTCTGGCAACTTTCTTTGGTGTCTCATGAAAGGGCTTTAAACGCAGAAACGGCATGACGAAATATTTGAGCAATTATGAAACGTTATATTCAGATTATTTTTGAGATGGAAAGTGCAGCTTTGAGCACGTACATAAGGTTGACTGAAGCCCTTTAACATCAAGACCAACATATTTACCGTTTGTCCATGTTGTCTCAGAATTTCTGCCATCAATTAGTGATTGATCACGTTTAGTAAACTTTTAATGTGCAAAACTTTCTGATTCCTGCTGTTTTATCCTAACCGACTGTTAATTATAAATTGTTGATTCTACCCTTACCCTTCTTCCTTACCCCAACAAAGCAACAGTGAGGGCTTCTTGAAGCCTCCCCAGGCTGACACACATTAGTTTAGTGTTGGCTCTTATTCACCAACCAGCTCAGATGAAGCTCAGCTTAATTTGTGTCAGTGTGGGCTGATTAGACGGAGAAGCTTGATTAAAACGGCTCTGGTTCTGATAGAGGAGGCGATAAGAGGAACAGCAGTCTACTGGAGCGCAAGTACCCGACAGCTGATAAGGGAAATCTACAGCCTAGTTTACAAGAAAATAAATTATTGTGGTCATGCTTCAAAATGCACTGTAAAGAGTATTTGGTTTGAAGTTGGAAAGAAAATACACGCATTTCAACAGTCGCGGACCTCGTAAGGACTGTTTGAATGATTCTCTCAAAATTGTATGCACTAATTGTAATCGCTAACGCCTAGCTATAGCAAGAAATGCAAGCTCAAGAAATAATGGGGAAAAAAAAGGATTAAGTCTTAAGTGATCAAAAAGTATGCTTCTTCTTTGTGAGACGTTTGAAGCTAGCCCACTTCAGGCTAAGAGCAGATGCCAAACAGCAAGTCTTCAGCGTGGATGAGTAGCCGGGTTTCAGGACCTAGACAATTCCCCAAATCAGCCCTTTGCACTAATTAGCAGTGACAGGTGAAAGCAGCCAGAGATTCCACGGGAGCTGACAATGAAGCAGACAATTGCATAAACACACTCAACCATAAGCCACAGAGACACCCATACAAACATAAACACACATATGTCAAGGCGCAGCGGCTGCTTCGGAGGATCTGTGAGAGCGGCTAACGCCACATTAAAACCCATTAAGCACCAAGACATCCCCTGCTCCACGTACGCAGCCCGGATCCAGCTTCCCCTGCACTGATACTGCTGATCCCCCCTGCCCCCCGTGCTTTGACAAGGCGTAATAAAGCCTGTATGAAGTGCCGCATTGTGTGGGGAGAACACAATGTTGCATGCTGAGTGCTGTGAGAAGGGCGTACACTGGTGGGTCCCACGGCGCTGCACAGCACCGGGGCCTATAGCAAGGAGTGCCGAGCATGCTAATGAGGTCATTATGTTATGCCTCACCCTCTGCTTCTCCTTCTCCTTTACAGTGTGGGCTTTTTGCCTGTCACAGGAGGCAGGGCACCCTTGTGATGCAGCCAACCACAGATGTCACATATGGCACAATGAGGAGAAACAGGAGCGTAGTCTCAGACGGAGACGAGGTGCTGCTGCGTTTTTCAAGCTAGCATCCAAAGCGGTGGAGCAGCATCGGTGATTTGCATGCACAATAAGGTGAGCTTAAAGGAAAAATCAAAAGCAGCGTAACAACATTCATTTGCTAATTGTTCCAGCTGCGTATTCAATCAGCAATTGGCCAGGGTTGCGTTTTCTTTTATTCCTTTTTACGCTCCCGCCATTATTTACAGCCGAGGGGGAGGGGTTAAGTATCTCGCACATGCAAAAGCAATTACAAGATATTTGCATAGCCGTTAACAATCACGGGGCAGATGGCAAACAGCGGGCATTAGAAAGGCGAGCGAGCGCCATCTTGGCTCAGGGAGACAGCTGGCAGACAAGAAATCGGCCATTTTGTAAGCATGGGCTGCTGCCAGGCTGAGGCGTAGCGAGGCGCCAGGCTCTATCTGTGTGCCAGGAGATTGGCAGGAGAGGGGGAAATCGAGCTTTCATATCCTCCCTGGTACACGCAACCAGAACAAGCTCCTCCGACAGGCTGTGTGACAATGCGATCATAGCCCAGGGCTCACTGAGGAGATCAGCTACAACACCAGGTGTCTGCTTTAACTTTAAATAGACACATTCCCCTTTAGGCAGGAATAATATTTCCTAATAACACACTCAGAAAAGAGCTAAACATTCATTTCTGTTCACGGCGTTCCTACGCGGTTCACAATTCCATACTTTTTCTGGCTTACATTTCAATGTGCTGGACATTCAAGTGCAAAACATTGACTTAGTTGGGTTTTGTTATTTGTATTTTCCACAAAAAACCAAGGAATCACGTTGGCTCTCAGTTCATCCGAGCGATAAAGTGCACTGTTTTAAAAGCTATAACTTGGCTGGATTTAATTATCCTACTCTAAATTTAGGCAATGCTTTTATTCTGTACTGTAATGTAAAAAGAGAGCAGTGTAAAGCTTGTCTTGCATATTAAAGGAGCCAATTTATCCCTAGAAAACTTTACTTACAATTTTATTAAATACGTTTTTCTGACACCTCCGTCTCTTGAACAAAGTTGGACCTTTCCTTATTAGAATGTTTGTTTGTGTGCGTTATGGTGATTGCCAACTTTACCTAAAAATCCAAGATGGCTACTATGTGCCTTTTCTTACAGTACAAAGCCTTTTTTTGGGAACTGTTCCAGGAAGTACAATGGTAAACACTTTTTTTTTTAAAGAAAGGAAATATTTAATAGAGACATATTTAAAATAACAACCTAAATAATATTTAATACTTTTACTGGACTTTTTCTGGAGTGGACATAGGATATAAAATATAAATAATTGTTATTTATTTATTATATACTAATGAATAGTAACTGAGATATCTTTAAATATATAAAATTCCCGAAGACGTATGGGACAGCTTTATCTTAGTTGCAATGGTATTGTGTTTAGTAAATTTCCAGGATTAAACTGTACTTTAACTACAAAGATAACACCAATAATAAATCTTATTTATTCATGTAATTTGAATAATTAAGATCATGTTTATGACTACTGCAAATTGGCAAAATAGAAAAGTAAAAGTAACACTAAATTATATACATGTAATGCTAAAACATTGAATAAAGTCTACAGTTGAAATCAGAGTTTTCTAAACATTATTTTATGCATTGAGAACCATTTCAAAACCCGGATATAAGAGGCCTAGAAAGTTGGGAGACAGACGTCAAATCACTGCGTTGGACAACAAATGGGCAAATCAAAATAAAACTCTCTTCATATTTTTGAAAATTGCACATTTGACCTTTTTTATAAATAAGAATTATGTCTCCAATCTCAATTTTATATACTTCTTAATACCTACACAGACCAGGAAAATTATTTTTGCCTGATTTTTAGATACATTGCAGGAAATCTGTGCAATATTGCCATGAAAGGGTACATCAAACTTATACTCACCATAAATGTCAATCGGAAGAGAATATCTCCAGGTTTTTTTGGGCAAAAACCTTAATCCAGGCCTCAAACATGTACAGCATGAAGTGAAAGTTCAGTGAGGATGCGACTTCCGGGCGCCATGTGAACGTGTTTCTCCGCTTTTACTTTCCTGTGCTGAGCAAGAACTTAGCTTCAAAAGGCTTTGCATATGCGGAGGAGGAACAAGTCTGTCGAACTAGAGTCCATTTCAGTTGAGCTCTCATTCAATTAGCAGTCATTCACCTGTGCTGTCACTGGATCCGTTCTGCACAGCAGTAAGTGGACTTCAGGTACAATTCCCCCCCCCCCCTTCACCACACGACACACACACACACAGTGAGGGAAAGAGGTATGAAAGCCTGAACCCGCCTTTCTCTCTTCCACCTCACGGATCAATACTGCACTGCCATATCCTCTGAAGGGAGCTGCTGTTGTGCGGGTAAGAAAATCTAAGTCGAAAAGACAGCTTCTGCCTGATACAGTAGATGAGAGGAAAAAGTTCAAATTGTCCTTTCATCCGGGCTCATGAGATCTTAGGAATACTGTGCGCTCTACGTGCTTGGAAACAGCACTGGGCTGCAACGTCCTCCGTAGCATCCTCATTCAGAAAAGGTAAAGGTGGAATGACTAATTGGAGCGTGGGAGCCGGAAGGAAAGGGACCTCGACGTCATGGCTCGCTCTTCAACCATTTCCTTGTGAGTCTTTGGCAAAGTTTTATCAAGCAGAGTTGGAAAACCTCCAGCTGAACCACACACAAGGATAGTTTCTGTCTCTTTTCATTTTATTTTCCTGCACACAAGTGTGCATGTTCTGGCAAACACACTGTGATTAGGGCAGCTGCGAGGTGAGGGCCCTGGCCCTGGCCCTGGCCGGTACTGGAACTCCAGGAGAGAGATAGAAGGAGAATTGGTAGATAGGAGCTGAGAGTAGTGGTGGTGGTGGTTGGTCCCTGGGCTCTGAGGCCTGCAGGCGGTGTTGGGCAACCTCTGCTCGCCTCTCTCCTCGGTATTGATTTCTGCTGCTCCGCTCTGCTCTGCTCTGCCGAGGAGACTCCTAGCCGGCGGGAACGAGAGCTCGGCTCACCCGGCTCACCTGCCTCTTTCCCGGCCTAGCCTGCCCACTTCGCTGCAGCTTTTGGCTGGCCCCTGCTGGGTCTTCGGAACCCCAGTACAGAGCAACTTGGCCCACAAGAGGAAGTAGACAGAAAGCCCATGGCGATCCGCAGCTGCGTTCACCTGCTCTGGGTTCACCCGCTTCGAACAACCTCCTCAGACTGCTTCCATCCTCCTCTTCTTCCATGCTTCCACCCACTCTGCTTCTCTTTTCCCTCCTCCACCACCTCCTCCTCTTCTTCTCAAGCTGTACACAAACAAGCACAGACAGTGATGGAAAAAGAAACAAGTTAATCTCAACTTTCAGGATATTTCTTTCCCCGCTCTAAGTGTCAGTTCTGGTTTTTGATCAGCAACAAGTCAAGGGTGAGGATTTTGGCATCTTCTCCCAGCTGGTAATATGAACCTGCTAACCTTAGAGGGTGGAAACTGCAGAGAGTTAAGTGTGTCAGGCGGTAACATATTGCCTGCCAATGTACTCTCGGCTATTAGAGTCGATTCGCTGCAGATAGCAGAATACAGCGAGAGAGGGCCCATTATAAAAATCACTACTGCATCAATCGAATACATTAAAAGTGTAGTATTTACAGGAAAAGTGTTTCTTCAACAGCCACAGTCTTTTGCTCTCTTGCTGGACCACAGGCTAAAAGATTAAGTACTGCCCTGCAAAAGCGAGGAATTTGCTCACATTACACCCAAAAACCTCAACATATTTTGGAGGGATTTTGTTGCAGAATTGTCTTTGTGAAATCACTTTAAAAATAGAGTTCAGCTTACTGTGATTTAATCTCAGTACAATTATGAATACTGATGCATCATCAGAATCAAGAAGACTAAGGAACAAGGTTGTGAAGAAGTCTAAAGCAGGGTCAGCACATGGCCTTTTGCGTAAACTGACAGGCCAGACAAGGAGAGCATTAAAGATGCATCCATGAGGCCCCTGGTAGCTGTGGAGGAATGTCAGAGTTGACAGCTCAGTTGGAAAAACCTGTCAAAATGATAACTAACAATCACGAGCTCCACAAATGTGTCCTTTATTTCGAATCCACTGCTAAAGAAGTGAAAAGTCATGATTGCCACAGAACATGCAAAGAAGGTGCTCTGGTCAGCTAAGACCAAAACCAAAAGTTTTTTAATCTATCAGTTTGAAGCTCCGAATCTATGGTAAGACTTTTTTTTGTTGTTTTTTATAGACACTCTCCATACAGTCTATCTGAATTTGGGATACTTTGCAACTATTGAATGGCCAAAACTTTCAGTTGTTAAATGTGCAAAGCTGTGGGAGTCATATCCTCAGAAGACTTACAGCTGTAATGCCAGCAAACGTTAGTTCAAGACGCTACCTACGGTGCTACATACAAATGCTTTCCACTTTCATCCATCTATTATTATCTATACCCGCTTGTCCTTGCATGAATGTTTTTAAAAGGCACTGTATTCATAAGAAATAATAAAAGCAGTACTGAAAGTTGACCGGAAATTTCTTTCTTGGCCTTTTCTTGTTTATGGCAGAGTGGGTGTGCTGGAATGGAAATGTTTTGGCTAGGCCAGGGGTGCGCCATAGAAACTTTGCAAAAAAAAAAAAAAAAAGAAAACATCTCATCTTTTGTATCATCTAGAGTTATTCAAATGGGTCCAGCAACTCTCTTCTTATGATAATAGCAGAGGGGATGGGGGGGGAGACATTTCTTTGAGGATTCATGGCCCCATTGTGCTTCTCAAGAGAGAAAGGGCCACAGCCAAATTCAAGCCCCTCCATGCCGCACAAACTTGCATAATCAACGATATGCCCTCACCAATGTCGCTACAGAACCGAGAACGGGGGAACGGGACTGTGATCCACATCTCTCCACCCTTCGGCACGCTTTACAAAACGGACTTAAACCCGCGGGCCAACTGCCAGGGGAATAGAGAAGTAAAGTGCGGACGCTTGGATTTGGTGGGCTGGGGAGGCTTTGGGAGTTGGAGCTTTCTGTTAAGGAGTGTGCGGCAGGGGAGGGGGCTGGGGGCGTAGGTTGTGGTGTGGTGGCTGGGGTGGGTGGAGATGTAGAGGGGGAGTTACACTGTTGGGACAAGGGAAGCAAGTTTTGGAGGGGCGGAGGCCGGTTGAGTTAGGGGGACATAGATGGGGATCCGGGGTGCGGCGTATGTCTCAGACACAATAATACTATTCATTGGGCTCAGACATGGGTGTTAACTCCCCTCTGACAGAGTACAATGGGACTCGGCGGCATTCAGGCAGCCTTGGTGATATTGTTAGTTCAGGGCAGCATTCTCCCTGCCGCAGGATAGAGCGCCTACATTGTGGCCGTCCAGGCAGGATGGATGGAAGGAGGTTTGAGAGGGTGAAAGGCGAAAAAAGAGAGAACAGTATGTCTGTCTATCTTTTAGTCTTGGCAGAGGGAGAGGGCAAAGGAGGATGGGGGGGTGGAAGGGCGTAAAAGTGGGGTAGACTTGGTGAAGAGATGGGATTGGGGGGTGTTTTTGCCCCTTGCCAATGGACTTGTTTGTTGCAAGGGGGAATAAATAAAAGTGGGGAACTGAAGGTAAAAGAAAACGGTCTGAAAGACTCACTCAAATGGCTGAATGTGGTGGTAAATGGGCATTAAAGACTGTGAGGATGCAGACGGAGGGCTTGAAGGCATGATGGCATTTTTATGGACTTGCATGCGTCTCAAGAGTTTCAATGCATGTGAACAAAATGCATTGAAACTCTTGAGACGCATGCAAGTCCATAAAAATCAGGACAGCTTGAGAGGTGCATGATGAGGGGAAAGGATGTGGAAGTTAACTGCAGCTTTAGAGTCAGACAGGTTGACAGAAATTTATATTGAATAAAATCTATATCCAAACTGCAGAGTCACTGTCAACAGAAAAAATACTGAAAGAGAATGTAGTTGGGGCTTGTACACAGGCACAAGTAAGAATAATCTGCAGATTTCTTGTTATACTTCAATCAATCAATCAATCAATCACATTTTATTGTATAGCACATTTCAGCAGCAAGGCATTTCAAAGTGCTTTACATCAAATCAATTGCCCAAGTGTGTGACAATGCTTGCCATTTTTCTCTGGTCAAACAAATGCATTTTTAAAAAATAAAAACAAACTTGCAGAACACTTTGGGATCACAAACATTTTACTGAATTCCTTTAAAAGGTAAATGCACTATCACCACAACGCCTATGACAAATGAGATGAAGATTCTCAATGGGTCCAGAAAGCCCAGATTCACAAACTAATCTAGTCAATTACTACACGTGACACACACAGAGAGTATCAGTGCTCCTTCTGTCCAGAACAACCTGCTCTCATGAACAGTACTTTGTTTGTTTCCCCTCTGGTAAACTCTGACCAGCGGTTCCTATAGCAACCTTACTTCCTCGTTCCCTGTGTGAATGCGTGTTCGTGTGGTTGAGAAAGAAAAAAAAAAGAAGAGGGAGGCAGAGAGAGTGAATGAGGTACTAAATGTAGGTTAGTGGAGGCTTCGTACTCAATGGTCTTAATGCACTGGATGTGGGAGAAACCAGGGCACAGTCACACACTTCAGATTTTGTTTAATTGCAAAATAATAGAAGGAATTTTTTTTTTTTAAATATCAAGATTTTTGCTACAGCTGAAAAGTCAGTGCAAGTTTCAACAATTCACAATCTAATGATGATAAAGGTGGTTACAGTGGCCCAAAAGTTAGTTGTGAATCCTACAACAATATTGTATTTAAATGTTGCTCACTACATTTCAAGGTAGATAAATAACTGCTTATATTTATTTATGGCACCCTCCAGCCTTTGATTGATGTTTATGTTGTAATATGCAGTTTATTTTATATGTGACACCAAAACACACAATCAAATTTTTATATTTATTTTAAGCATTATTTGTCACTTTAAAAATGCTATTTCAGCCATTTATTTACCACTTAAACACTTAAATAATTATGATTTATTTGCATTACAGACCACTCATACATGTCATAATTATTATGGTCTACAGGCTGCTTAATCCTAACACTGCCACAATTTAAATGTATCTAAACTTCGTACCTAATTTAAGATTATAAAATATTATTGAAAAGTGTCTATAAAACCAAAGACTGGATTAAAAGGCCCCAATATAAAGTTTCTTATTTGAAAAACAAGTACAAATAATAACATGTATTTTTGCTATGGTGAAAGACAGAGCTGATCCGAGGCAAAAGAGAACAAAGTAGCTGTTTTTCACCTCCAGACCTGCAGGGGGAACCCAAACATATTTTATTTCTCACTCATATAATTTTGTAGTAAAGTGTATAAACAATAAGTCAACTTTTAAATTCACTCCCTTGTTTGAAATAGCAGCTTTACTAAGGATTCAAAATTCACAATTTATTTAATTTAAACGAATAACATATAAACACATTGAAGATTTAAACAAACTGTCAAGTGTATTACATAAAAAGCAACATTTTTATGGCTTTCTTAGGAGAGTCTTTTTTTTTACTGCTTCTGTAGTTTATTTCAATTGTTGGTTAAATCGTCTGACGTCACCTTTGAGGCAGACTGTTAATAGCTTGTAAATAAATCCCAGCATCTGGATGTGGTCATGGTTTTCTTTAGCAAGGTAAATGGATGGAGCTGAATAAAACCATACAGGAATAAAACCTGTGAGAAGCTACAAAAGACTTTGTGCAGAAATTCACCTTCCAGAAAGATGACCACAAACTAAAAATGCAGCTGGATGTCCATCTGAACATAATAATAATAATAATAATAATAATAATAATAATAATAATAATAATAATAATAATAATAATAATAATAATAATAATAATAATAATAATAATAATAATAACCTTTATTTAACCTAGAGTCTCTTTTTCAAGAGGCACTTGGGAAGATGGTAGCCACTGGTTACAACATTTGCATCCAACAAAAGAAATTGATTTGTTTAGTTTCAAAAGCACCAACACTTAAAAGTGATAAAAACAGTTAAACAGCTGGCGTGGCTACAATGTCCCAGATCTAACATTAATACTTGTGGAAAGAACTGTGTGTGTGTTAAGTTAGCAGCATTATTCCTACACAAAAAGAAAATCCCAGCAGCCCAAAGTTAGTAGCAAAGAGCCGAAGGTGTGATGCTGGGTTTCCCAGGAGGCAGGAGCAGGCTAGCTTATGGTTCTCATCAGGGGGCTAATGCCACTTCAAAGGTGGCTGGAGTAGTGAAGGTGGTGCCCTTTGTCCCTGGTAGGAGGATTACACCAGTCAACTAGTACAGACAATGTACCCCCCTCATGGGAGGGGAGGACCAACCTGCTCTCTACCAATGACAGGGGCAGTCAACTGATCGTTAACTTAATTCAGGAGCAGCAGAAGTAAGAGCAGGGAGGAAGGAAGATGCAGACGTCACAGGAAAAAAAGAAAAAAAAAGATAAGGAAACGGAAAGGCTGGGGTGATATAGGGGGATAAAGAGGGCGGAAAAAGACAAGAAGAAGGACACGCTGAAATGAGAAGAGGCACAAAGTTAAAAAAGAGCCCTGTGAAGCGGAGGAGGGCTGTGGAGAAGGTTTCTCTAGACGCAGGATTAGGAAAGAGGAGATGAAAGGATCAGGCCTGACACAGGACAGCGGAGATGGCCAGAGGAGAGAGACCAGAAAGACTTTAACTCCAAGCAGGCAAATCAAGTAGAAGAGTGTGAAAGGAAACGGGAGGAGAGCTCAGGTGTCCGTGACCTCGAGGCTCTGGCGGAGGAATCACTAAAAGGCTTTTTTACAACAGGAGTACAGCGTGACAACTCCCTCTCTCTGTTTGCCATTCGTGCCACAGAAGACACACCTATTAAAATCCAATGACAAATGTGGCAGATAATTCTATTACTGAGGACTTTAGAGGATGTTTAGGGGGCGGTTAGCGGACCCAGGTAGCATAGCTCAGGTTTGCTGCAGACAGATATGACTCTGCAACACTTATCAACAGGGATTTGGCAGCACCGTTGATTGAACATGCCAAATCCCATTTGTCGGAGGGCTGTGCGCTTTTGTATCGACACTCTGTAACCTTGTGGCTCTGTAAAAAAAGGAGACCTCGGCATGATGGGGTGTGTGGTGTGTGTGTGTTTTTTTGTTTGTTTTTGAAACGGTACGATCCGACGCCACAATCCCACCTCCTTTCCAACCTTCATCCACGTTCCCTTCTTTCCAGCTTCACGTCCTCAGTTCCCCCCACCTCATCAGACAAGAATGACAAGACGGAGATAGAGAGGCTTTTTCAGCACCCCTTTTTTCTTGTTTTCTCCCCCCTCCCCACTTTCTCCCTCTGTTTTTTCCATCCCCTACGGTGGAGCTGCCAGACAGCAGTGCTCAGCAGCTCTCCGAACGTTATTGATCCTGAGAGCAAGTCGGACAGGGAGCTGGTGTCTCTCCCTCTCTCTCTCTTTCCATCTTGCCTCCCTCCATCAGAGCTTCATCTCCCAACACAGTCCACAACTTTTTCTCTCCCACCTAGCCTGACTCCCTCGCTCCCTTCCCGCCTCTACTTCATTTATCAAGGTTAAGGAACTCTTATAAAAAAGGGAAGAGGGGGTCGCCTGGATGTTATCTGACTTCATGAAAGAAATCCCCTCGGGCCACTCCACAAGAGGAGAACGCTGTCTGCCAGGCCCAACTCGACACAAATACACGCACAGATGCAAAAACATGAAACCACACCAAGCAGCGGGGTCACTCACACCCAAACAGAAACAGTAGACAGCATTTCCAGTTTGGCACAAAAAAAACAAAAAAAAAACAAGGTGACCAGAAACAGGAAATATCTTAACTTAACCATCACTCTTAAAGGTAAGCGTAGAAGTTCTTTTTCAAGACACAGACTTCCGTCAAGTTTAAAATGATTATGAATATTTAAAGAATTTTACACATATCCTATAGGTCAAAACAGTGCTTGGGTTCCCTTCTTAATTGGTTGAAAACTGCTGAAGGGATAGTGTAAAAAAAAAAAAAAAGAAGAAGAAGAAAAGGAGGTGAAAAGACTTGATTTTTACTGATCAGTCTTGTTGGATCTTCACAATTAGATCACACAGAGCCAAAGGTTTCAAATGATAATTTCATTTAAGAATAGAAAAAAAAAGCTTTGTTTTCTTCTTGCTTAAAGTCAGCGACAATGGGTAGTTTTTGATCTCTAATGGCCTGTTCAGGATCATGCCACGCAGCATTTCAGTCAGATTTAAGCCCAGACTTTAAATAGGCTACTCTAAAACTTTTATTTCACAATGTCCTGCTGCACAAACCAGCTGCTTTTGAGCCTACGGGTCACAAGCTGATGGCTGGACATTCGTTTTTAGGATATTGTTTTTGCTGGAGAGCTGACTTCATGGTTCCCTCAAGAACAATAGGTGCTCTCGCCACCACCATGAGTTAGACTGTGTGCGTTTTATGCTAGTTCTTATGGGGTGCACAGTTTCCAAAAACCTCCCCTGACCTTGAACGCCGAACAAATTAGGGGCAAAAAATGTGTTTTTGTCAAGCAAGCATGTTATGTAATCAGACGTACCAGCTACACGCTTTTATTGTTTTACTTTAAAAGACGACTACTGTTTATTACTGTTTATTACTACATATTATGTCCACCTCTTCACCATCAAGAGCATCCTGACCAACTTCAGTTACTGTACAATGCCGCCAAACAACATTCTGCAGATTGATCAGAACCAGAAAGAGCATTACCCAAGATCTACAGTGTTTTTGCACTGTAGATCTATGCTGTACACAAAGGACCACTTGCATATAGCAATGAGAAGGAAAAAAAAGTGTTTTTACTTTCATTCCAGACACTTTCATAAATTGGAATGAGCTCCATCTGAACAGAGAGAGAGAGAGAGAGACTGAGAAACACGCCACATGCTTGAGTCTCAGTCTAGAGGAGTGAGAGTTTGTTACCCCGATGTGCTAAGATAGCAAGTGGAGTCCTTGGCAATTATTTTTAAAAACCAGAAAATAGAGAGTGTTCTGTCCCTTCCAAGGCTGAGACTAACTCTTACTGACTCCAAACTGTCCTATACATACCATACCAACCTGCACCTCAAAATTCACCAAATAGTTCTTTTTACCTCTATTTTAAGATTAAGTAAGTATATATATATATATATATATATATATATATATATATATATATATATATATATATATATATATATATATATATATATAGCAAAGCTCTTACCTGAAGAGAATGTAATTCAGCATAGCACACACTACAAAGAGGTACATTTTGAAAGTTTGCACCTATACAGCTGTATAATTTAAGCACATAAAATGTACCCAGACATGTGCATTTCCCGCCCATAATCCATCTGTGGAGATCATAGAGTTTGAAAATCTCCAGTCTTTAAGAGACCCCAGCATCCATTGCCCCTTTTTCTAAAAGCACTGGAAATGGTACTACATGTGGAGTACATCCTGTCTTCCATTGTTATTGCCTTCACTCTCTCTATAAAAGGCCTACCTGCCTTCGGGGGCCACAACAGGCAGGCAAATGCACGCAGTAGCGCATTACAGAGCCATACTTTCCTGTCCCTTTGTGCTCAGTAATTGCCACAAAGCATCTTCTCGTGCAGCTAATTAAGTGAGTCTTCCTCATTGTCTCCCACTGCTATCACCTCCTCACACAGCCAGGGTATGGGGAGAAGGAGAGGGGGAAAGAGAGGGTTTAAAAAAGAAAGAAGCAGGAGGAGTAAGTAGGCAGAAGACATGGTGAGAATGAAGTCAAAACAAAGAAGGGAGGAAAGACAGAGATTTGCGTCTGCATGCTAATAAATGTTTACCAGTTGGAAAAGGTGCCTGCTGTCTTTGTTTGCTGGTGGGTTGAACTTTACAGCTGTCAGATGGAAATTATACTCCATTAAATCAATCTGCAAGCTGAGAAATTGATTATATTTTACACAGCCCACAATATTTGACAAATTATGCCTTTAAACACTAAAAATTGGAGTGTTAACCACTTTAAAGTTGGCACATGTTATTTTGCATGTGGTTTCCATACGGAGAACAGAACATGTGCTTGTTAATGATGTCAGTGTATACAAGGGTAAAAAAAAGGTAGTGATTTTAAAACTGCTCAAATTGACCTCAATACAGTTCCTTCAGTTCAAAGTTAGTTCAATGAGATCTAAATGTTGGCGTGGGCAGCTTTCCCTGCCTGTGTGGCTCCAATTCGCTCAAGCTGCTGTCCCGCACCTTTTAGATGCATCCTTGCTGCAACGCACCTGAATCCAATCAGAAGCTTACTACCAGATGTCTGCAGAACCAGAGGACATGCAGGTAATACATCCATTTGATTCAGTTGCGTAAGAGCAGGGTTGCCTGCTCTTGAAGTGTTGTATAGAGGTACATCAAGGTCTGCAGCAGTAACTGGGAGCACTGACAAAATTAAAATCACAAAAATCTATCCTTTACTATATTGGTACCTATAAGTAGTTCTGCACAATATTAGGAAGCTCCAATTGCGATATGATTGTGAAAACAATATCCGATTCTTTCAAATATACAGTTTAGTAAATTTGTGCATCTCTGCCTGGAGTTGTGCATTTTGTAGTTGTATACTGATGCACAACTTGATACTTATTGTACAGAACTTATAATAAACCAAACAAATGTGTTCATATTTTCTTGATATTATTGCTTTTAAGATGCTTTGGGTTGTCCACGCTGAGCTACTAGAAGATAAAGACCAGCAAACTTATACAAATTTCAGTTTGTTGAAAAGTTGCTAAAGAGGGCTAGAAAAACCTAACACACACACACACCCACACTTATCACACACTTTCCTCCTACTCCTCGCTCCTCTGTGACCTTTTCGAGGGTAGAGATGCATTTCTCTTAGCGTTAAATCCCCAAATTTTCTCCCCCACACCCCTAAAAAAAAGAACCCTGAACCTCTCCTTGAACTTCCACCATCATCACCCCCTTCCCATCCAGAATGTTTTTCCTTCCCACACTTGTCCTGACAGACAGACAACTAGGGTGACAACCTGGTGCAGAGAGACAGACAGAGGAAGGGGGCTTGCTTCCCAGTCTACCCCCTTCCACCTCACCCCACCCCGGCACCAGCACAATACAGCAGGGCATCTGGCACTGGAGTGGTAGTGCTGGGGGGTTAGGGGAGTTCAGAACAAAGCATGTACATCCCCCTCCCTGGAATATGATTATAATTTGTAAATAGCAGCTAAGACATGTACTTGTTAAAAAAGAAGGATATTTACTGCTACGGACCAGAGAAAGCACCAATAAATATATTTTTATGCCAAGGAGACTCGGCATCACCAAGTCTGAAATCTTTAATGTTTAACAAGCTGTTATATGAACTGAAGTGGTATCTGTATGTGTGTTTGTGAGCGCAGTTGCAGGTTGTTAATTTCTAGGGTTGCAGGATGAAGATGAGGCAATGCTGCCAACGGTCAAGAAATCGCTGCCTGCCACGAAGACGAGCCCCCCCCCCCGCGCGTTCGTCTGTCACAGAGACTGTTTGTCCTCCCCTCCTCCGCCTCCTCGTCCCGCGTATATACCAGTGTGTGCTTCTGTCTGTGTGCACACATAAAGTAAATGAGCGGCGTGTATGCATTGTCAGAAACCGCAGGCCCGGTGCATGTATTAGAAATGTGACTTGACCCCGGCCGGCTGAAGCGGGGTGTCCGCATCGGACCGGGCGTGGGAAAAAGGGGAGACCTCTTTTCACAGCTGCCTCTGCCGTTGCATTGAACCAATGAAGCTCCACCACCCCCAACCTGCCTCCGCCGCTTATACCCCCCACCACCACCCTCTACCCTGTGTCCGCCCCCCACCCTTTTGCTTTCCATTCACTCCGTAGCCCCGCTGGCTTTCAGAGGATCCCCCCATTCCTCCCTCCTCTGTCCGTCACCCTTCTGCACCCCACGATCACAGCCACCACCAATCTTTAATACAGCCACCATTCAGCATTGAGATGCCAGAGGCCACAGTGCTTCAAGGTCAAACTAAAGAAACAAATAACAATGCAAAAAAAAGAGTACATAAAAGCAACTTTTATTCTGCATACTTGAATAAAAGCAAACTTCCTAATTCCTCAATATCCCCGTTTTAAGTCTTGTTTGCGAAACTCTTCAAACAGTTTTTTCCCTCTGTCCTCTTGACATTCTCCTTTCCATTGTTTCTGAATTTGAAATTTAATTTATGTTAACATACACCATCACTCTACACGTGATTGGCTTCCCACACACAGCCATCTAAGGCCTCCTCTTTTCACCCAACGTTTTCAGTCAGAGGCATTCATCTCTTATCAAGCTGGTCATCATTTCAAATAAAACAGTAAGATATCAAGAGCACCCCCCAAACCCCAAAAACAGAAATCACCAAACAACAAGCTGCTTAAATCGGTGTGTTACTTTACAAAACAATAGCTTGTTGGCTATGTGTTTGGTTTAAGGCTTGAACTTTATTTCTTTCTGACTTTTTTCCATTTGTTGTTTTATATTTATGCAACAAACTTAGAGTGGAAGAGGAGCATCTTTTTCTTTCAGTTTATTATATTTAAGTATTATTGGTAACATATTTTCATAAAATATGGACATAGTCATAAAAATGCCATGCTTCCATTAATTGGGTATGGTATGTTTTTTTTGGGCAAGTTAGGACCTCAGATGAACGTATAATAACTCTGAT
This sequence comes from Gambusia affinis, assembly GCF_019740435.1. Lineage (NCBI taxonomy): Eukaryota > Metazoa > Chordata > Actinopteri > Cyprinodontiformes > Poeciliidae > Gambusia > Gambusia affinis. The sequence goes on along the minus strand of NC_057877.1, from coordinate 9,547,644 downwards.
TGGTCAATATAACTTGTGAACTGAGAAGTACTTATGACACGTTTGGCAGACTCCCAGTTCCACCAGGTGTTTGCTAGTTGCTGCTGCCGCTAGTCTAGAGGTCCTGTGGGGAAACATGGAGGAGGTTGCCCGAGGAGCAGCTTTATGGAAATAAGTGACACATTGTATGAGCAAGCGTTTAGGCAGCCCCAAACAGCTGCCTAAATAGATTCAAGGATTCTTCAAACATCCACTAATGAGTAAAAGCAACACTCCAGGTATGTGTTTGATGAGGGAATAGCCTTACAACATGACATAAAGCTCCAAAATGTCCATTTTTCAAAACACCAGCCGTATAATTGATTCTTTTTTTTTTCTATTACCTTCATCTTCACACCAATGCAATATCATCCTCTGTGAGGCAGCCATGGAAACTGTCACCTCTGAGTGAAATCCTCTGATTCAATTCAGCCAGAACATTGCTTAAATATGAATGAAATAATGGTCAACAGGGGTTAAGGTGGCTCATGTGCATGTATGTATAGGGGTGTGTCAAGGTTTAAAGCAGTAACTGGGAGCACTGACAACAACACCCTTCATGGTGGAAGTTGTTACTGAGGGAAGAACACTCTTATCATCATCATCATCATCAGAGTGGTGTTGAATAATTAACTCAGAGAAAGCAAAGAGATGTACAAACTTTCTGGAAACTGTTTTCAGCTGTTATTCAAAGCTGCCTCCAAAATGAGGCTGGAGATCTCAGAAAACAGCAGGACCCTCTTGCATCGACTTGGATCTTGTGTTATCATTCCCATGTGACATCATATGTTATTTATAGTAACTAAAGAGAAATCTAAATCTCAAAAAACTGGTATTGAATTGTCACAGAATGTGCAAAATAGCTCCAACAGGTTCTCAGAAGTGGTGCCGAGCTCTGTCTGGCTACCCGGCTGGGACACCAGCTGTGTTGAGGAAATGTTGAGAGGCAGCACGAGGGGGCAGTGACGGCGTGGGGAGGTCGCAGCCAAGGACCTGAAAGAACTCCATCTCCCTTGGCCAACATGCCATGACGGTGTGGAGCAGCAGTCTGAATTGGTTTCTCTGGGGTGGCGGTGATGGCGAGATGAGCCCAAATAGAGGGAATGGCAAAGGAGGTGGGGTGGGGGGGTGGGGGGGTAACTGAGATACGGTACATACAGAGGTATGTGCCAGAGTGAGAGATGTCAACTGGATCTGAGGTACTGTAAATGAGCAGATTAAAGCTTCCCTAGTCTTTGACTCTTTCCATATACATGAGCGTGCTCAACTGTGAAAGCAACAGTGTTGACGTGTGAAATCGCACATCCTGCTGTCTGCACTTCCTAAAGAAACAAATACATAACCTGCCCGCAAGGTCCTTAAGGAGGAAAACACAGTAGGAATGCAGACGTCTGCATGCGAGTTCTTAATATGCTCTTACATTTACAAAGAAGACGCAACGAGTGTCACTTCTGGATTATTATATCTCTGTATCAAACATAGCCGGTAGCTATGCCTTCACTTCTAAAGCTTGTGTCCAGCCAAAGCCTGTTTGCATCGATTTGACTAGTTTGTGGATATGATATTGACTAAGTAGACCGGCAGCCCTCATTGAGTTGAGGCAAAGCAAAAGGAGCTTTAAGAGGTGGTCGAACGCGATGGAGGAGGATAGCCACAGGCTGTGAAATATCCTCTGATCTTTTCTTGTCTGATTCTCAAACGCAACCTCTTCTCTCTTGAGGTGGGAGAAAAGCTGATATAGAACTAGGCCAAAGTCACAGAATGCTCATCTTCTAACCCTAAAGGGAAATAATAATAATAATAAAAAAAAATCACTTCCTTTGTTTCTCTTCTATGGCGGCCCCTATATCTCGACATGTCGTTCGGCCTCCTTCTCTCCCTCCACTTTGTTCTCCACAGGAGGCAGAGCATGCACGAGCTGAGCAGCGTTCGCTGCCTGCTGCAGCAGTCAGGAAAGTGAAGGTAATCTTTAGTCCTGTCACTCAACGCTGAGAGGGAAACTGAGAAGAAAGCGAGCAAGGCGCATACTTCAGCCGTCCATCACCTTCAACATAATGCGTACTTTTACGAAAACACACAGCGAGAATGGTTTTGCTGGGTAGAAAACCGAGTTTTGGTGCAAGTTCATGAAACATGTCGAACATTAATAGATAGAATTTTTTTTTTTTTTTTTTTAGAAAGTTTGAGAAATAAAGCTATTTCTTTACATAGTAAGGGAGTTAAAAGATGTTTTGTCAAAGTGCAAGGAATTTTTTTAATCATTAAGTCTTGACAAAACAAAAGAGAAAAAAAAAGTTTCTATTCTCCATATGACACAATACAGAAAAGTAAGAATTAGAAGTTATGGAAAGAGGGAATTAGTAAGTAACTTAGCCACCCTGTCAGTCTCTCTACATGAGCACACCTCACCCACATATCAGTCTAAACCACACTGCCACTATACGTTTTAAGGCTTAAAAAAAAAAAAAAAAACCTGGGACAAATGTAAAAAAATATGATTTACACATTTATCCATTTATCTGCCGACACCAAAGAATCAAACAAATTGAAAAATTATAAAGAATGTGGTCAGAGGTGACTGACTAGGAAGGTGAGGAGAGCAAACTAGTAAATATTCATCCTGAACATGAGGGTTAACCACAAGAAAGTATGTCAAGTTATTAAAAAGTTACAGTATATAAAACATATACATTTGCTGCTCTTCCGGTAGAATGGATTTTTTTTTTTCCTTTTGAGAAGTCGAAGAATCTAGAATAGCACAACTTTTTCTTCTAATTTCTGACACACTGCCTGTCACTTAGCTGACAAGAGACTTTCAGAATTTCTCCCACTTACAACAGAGACAAATTTGTCTTTCAAATATCTGTTTATCAGCCTCTATCCAACCAGCGAGCCCAAATTAAAAACCAGCTAATACATTTATTTTTTTTCCCAGTTGGCTACTGTGTAAAGAGCAGGAAAACAAAATAATATTCTTTGCAATAGGCACATTTATTTGAAGATTACTGCTAAATGCCTAGTTATATGTTTTTACATGTTCTGTATTAACACCAAAATAATAAAGTTCTGTTTTGTATTTAGCAGGAGGTCTAAATATGGCCTTTGTATTTTACATAAAAGCAGTTAGGTATGTTTTATTTTAACCATAATATTTATACTCAAGGTTTACCATTTGGGAATTGCATACAGACCTATGTGTGAGGTATGAAATAAACAGAGAGTTGTTATTCGGGGTGCCACATTTAAAAACTTTTCCTCTGGTCATGTTGTTTGAGAGATACGTGCACCTAGTTCAAGTTCAAGTGAGAGGACAACAGCAGATCAGGTGCAGCAGAGCAGGACTTTGTCTCACCTCTGACGTCAGAGCGATGATCTGACCCCGTCGCTGACCTCTGCTCCTCAGGCCAGAAGGTCGGCTGCCTGTGACTTGCAGGCCTGCGAATGAGGTGCGAGTGTTTCTGTAGGACTTCAGTTACTCCTGTAAAACACGAAAACACTATTCTTACAAAAGTGCTCTCATGATGCTTAAATTCTCAAGCAAAATGTTTGATATCTCACAGAAGAAGTTTTTCTTCTTCACCTTATGTTGGATTTTTGCAAATGAATATTACATAAGATGTTTAGTCATGAAGTAGAAATGTTAGCAAAGACTTCCAACAAAAAAAACTATTTAATAAATTGTGTTAAAGCAAGACATAGCATTATTCACAAAAGCTTCAGTGAATAAATGTGAAAAGTTGGAAGTGCTGCCTTTTAGTAAATCTTAAGAAAGAGTATTAAAAATGATGCACTGATAGGTCTTTTGAAAGATTTGCTAATTTCCTTTTTCAGATACCGGCAAGGAGTTTCTCCCCATTTTCTCTTACAGCTGGTAAATCCACATAATTCACACAAAGACATGCACACACCCGCACGCAGAGCAACACACCTCACAAGCGATTACACAAAATGCTCAAAGATTACATCCACTGAAATCTGACGTCCTCCGTGGGTTTAAAGCCTGCATGTCAGCCCTTTCAATCCCCCCCTCCCCTTTTTCTCTTGCATGGGTCAGAGGCTGTTGCTAGGCTACCAAACCCAGAATACATAAGTTCAGAGAAAAAGGTTTATATAGGGCACTGCAATCCAAGGTAAAAACGATAACGGGAAGCTGATGACAAAATATGGATTTAGATCACTGAGATTCAAACACTGTCAAGTGTGGATGAAAGCCGTGGAGGAGAAGGTAGAAGAAGAACTAGTTAGTAGTTTTCAATGATGACATTAAGACAGTCTCTGCAAAGGCTTCTCTTGCAAACATATAAGTCATGTTGTGATGGGATCAAAGCAAATCTCTGAGTGTGCAAAAAGGCCTGCTCTGCAGCCCACTGTATTCTGTCATGTTTATTACAGCCCGTAGTGACAAAAAATGAGGCACTCTGGGTGTTGCAATAACGCGCCGTCTCATAAACACAACCGAGGAAGCACGCGTGTAAATGTGGGGACGCGTGTGCGCCCACACTCATGCACGCCGCAGTGGAATCTAGTGGCCAAGTGTGACACAATCAAGATAACATCTGTGGGATAGTGAGCTTGCAGCCAGGCTGTAAAGCTAAAACAATGGCTCTATTGTGTGCAGGGTAGAACACAGTGCGTCCGATCTGTGGCCAGTGCCACATCCATTCGTGCACCTGGCAAACGAAATGGACGGCAGAACCAGTGGGCGAAACTTTGCGAAAGCGACAGATTTAAATCTCTCTAACTTGCTGCTGCATCGCTTTGTGTTCTTCGTTAACACGGCCGTCTCGACGCGTGCGGAATAAATCGAGACAGCAGACACTATTAAGGGCATTCAAGCAGATGTACAAATGGAGACGTACAAATCACCAAGACAATGGAATGTTTAATGCAGCCTTATGGCAGGTGCTCAAGAGATAGACCCAGTCTAGACTGGGCTCCATCTGGTGCGTAGAGGCCTCCTCCTCACGCCCCAGACAGACACATATTAATGTGGGAAAAAAACACACGTCTAGCCTGCCTCTGTGAATGCTCACCAGACTGCATTTGAATCTCAAAGGGGCTCTCCACATATCCTCCATTTATTAGCCCTCAGCAATGCATTATTTTTTTTTTTTTTTTGCTGGAACAGGGCGAACATGGGGAGGACGGCCTTGTTGGTGTAGAACAATTGCGGCTGACGGATCATGCTGTGCTATAAATCCCCGGCTCAGAGTTGAACCTTTATCTTTAAGGGACATACAGTAAGAACATGGGCTTCTGACATTCAATTTCAGGGGCTATTTTTGTCAAATCACAAAAGAGAGACTGATGGTGGCGTTTGATATTGACTTCAGTACCTAAAATAATTTACATACTGGAATACTTGGATTAACAGGCTTAGCAAGACGTCAGTGTCCAGCTCCTCGATCAAATTATGGTAAATGCCTCTGAACAGCACATTTGCAAATCATAAAATGACCATTAATAGCATCAATTTAAACTACAATTTAAAACCAAAAAGTGTCAACGCAAACTGCAAGGCTATGCTAGGGCAACACAAACAGGGCTGTAGCGACACAAAGACGCAGCAGTTCTAGCATTTTCTCTGATCTGTGATGCAGTGGAAACTGGGGCCTATAGCACCATGCAGGCAGTCAGGCAGGATCTGTGCTGCTGCACACCTACACTCAGCACACATGCAGAAACACAAGCAGCCACTCAGCTTTAGAAGCTATAACACACAAATGACTTGATCAAGTTCAACAGGCTTTACCACTATGGAGTTAAACCTTTCACTCAGACGGGCCCCTCCTCGACTTGGATGGAGAAGAGAAGAAGCAGGTCAAGTTACAAGACAAACTGGGTTATTAAAAACAGGCCAAGGTGACCATGCTGACCCTGTCTCAGTAGCAATGAGGGTCATATTTTAGGGAAAGTGGGTCTGTTAAAGCCTGTTTTGGTGATTCACTTAAATCCAGGGATATAAGATTTTACCTTTGACAAGCACAAACTGAACTGGAGAACTGTCTCATTTCCTCTCTTAAGCTTGACATACTGACACGTGGGCCAGTTGGAGAGTCCAGTGGAGTAACTTTGAGTAAAATGTCACAGTTTCATGACATTATAGAATTTATTTTACAAATATCTAAAGCAAAATGTTGGAACGGCTAATTATTTTTTAAAAATAAAATAGCATGTCTTTTCTCTTTTGTATAGTAGGACATAAAGAGCTAATGACTAAGCTAAGATGTGCTCCTTAGGTTTCCATGGGTGCAGTAGTTCCCAAATGTAACAGATTCCTGACAGCTGAATTTCTCCTTCTTGCAAGTGGGAGAGAAGGTCAGAAACATCCTTGCAGCCAGCTAGCCATCAGTGTGCAGCAGCACGTTAGAGAGGCAGTCTCGGATAAAAGAACTCTATTATCTCAGGAAGTTTCTTATTAAAATTATTTTAAACCACATGAATGTGATGATGGAGATTGTGTGCGATCTTAAAGATATAACTTTTTAAAAAAAAACAAAAAACGTATCTTGACACTACGTCAACACACGCCGAAGATACAGCTGGAAACTAGTCTACTTCTCTTTTTTTTGTAACATGTCAAGCCCTGAACATGGAATCTCATCTTCTTTGTGGCACATGACAAAGTGAAGCTTATCTAGCCAACTTTTTTTTCTTAAAATGAGACTTTACATTGATGTGCAAATGCACCAAAGCATGATAATACAACAATGCAGTTACTTTTCGTTGTTAATACCCCTTTCCATTTCAGAGATGCAAGGCATAGTTGGGGCTGCTGGTAGAACACGTGACTCCCAGGAGTCCTCCAATCGGGTGCCTCTGACATCGTGCACATGTCACCTTGTGTCTGCTGTTCAGCGGCGTCCAAGTAGCAATGAATAAAAAAGCGGCACATTCGGCCACGTGCCGTGTAGTTCCAAACTGGGAATGGTCCATTAAGACACCAGCATCAGTGCGTTTATCATCCTCATCATCCCTCGGCGAATGGAGCTTGTGTCCGGCTGCTAACTACTGTCACTCCAAGCAACCCTCTTGATCAAAAATAAATAAATAATTGTAGTCCCACGAATCCATCTTTTGAGGAAGGATCGCCTCTCTTTTCCGCAACGATGATCTTCCAAGGCGGAAGAAGGTGCTCCATCGGCGCAATCCACCGCGGGGCTCTCCATCCTCAAGCTGCATCCCTCCCTCCGTGCACGCATGCATCCATCGGCTCATCCAGCCAGCTCAAGCAGTCCACCCCCCCACCCACAACCAACCGCTTCTCGCTCCGCTTCCAGCTCGCTCCGCCGTGACGATTGCGGAATTAGTTTGTACATTCGGTTCTCTAGCTTTATGATATTACATAAACTCATACAGCTAGATAACCAAAGAGAAAAACTAACCCACGTCTCTTAAAGGGGCCGCCGCTGGGAGCTGCCTGTGTTGTGGTCACATGGAGCCATTGCAATCCGCCTTGCATGAACGCGCCTCCCTCTCTCCGTCTCCCGATCTGCCTTTCTAATAGACGCGCGTAATTGCGCGCACCCACAAAAACAGGTTACACTCAGTGAGATTAGTGCATATATATGTATGTACGTACACACAAGAAAGTATTTTTGTGTCTTTTGGTTTGCCACATTTCTAATAATAATAACAACAATAATAATCATAATAATAATACCTCTAAACAATCTCCATCATCACAACATAAAGTCCACCATCCTTCTCCATCCTATCTCAGTTCTCCAACAAAACAAAAAAAACATTTTTTTTTTTTTTTTACTTCAGCTTGTGTAAAAACCTGAAGCATCTGCGGTGTGAAGTCATGCCACTGCAGGATGATGATGATGATGATGATGATGATGATGATGATGATGATGATGATGATGATGATGATGACACGCCCATCTATCGCCGACAGAAAGGCTTAACGACATCTAATAACCGTGAGTTGCTCTGTTAATAACACAACACAGCGTCAAACCAAAACTGCTACACGCCATCACACAACTCGTGAGCTGAGATAAGACACTTCCTCCGAAGCACAGGCCCCCTCGCACTCGGCCGGCTCATTGTTGCTTTTTAAATGCCAGTTCACATCGACCCATTTCAAACCACAGGACCCATAATGTTTACACCGCTGAGTGAATTAATCCGCCAACGTTTGAAAGAATGACAAACTACCAAGAGCTTGTGCAACCATATATATATATATATATATATATATATATATATATATATATATATATATATATATATATATATATATATATATATATATATATATATATATATATATATATATATATATATATATATATATATATATATATATATATATATATATAGATAGATAGATAGATAGATAGATAGATAGATAGATAGATAGATAGATAGATAGATAGATAGATAGATAGATAGATAGATACACACACACTGTATAGGATGGCTTCCAGCAAAATGTCAGCAATGTGACCTCCAAGAAAAACCCAGTCCTGCCTCACTGAGTGATGCTGCTTTTGTTTCAGTAATTTAGTGATAGTGACAAGCTAAAGGAAACCGAGGTGCTTTCAGGACAGTATTAATCATCGGGCTTTCCTTTCTTTTCTTTTTTGTTTTGGTTGTTTTCCAGAAGCACCACCCCCATGCCACCGGGATGTGGCGTGGGTGTAAGGTTTTTTATTTTTTATTTTTTTTTACGTAAAGTAAAAAGGTGTTCACTTATTTATTTTATTGATTTGTTTTAATCCAATAATACATTTATACATGTTTTCTGTTCCTTACTTTGGAGTATTTATCACATTCATGTATAAAAATAATTTTAAAAAACAATAATTAAGTTCTACACTGACTTGTTTTCACCCCAAAATATCATCTGAGCAACCTAATTAAAAAGTTCCTGCTTGCTTTAAACACTTTTTAGAACAACTTGCAATGACAATAAGCTACTCTGATGTAAAGTGTTAGCCTACCTGAACTTCACTGATGACAATCATCCAGCAGCTCCTACTTTTAATTGCGCATTAGCGTTAATATAAAACTAAGACAAAGTATGTCAACAGCACAGGTCACATAACAAAGACTGTTGTTAAACAAAATACAGTTACATCAATGCGATGTATGGAATGCGATGTACTTTAACAGCACGGTGACGTAAAGAGAGAAAATAGTCACGTAATAGTTTTACAGTGCAGATCCATTTAGGTGGAAACAACATGATAAATAAAAATGAATTAAAGTCGTTGATTTAACCAGATGGTTCTATCGTTTAGTAGGTTTGCTAAACATGTTTTCTGAGGACGTATACCTGACATTTTCTAGCCTATTCTCGGGGGGGGGAACAAGTCGGTTAAATGACAATTAAAAGCGAAAATACTCACAAGACTTCATTATTAAAGGAAAAGAGCTTCCAGTCAATGTGCTTTCCCATCAATTCAATTTCGGTTTAGGGCCATCACTCCCTGGCGCGCTGCATGCATGACGCTGCTCGTCTTGGTAACCACGTGGGCTGACGGCCGGCACGTGAAGACAAAGCCCCGGCTTACACAGAGCAGCACGCACTGTCTCTCAGTGTGTGAAAACATCGCGCACATAAGATGGAGGGGAAATATGCAGCAAGCGTTGAGAAAATAAGAGGCTTTGAGTGAGTCAGATGTGACACAGGGCCGCTTGGTGCTCCCCACGGGAGGAGACAGGGGAGAGGGAGAGAGGGAGAGAGGGTGGGGTGGGGGGAATAGGGGGTTACACACTGTCAAAGGACATGAAGGCATGCTTGCTGACACGCAAACACGTGAATGGCCACGAAACAGGACAACCCATGAGACGTGAACACGGATCTGAAATTAGAAGGTGATCTATCTATCTATCTATCTATCTATCTATCTATCTATCTATCTATCTATCTATCTATCTATCTATCTATCTATCTATCTATCTGTCTATCTGTCTATCTGTCTATCTATCTATCTATCTATCTATCTATCTATCTATCTATCTATCTATCTATCTATCTATCTATCTATCTATCTATCTATCTATCTATCTCTGCAGCCTAATTCTGCTGCATCTCATCATGAGCTCCTTAAAAGTTCCTTTATTTATGTTATACGTCTGCCTGATCCAATGAAAAACATCTGTAACATCTGGCCCCCAGCGGCGAGTTACAAATCCACAATAACCACATGGTCACTATTACAGCTCTATAAAGTGGCCAGGTTTCGCCCTGCATATGATGATGATGATGATGATGATGATGATGATGAAGATTATCATCATTATTATTATTATTATTATTATTATTATTATATTGTAAAATGTGATTATAAGTGTAAAAAAAACACTGCTTTTGACAAGTGGATGCTATGAGAAGGTGCTCAGGGCTAATATTTTATAAATAATAATAATAATAATAATAATAATAATAATAATAATAATAATAATAATAATAATAATAATAATAATAATAATAATAATAATAATAATTTGGTCACAAACCATTTCATTTCTGTATTGACAACCCATCTGAGCAATTTCAGTTATTGTTCTGAATAATATTTTCAATGAGAATATCTGAAAGTATATTTGAAGGCTTGTGGACAACAGCCTCAACAGATCCACGATTTTTCTAATACAGTAATAGTAATAACAATAAAATTCAGGTAATCATAACAGAACCTGAGCCCAAAATAAGCTTTGCCTTGCTTTCTCTCGATTTGTGTGGTTGGTAAAACCACCCAGTTGAAATGTGAACTGCCCTGCTGCTGTCGTTCTCTGTGTGGGTAATTGTCTAAATGAATCATTTCAAAATAAATAAATAAAATAGGTAAATTAAGGTAAATATTATTTTCATTCTTTAAAAGTGAAATGTCTCACAAGGTAAAAAAAAGAAGAAAAAAACATGAAAAAAAAGACGACTCCCTTTCTACACACATTTTCTTTTTTCATAATCTCACCTTTAAGACATTGAGGCTTACAGTACATTTTCTTTTCTCACACTTGAAATAACATTAAATGAATCATTTCATAATAATAATAATAATAATAATAATAATAATAATAATAATAATAATAATAATAATAATAATAATAATAATAATAATACGTTTTTCTTATTTTGCTACAATTTATCTAAGGCACAAATTTTAAAAAACACGAGCTATGTATACATAGCCGGGGGCAAACATAACGTTGTAAACCTACTGTAAGATCTGTGGGCGTGTGTGTGTGTGTGTGTGTGTGGGGGGGGGGGGGGGGGTAGGTGTGTGTGGAAGAGAGAGGGAGAGGGAAAGGGAAAGAAAGAGAGAGGTAGAGAGATGTATTTTCTTTGCCCGCGGCGCAAAGTGAACATACAGTACGTTAATGCAGATTGACTTTCAGTTCTTCCTCTCATCAGCTGAACACGCCCCCTGGGTGCGTCACGTCCTACCACATATAAATACCGTAAGCCATCCAACCAAGGTAAGCCTTAAAGCTTTATTCCAGCCTATTTATTTCTACCGTGCTAACCTTTCTTCTTAATTGCTTTTTGGTATGCTTTTTGAATACATTTTTTTCCAAAAATACCCGCAGATTAGTTTTGTTCCTGCTCCGTGAATTGAATGCAGTTTCCTGGGGATTTTTATTTATTTTTTAACAACAAACCCTACTGAAATCTAACAAAAATAGAAATGTAATATACCAGAATGTTGCGGAATGTAAAAATGTCATTATTTTAGGGATAATAAGACTGCATTTCGTCGACGTTAGCGCTCGGACGGAGAAAAGCAACATCTCTGTCCGTGGTGCTGAAACGAACGCAATTATATTTGCTGTTTGGATGATGGGAGACCAAAAATACAAATAAAGGGGAAAAAAAATAAAAACGAGGGAACGTTTGAGTTTGTTCAAAAAGCTTTAACACAATTGAACTCTATTTAGATAATATGTAATTGCCTGTTTGGGTTTTTGGAAAAGGAAAAAATACCCTTCTTTTATATTGTTTTTGTTTTATGCGTCGTTACTGTATTCAAATGAGGACCCAACCAAAACGCCTAAGGTGTCTATTTGTTAGCCTAATGAAAAATGAAAATTCTATTACTATTTCAATAGGTCTTACCTTTGGCATTCCTTTAGAGATACAGTTGCTGCTCATTTTTAATATGGAAAAAAGTTTTCATTTTTAAAATATGATTTTATAACGTGCTATTTTTGCCACTTTTGGACTTTAACAGTTTAAGCTGGTTGGACTGGTTGAATAAGGAAAGGAAAAGCAAAGTGCAGCTCTCAAGTTCTATAAAAACACATCTGACCGTTTTTAATATATAAAAAAGTACTGATTTGTTTGTTTTGTGAGCAGCTGTATTCAATTTGAAGGTATTGTTCTGTAGCCAGCTACCCAGTAATACCAATGTAATTACATCAGGCCTATACTTGTTGCACAGTAAAAGAAAGAAAAAAAGAAAGAAAGAAGCAAAGAAGGAAAGAAAGAAAGAAAGAAAGAAGGACTGAGAGAAATGGCGATTTGAAGTGTAACTTTCTTCAAATTGTGATTTATTTCTAAAATTATTTCCTTTATTCTACCACCAAAAATATTTAAAATGTAATAGACAAAGTAGTCACAAAACTTTAGTTTTTACTTAAAGTGTGTAAGTATATACATTAATGTTTATTGTGTAGAAATAATCATTTAAATTCATATTGTTATTTAAACAAATTTTAAATAGGGAACAAAATGACATAAAAAATATATTAGTACTTTTAAAAGTTAGTGGCTATATATTTTTTTTCAGCTTCAGCGGTCTTATCAATTAATTTCACACGGTTCCTCCGGAGAACATTTTCCCACAAACAAGGTACTTACAAAAAAAAAAAAAAGAAGAAAAAAGAAAGAAAGAAAAAACGAATGGAAGGAAGAACAGGGGCGTGGGTAAAAAAAGAAGAAAAAAAAATCGTCCGATAATAGAAAGAAAAAAGTCAACATCAAGTTCAACGGCGTGCTGGTGCTCATTATCATTACAATGCTGTCTGGGAGCACACACAAGTCTTCTTAACAAGGGGCTCTGGCGTCAAGTCCCTCCACCTCCCAGCCGAGGGGACATTTTCCCAGGCTCTGCTAACAATCACACAACTGTTTGCTTTCTAAGCGCCGCGCAGCTCCGGGGCCACTCAGCTCAGCCCGCCTCAGCTGCGCTCAAGGTGGGACGGAACAGCCGGGCTGCCACTCATCAGTCCGGGTCTCAGTACATCTGACATATCACCCCTTTAAGAGGCACACTTTAACCCACAAGAAGCTATTATTATTATTATTATTATTATTATTATTATTATTATTATTATTATTATTATTATTATTATTATTATTATTATTATTATTATTGTTGTTGTTGTTGTCGGGAAAATTGAGTTCATCTTTAACGAGATTTACGTGAGGAATACTTACAAGCCATAAAAAGCGAATACATCCCGCATCTCCGGTTGAAGTCCTTCCAGAATTTTAAGGCACGTTTCTACGGGTGGATCTCTCAGTCAGGAGGAACCTTACATTACCAAAGCCCCAAAAGTCCAGGGGGCAAACCCCAGTGACACGCGTCCACTCCAAAGCGGTGCAAGTGGATCCCATGCAGAAAAAGAAAAAAGTTTAAAAACGAGAGAAAATAAACGTGTAGCCACCACTTCACTGTCTCCGCATCTCCTCACTACCCTTGGATGACAGAATAGAGGAAGCTGCCGGGTCGCTGGTCCCCTCCTCTCTCTCTCTCTCTCTCTCTCTCTCTCTCTCTCTCTCAGACACGCACTCAAAGCGGCCGCAGTTGCACCATGTTCTTGCACGAACCGTACAGCAACGCAACAGCAACACAGTATTCCCGGACCACCGTGAGTCCCCACGGCTGGAGTTGGATCTTCGTGTCCTCGCGTGGTTTCCAGCATCTGACAGACGTGCTGCGCCACGTGCAGCCCTCTTTCTGCGCGGCAGTGACGGGACGCATAGAGACGTGGAGGACAAAGCACCGGGACCTTTTCTTTTTTTTTTTTTTCAGACACATGCATGCCAACTCGCGTCCGTAGTTTTGCCCCCTTTTTTATCCTACATGGTAGAGAGGAGGGAACCAAGAATATCCACACTTTGATGAAGAGGCGCACTTTCGCAGATGGGGTTTATGTGCTACAATAACGAAGCTCTCACATCTTATCGTGTGTCCTATTTCTTCATAGCAAAGCATCCAAATGGCAATACACACAGACAAAAAAAAACAAACAAAACACCACGCCACCTTGAATGAGTGGTCCCCACTCCTGCACGCATGATGCATGTCTCTTCTCTGAGGCACCTGTGCCAGCGTCGTAAGAGAGAAAGGAGGAGAGAGCGAATGAGAATGCCTCCAGCAGCAGCGGCAGCAGCAAAGCGTGTAAACGCTGTGTAGTTCCCGTGTAGCTATGAGCCCGAACCGCAGGAAGAACGCGCTGTTATCGAGCAATCTGAAGTGGAGAGGGTTAAATGCGGAGCACGCACCAGCGGTGTGCGCGGGGCTGATGTCGCAGCGGCAACCTCGGCAGCGGCCAGCAGATGCCGATGCCTCTACACTGAGCTCCGGTGGGTCACGCTGCTTTACGCGGTGCGACGTAACTAGCAGGACACACAGCGGGCACTCGCGTACATCTCGACTTTAGAGGAAGGTGTTAAAAATACACCAAATGAAACAATTATATTCCAAAAACCGGCATTCAGGCTGTTGGCGTGTTTTGATGAGGCAAAGGAAGCAGCGTGAATGCGTCGTAAAAAAAAAGAAGAGGGGGGTTGGAAGCAGGTGCGCCACTAAAAATTTTACGTGTTAAGCTGCGTGCTGACGTAAGGGAGAGCGCGTGCGCCGGGATGTTATTCCAAATATGTTACCCATAGAGTTAGCATGTGGGATATGCATAACACTGAGGGGCTTGCACAGGAAATCTGTTGGCATGACTTATTTTCTACAACACTATTTTAAAGAACAGATTAAATATTGGGTCTCTCTCTCTCACTCTCTCTCTCTCTCTCTCACTCTCTCTCTCTCTCTCTCTCTCTCTCTCTCTCTCTCTCTCTCTCTCAGTCTCACTCTCTCCCTCTTTCAAATTTGGAGGTTAAACTACAGAATTTATACAGGGACACTTCCAGAAAGTTATTAATTATAGTGTGCCATCACCAGAGCTTTAAGAGTGTTCTGCTTCCTTATCCGGGGTAAGGTGAAGGGGCTGGACCGGGAGTGATGGACGCATTTCCAAAACTGACACGTTACGAGGGAAAAATACATCAAAAACTCCATTGAAATCACAATAAATAAATGTCCCGTCACTCAGATGTTTTAAATGACATGAGTAAAGCTTGGATATGCCCTGCAACCTTCCTCACTCTGCCCCTCCTTGTGCCACTGAATTCAGGACAGCTTTCATTGTCTCCCTCCAACAGCCCTAATCATTCATGCTTTTGTAGCTCTCATTTGAAAATTAGTCAATACATATTATCATTTTACAGGCAAAGTAGTCAAAATACGTGTTGTTATTGTGGAATGCTTGCAACATGTCACTTTTTTATGAAGTAATTTGACACATGAATTAGGCCAACATTAAAAGTTAAGGCTATTTAATTTATTTCAATATGCACAGACAAAACAACATAGAGGATCTCAGATTGAAAACGTTTTGCTTTATTAAAGAAATAATAATAATCTAATTTGAGATGTTTTTGTTCTCTGTCTCTTCATATAAAGCTTGAAACTTGTTAAATCACAGAGAAAAAAAATCATTTTTAACAATTAATGTACATATAGACCATGATGATGAATACTAATGTAAGCATCAATGTATATTCTCTTAGCTAGAGGCCTTTCGGAGGCCTTTTTGCCGAACACATCCTGGGAGGTAACGTCAATCTTTAGTGTAAAACTACGACACCTACTGGCAGGGATGTGGAAGTGCGGAAAACCTCTGGCCTGCACAGATAAAATGCCCGGCCTGAAACTACAGCACGTTAAAAAATAAAAAAATAAAAATAATAATTACACAAAGCGTCAGAAAAGGTCATCAATAATGACGCAATGTAACTAAAGCATCCAAATGAAGGCTTTTAAATGTTTTAAAACAAGGCATTGCTGCAGGTAAAGTGACTGTGTGTGAACGGAAAACACGGCGTGACATGTTGCATGCATTAATGTTTGTAAACTGAAACTCTTTTTATTCTACTCAGTTTTGTGAAAATTAATCTGATTTATCATCCCAAACTGGCCTAGCTCCAAAAGCCTACGAGTTAAAAAAAACCGCGTATGAATAAGCAGGTGGTTTGAACGGGATAATATTTATATATGTCTATAACAAATCCATAGCAGCCGTTTGGGTTTTATGAAATGAGTTTCGTTTGTCTTTGTTTCTGCGATTTACTTAAAAATAATAACAATAATAATAATAATAATAATAATAATAATAATAATAATAATAATAATAATAATAATAATAATAATAATAATAATAATAATAATAATAATAATAATAATAATAATAATAACAGTTATATTAATGCAACAAAACTGCATACTTTTTTTCCACTATACAATTCATAACATTACTTCACACTTGTAACTTGCGTACAACTAACATGACAAAGAACTCGATTGAAATCTTAATGAAATTGTTGTGAACATTTTACCGCGAGAGTTGACCGTTAAACGTTTAGACGTGTAGCTAAAGTCTGACATTTATTTATCTTTGTTTGAAGTGTTATGTTTATGGAGAGCAAATCCAGCAACAACGTGCGTTTTGGACTGACAGCTCACTCAAAGCTAAAAAACCCCACAATTTTCTAGAAATACAATATTTCTTTCGTTGAAATCGCGATCTTGAAGAAATACATTACAAAATGTAATGCTGTATTTTACATACATACATGTGTAAATATTAAAATGCCTATTTATGTGTAATTTATTGCATAGAGATGATTTTGTAACAAATCAGCTTCAAAAGGAACATTGTTTATCCTTTGAAAATATATTTCACGATTTCAGGATGAAAATGTTGCATTTTCATGTTTAATTAATTCATTTGAATTAATTAAATTGATTTATAATATGCAGATTTTGCTGAATTTAATGCTACAATAAATTGCACTTTAATGAATTTGTACTTTAATAATAATAATAATAATAATAATAATAATAATAATAATAATAATAATAATAATAATAATAATAATAATAATAATAATAATAATAATAATGTTCATCTATATGCACATTTTTTAAATAAAATGTAAAAGTTTTGGCATTATTATTCTTTTCTACATTTGGATGATAAATAAGACATGACATAGCAAACATAAATAGAAGATGTGGCATAAATAAAATTCTTAAGATTCTAATCTTCCTCATCAGAAAATTAATCCACTTTGTTTCTGCAGGAATATATTCTTGTTCCGTTTAAATCACCACCGTCATCTATGACCTAAGTGAGCCCTGTTGGCTTCGGTTGCCAATAACTGACCAATTCAAGTGGCCACTTTTGGGAATTGTCATGACCGATCTTCAAAGTAGTCTGACCTGACACAGGAGCATGAAGATGTTAAAGGTCAGGCATGCGAAACCAACAGGGTGCCAGTATTTGTCCCTCCCTCTCTTATGCTCCCAAATCAGAACCCTACGCTGCAGTGCTGCAGCTCATTCAATGTGTTGGAGATGACCACTCGAGCGTAATTACAAAAACTTTGAGATGGACTTAAGTTAAATTGCATGAAGATGTAATATCCATACTTAGTGTGTTAGAAATCCACCTATAAAACCAGCAACAAGTTTCTGATATCTTTTAAATTGTGGCAATTTGAAAATAGTTTAATTCCCAATCTTGTGGTACATCCGTAATTACATAATTATTGAAAGAGAGTAGAGAAAAAAAGCTTGTATGTGGCATTTAAATAACCCGATGACGGAACTGTCTCCACAACATGAGGCAGCATCAGTTTTCTGTTTTAGATCTTTAAGACCAAACAGTGTGCAAATCAGTGTGCCAGTCAAATCTTCCTCTGTTAAGGCCAGCTCAATCCCCCAATCTCAAATGTTACAAGATAAGAGCATCTCTTCAGATCCACATAAAGTTGTGTGTCACCAAGAAGCATAAAATACACTAAAGCTGCAGGAACAAATGTTTTAAAGCTTCAGTTGAGGTGGAAAGCAAAATACAAGCTATCACAATGTTTCACACCAGCCAGAAGGAGAGAAAAATTGTAGTAATCCCAGTTTAATGTTTAAACAATTTAAACAAAGCAACTCCAGAGCTTACCCACAGTTCAGCTGCAGCTCCTGGCTCTTTGTTGGTCTGTCTGCAGAGGACATGCTGGCCCATTCCCGGCAGTGTGAAAACAGATTGATGGCCTCCCCGCTCTCCTGGTTTAATTGGGAACGGGCTGAAATTTATGCTAATGCGATGACATCAGTCCCGCCAGCCTCCTCTCTCCATAACAGAGCGGAGCAAAAAAAAAAAAAAAAAAAAAAAGGGGGGGACGGGGGTGCGGGGGGGTCAAAGTCGCGCCTCTTTTCCCAGCCAGTTCCGTCGGTCGGTCAAGTTCAAGAGCGCCGCCGGTCGCGCTGCTTTTGTCATTTAAATGCGTGACCGCGCTTATCAAATTAACGCAAGGTGGGCGGCGGCAGACGTAGGCACGTGAGCATATCCATGCATCTGGTTTGGTTATTCTACTGGTAAATGTTTCAGACGCGCCAATTTTTGCGCTGTCACACTGTCCACCTGTATGACAAAACAGAATTACAGACAGAGGGTTCCTTGGTATTTCCAAATGCACAAATTGTGTGAGGACATAAGCAACAACTTAAAGAACCACAGCGGCATCGAGGTGAGCCTAAGGGGACGTGAGGCCACTTTATGATGTACAGCAGCAGCATGAAATAAAAATAAAAATAAAATAAAAAATAGTGCAATTGCTTCAGGATAGCATTAACATCCTAAACTCCCTCCCAAACAACAAAATAAAACGTGGTGTGAAGCACAACTGAAAGACATCTCTTTCTTTATTTCTTTCTTTCCTTTAGAGTCGTGGCTCTGTAAGTAGAGTCAAGTGATCAGAAGATTGTAGTTAAGGAAATTAACCTACCGACCTGTGTATAAATGTGTGAGCGTTTGTGAGTGTAAATGGGTGAATGTGACTCTAGTGTAAAACGCTTTGAGTGGTGAAAATGATTGGAAAAGTTCAGACCATTTACCATTTTCTTTCTTTCTTTCTTTCTTTCTTTCTTTCTTTCTTTCTTTCTTTCTTTCTTTCTTTCTTTCTTTCTTTCTTTCTTTCTTTCTTTCTTTCTTTCTTTCTTTCTTTCTTTCTTTCTTTCTTTCTTTCTTTCTTCCTAGTCAAGGAACCCCCTGGGTCAAGCTGCGCATGATATAATCTACATCAAAACCAGCACAGACTCTCCATAAAAGAAAGTCAAGTCTGTAGAAAGGCATCAAACAAAAACACTTTGACCAAAGACTTCATAGTTATTTAAACAGCCAATATTTGACATAGTGTTATATATATTGAGTAGAAATTTTGCTGTCCAAATTAAAATTTCAACGTGTTAATGTCAACTAGGTGGGTTGGCTGAGGCCTTTCTACATGGAGTCTGCTTTTTCTGCCTGTATGTATCTATATGTATTTTTCTGTGTAAGCCGTCCTCCCAACATCCAAACAGCAACAACTGGATATTGGCACCAGACTCCTCTGTGAACCCGATGGACATAGAAAATGAACCGATGTTTAAAAACGATTCATTTCCTGTATTTGTTCTGTGAACACTGCAGGGATTAATGAGGTATCATGCTGAACGACAGTGTATCACCTACTCGGTCTCTTTCCATGCACTTATTTGTTTCCCTTAGCCTACCCTGAGCCTGCTAATTAACAGTCATGAGTTGTAGTACTGTTTTAAAAAGTCCCTGTGACAAAACAGATCTGGTCCTCCTTAGCTTGTGCCCACAATTCCTCCTCTCTCTCTTACACACGCATGCACACGCCAACACGCACGCACACACACATTACAGAAGATGCAGCAGTTAGGACTGAGACAAAAACAGAAAAAGTGGATAAAATTAAGGCAGATGATAGGGGGGACAATAAGCACAGAGGGAAAGGGGCAGTTTCCTTTGACAGGCCACCACTGCAGCATTTGCATATATTCAAATCAAGGGGTGAATGCCATGCGTGGGGGTTGACAAAGACAAGCCAATGGGAGGGCTGCGTCCCTGCTGCGGGCTCAGAGGCTGCCTCCAGTCTTCCAGCAGCACCCTGGGAGAAACCCAGGGAAGTGGTGTGGGAACCGAGAGGCCCCCGGAGCTGGACAGAGGGAGGGGAGCCACTTGTAGCCCGTGATGGATTTGCATTTTATTTGTGTCCATTTTGCTCAGTAACTTCTGCCCCTGCTCTTCAGCCACAGATGGCGGACATGATAGAAGGATTAGCATTTGTGTCAAAGATGATAATGATGGAAGTGGGTTTTTTTTAACCCAGACAGATTTTTCATCATTTTTTTTTGACTGGCACGGTAATGTCGGACATGATGGACAAACCTTAAGAACATTTAATAAATATTTGGATAATTTTGTTGTCGAATCTTGCTTCAAAAACGTGTTTTATATATTTCAAGAGTTACAAAGCAATCCTGAACTGTTCTGGTTGATTTCAGCAACTCACAATGTGCATAATGGATGTTGAGATAAGCAAAAAGAAAAAAAAAAAAGAAATAGCAACTGGTTTTCGAAGGACAGCGCTTCGCAAAGCATCCATGCAGCCATGCCATGTTTTCGCTCCACATTGCCCCATGTTAGTTCTATCTACGTTTCACTGAACTCTGACCTGCTGTGGTATCCCCTTTAACGAAAAGCATCCCTAGAGGATGATGCAACCATCCCCATATTGAGTTCATGAAGATGTTCAGTGTTAGTTTTCCTCCACATATGGTTTGCACAGAGAGAAAAAAAAAAAATCAGGTCTCATCTGGCATTCACAGCATCCTTTTCCACATGCTTGATGTGTCACTAATATTATTTGTGGTTGGAAAAATGTAAAGAGGCCATCCTCTGGCTTTCTTTCAATGCCACAGTCTGCTTCTCTGAATACTGCTTTTCCATGTCGACTCTGTCAGTTTAGGTTGACAGCCACGTCTTAATGTGTACATTTTGTGCCATACCCTTTCCACTTTTAGATGATGGATTGAACAGGACTATGTGAAATGTTCAAATCTTGAGATGCTGTAACTTAACTATGTTCTAGACCTTTCCAAAACTTTACCCCTGACCTGTCTGGTGTGGTTGTTGGCTTTCCTGACCCTGGTTCTTCAATCATTTACACCACAACCCTTCAATATGATGCTGCTTTGCTTCATAACTTGAGTACTTGATGTTTCAAAAGGATTTGTTGGATTGTTTTTTGTGAGGGGTCCAGGAATACAGGGGAGTTAAATGTGCACCCCACTGTTTTCTATTTTCCAAATGATTTTGTAACCACGTGTCATTTTCCTTCAACTTTGCAGTTATGCACTAATTTTGTGTTGGTCTGTCACACTAAGATCCAATGCAATACATTAAGGTTTGTGGTTAGAACTAAAACAAAGTCAAGGAGTTTTAATATTCTTGTCAGGAACTATATAAAGAGTCAAAATGTCACTGTTTTCTTCTCAATGTGTCTCAAATCCAGGCAGAAACATATAGTTGCTAAAATATCAATAATATAAGCTGACCAACTAATGTGATTTGATTTATACAGCTCTGGGAAAAAATGAAGAGACCACTGCAAAAGGATCAGTTTCTCTGATTTGACCTTTTATAGGTTTATGTTTGAGTAAAATAAAAAATTGTTCTTTTATTCTATGAAATACTGACAACATGTCTCTGAAATTCCAAACAAAAATCTGAGTATTTATTTGCAGAAAATGAGATATGGTCAAAATACCAAAAAACAGGAAGCGTTTTCAAACCTCAAATAATGCAAAGAAAACAAGTTCATATTCATTTGGAAACAACAATGCTAATGTTTTAACTCAGGAAGAGTTCAGAAATCAATATTTGTTGGGATAACCATGAGGTTTTCAGTGGGGCTCAGTGCAGTGGGCTCTTAGTTTCTTCCAGAGCTGCATTTCCAGAGGTTTTCCTACCAGAAGTACAGCATGAATCTCCATCTCATCAAATTCCTAATCCTCTCTGAAATGTCACACTCTTGTGAACAAACTATAAAGGATCAGATGTTTTCTTTTTAACAGAGAGGGAGTCGCCAATTAGCCAAAACTGAGAATCAAAGCCACAGTGGAAGAGCGCTTCAATAACATGCCCAGGCTCACATCCTAAACACAGATTTGAATCTTGTTGGTCTAAGAGGTTTAGAAGCAGATACTTTTCGCTGTTGGTGGCACGTGGGGATGAGCTGACATTTGAATGCATGTGCAGGCTGTGGCTGTGTCATTCAGTCATTAACACTGACCAAGCTGCGCCTGAGCAAGGCATCTGTGCACCCCGAGCTTTTGCCACGCATTGCCGTCTAAACACAGCGTACATATGTTAGTGGATTTTAGGGTGCAGAAAAAGATGCGGGCGGATTAAGAGGCAACAAAGACATTACCTTGGTGTATAAGGTGCACCACACTGAAGCTTTTCAGAGTTTTATCCTTTAAAGTGGAAAAGAATGCTCTAGTGCACAATTACATCACACAATTATCCCTGTTGAGCAGTGTTTTAGTGCCAAAGCAGAGAGGAAGAGGAGCATATCTGAGACCTTAAGCTTCACCATTTGCATATTGTTTGTTTTCATGCAGTGAAATGTTAAGATGCATGATGGTGAAGCATGAGACCTGGGGATTATCATTAGGAGGATCACGAAGATGCATTCAGGGGTATGCTGAGGAACAACGAGAGGATCAAACTTTAGATTTTGAAAAGATTTGATGAGTTGAAGCATGATGATAAATTAAAACTGCTAAGAGGTTTTGCTTGTTTGTGACGGTTTTCTCCACACTTTCCACAGTTTTTGTATGTGTTGTGGTCAACGTGTTAAGAGAGAACTGCAGCAATTATTATAATCTTCACAAGC
Source organism: Gambusia affinis (assembly GCF_019740435.1). Taxonomy (NCBI): domain Eukaryota; kingdom Metazoa; phylum Chordata; class Actinopteri; order Cyprinodontiformes; family Poeciliidae; genus Gambusia; species Gambusia affinis. Next base: position 9,524,585 of record NC_057877.1, on the reverse strand, counting down.
TGTTGAAAATTCTTCAAAGAATATTATTCTTTATATTATTATTCAAACATAAAAAAAAAAACCATTTTGCGATTTATTCTTACAACATTATTTAGCTTTATTTAGGATGTTTTCGAGGATACGGGACACAAATTAAAAAGAAAATCTTTCATGTTCTTTATATAAAAGTTTTATCATTTTAAAACCTTTTCTTAATGCAACATGTTGTTGCAGAGAGAAATGTAAGTATTTCAGTGTATATAATCTGAATTTAGACTGTGTGTTTATGCAAACCTGTGGGGGGTTGTGGGGTTTATTGGCTTGCCCAAGTGCACACCAACACACGGTAGGAGGAAGCTGGACTCAAAGCCACAACTTTTGGATTCTAAGACAACCATGCTGTGGGGTGATGGTGGATCAGGAGGGAGGAGTTTGTCCTGTGGGTTGCCAGTTCGAACTCCAGATGAATCTATCTCAGTTGATGTGAATCGCATGTTGACCAACTTAAATAAAAAATGCTCTATCAAGCCTGAACATTTTTCATATATATATATATATACTCTTATATATATATATATATACTCTTTTATATAACAAATCAGAAACCCAAAAATATTCATATTTCTGGAACACGGAGAGGCGAAAAAAACACGGTTTTACCTATTCCTCTGGTGCCTTCAAGAACATCGGAAAATTTTGCTTTTGCGTCGGATGTTTATATTACCGACGCATTACTCTTATTTTTGTAAAACCTTAAATGTTAGTGGCACGGAGTATATAATTTAAACTTTGACTAAATTCTGAAACCCCAAACAGAAACATCAACTGACATATTAAAATTACACAATTAATTTAGAAAATATTGACGTAATCGTGAAAATAATTTATTAGCAGAAGAGCACATGGAAACAGCTTCAAATATATGTAAAAAAAAAAAACAACAACCAAAAAAACAAACACAGAAAAACTTGAAACTGACAATTTTCGTGTTTCTTATTGCTTTGATCATTAGAATTTACCAAACTTTACTGAAGTACCTGAAGCTAACTCGTAACCCGCTTCTACATCCGGGGCATTCAGTAGTTTCACATGTAGGTCGGTTCAGCTGTCCTGGTACAGAAGCTGCGGGTGCTACTCTGGTGTTTACGTCCACATTTGACAGAGATTATGGTAAATATATACATATTAACTCAACATTTGTCTGGCTAACAAGCTCACTCTATGGACTTCTAGTGAGCATTTAGCTTCTGCTAAATGCGGCTTGCAGCAGGCTGACAGGTGCTGGAGTTTTGGCTAAATTTAGCCGAACAGACGTCTGCTGAGTTTCATTCATTCTTCGTGGGGCTTTCAGCTAACATATATAGTTTAATTTATTATTTTTTTCATCGAACGGTTTCACTCTTTGCAAGCGTTTTCTTCACAACAAAGTCAGAGTATCACTTGTTTTCTGGACACTTTTATTTTGGTCATTTATGACTAGTAACTGAAATTGCGACCAATTGTGCAGTCACAAATTTAACCATTCGAGCAAAAATAAATAAATAAATAAATTAATTAAACTGCAAACGTACTGAGAGTAATATACAGTTGTTAAAAATGTACTTCATTCCTCTGCCAGGCACTAATGGGGATTCAACTGGTGGTCAGCTTGCTGGCCGCCAGCGTCATGCAGAGAATGGCCCCACACTGCTCATTTGCACGATGGCTCGTCTGCAACGGCAGGTAATGTCACACTCAAGTATCAGTTTGTGTGTTATACATGGAATATAGACTTCACTAACACAACTAACACACGTGTTTTCTCCCAGTTTGTTCCGATTCAAACACCCGTCAGAGGGAGAGTTGTTCGCGTTGGCAGGAAAACAGATGCCCAAACAGAACAGAAGAGACAGGTGAGTGTGTGGTTTTTTTGTTGTTGTTTTTTTTACTGATAAACTCAGCTTACATTTATCTGAGAGTTTGCTCATGAGTTGGTTTTCTCCAAATTTGCCCTTTGTGTGTGTGTGGGTTTTTTTTTTTTTCTCTCGTAAGGAGACAGAATGGAGAGAACAAGCCTCTCACGGTGCCCAAAGACATTGATCTTCACCTGGAGAAAGCGCCAGTCAACGTGATGGATGCGCTTGGTAAAACAAGGCACTCCCATATGTGCATTGCAAATATTATTAGTCTAAACTCAGTTACTAACTGCAAACCGATAGATTCTATGTAATAATCAGAGCCTTTTTGTTTTACTATTTCTGTTTTGCAGTCCTGCAGTTTTTCCTGGAGTACCAGTGGCTTGTGGATTTTGCGGTCTATGCCATGGGCGTCTTCCTGTTTACTGAGTGTTATTATAGTGTGGCAGACGCCAGTAAAGAAGTCAACATCGGAGCCTTCTGGTGTGTCCTAACGGTTGTGTTTGGACTGTATCCTTCTGATTTTGTCTTAAAGCTACACCAGCATTTTAAGAGTGTTGGGATAGCAGAGGCAGCAAATGCTCTTTGGCAGCAAACAGTCTTTGTGCGGTTTTTATATTTAAACCAAAAATATTGTAAAAAAATAAATAAAATAATAATACATAAATATCTGCAAGAAATTTAGAATTGTCCAAAAATGGCTGAGAACATCAAAAGGTGGAATAATGAAACTTTAAAATAAAATATATTCAGGAACCCTTTAAGCTGCTCTGCATTCCACATATGAAGTCGCTCCCCCTTAACCCGTCGTTTTTCAGAAAGGCCCTTCACACCCTGATGAGTCACTACTTTCGCTCGGAGGAGGGCGGCGAGCGCTCCGTGTGCCTTGCCTTCGGCTTCCTGTCTCTGCTGGTGGCGATGCTGGTTCTGGTGGTCCGAGAGAACTACCTGGAGTTCGGCCTGGAGCCCGGCTTTTCCAGCCTGTTCGACAACTTGGAGACGTTCGCGAAGCATCAGGGTTACGCTGATTGGTCGTAAGTAGAGACGTGGACTCGGCAAGGCGCGCTCGCTTACAGGAGACGCCGTCGTGCTGAATTTTGCGTCTGTTCCGACAACAGGATCCCGGTGACGAAGCTGACTGTGAAGCTGGGCCTGGCTGCTGTCTGCGCTTACATCGGGTCCCTCCTGGCCTTCCCTGGACTCAGGCTGGCTCAGACTCATCTAGATGCTGTACAGATGAACTCTGACCGCCCTCTCATTCAGTAAGAACTCTTAGAGGGAGGGGGGGGAAAAAAAAAAGGGAAAACCGTCACCCGTCTTTTTCCAACACATTCACCGTTGTGTTTGTGTCTCTCTGATTGCTCTACAGGATTCTGCTGCACATGAGTTTCTTATCTCCCGTCGTCGTGTTGGTTTTGTGGGTAAAACCCATCGCTAGAGACTTTTTGGCCAATGCGCCTATGGGAAAGACTTCTGTCACCCTGTAAGCGTACTTTTATTTTTTACTCCACTAGCTGCTTAACCTCAGTATGACTTAAGCTGGGAAGTTGTCGGCAGGAAGAAACCTGACGGTTTGTCTTCGGCAGGGTGAGCAGCGCGGCATTCGACAGCATGCGCCTGTGGATCATCGTGGCCCTGTGCGCGCTGCGTCTGGCGCTGACCCGGTACCACCTGCAGGCCTACCTCAACCTGGCTCAGAAGTGGGTGGAGCAGATGAAGAAGGAGGCGGGACGAATCGCTGCCATCGATATCCAGCGGAAGGTCAAACACACTTTTTTTTGTGTGTGTCTGACCTTTAGCAGAAAGAGAATTTTTTTTGCATAAGAATAAGAACGATTTTAATCGCTGTCAAGGAGAAACCCTTTAACTTATTCCACTTTCTCTCAGGTCACGCGTGTGTTTTGCTACCTAACGGTGGTGACACTTCAGTATTTGGTTCCTATTCTGCTCATCCTCTTCTCCACGTTGGCACTCAAGGTGCTGGGTGAGTGAAGTACTGGGAAAGTACATTTTCTGGTGAAGCCCTGATAAGAAAACCTTGCATGCGAAGTGTCATGACTTTATGCTTTTGTAGGGAACTTCTCCTGGGGTTTCGATGTCGAGGAGACACCGGGTGTGACGCCAGCGCTGGTGCTCCCCACAGCAGCACCTGTGCCGTCTGGCGGCCTGGACGAGGACGAGGACGGGATGGAAGACATGGAGGAGGACATCCAGGCTACAGTGGCACGCCTGTCAGAGGCGTTCGCCGCGCTGCGCTCCGTCCTCACTCCTCTCTTCCTCCGCGGTCTCTTCGCCTTCCTCACTTGGTGGGTCGCCGCCTGCCAAGTGATCAGCTCTCTGTTTGGCATCTACTTCCACCAGTATCTGATGCAGAACTGAGGAAACGGGAGCGCCGGATGCACGCAAGTCACTTCTAACTCGCTGTACAAGACGCTGCTGGAAGGGTGGTGGACACAAGGACAGTAGTGGATGACCACAGACTGAGACTGAGTTTGGTTGGAAGAGGTAAACCAGCAGACCTCAGGCATCAGAGATACAAATATAAAGAACCGTGACTTGTTTCACAAAGCAAGCTCAGCTTGTATCAATTTGTACGACTTCACTTGGTCACATCATGGAAGCAGTATTTTTAGCAAAGGAGGAATAACTGAGAATAGATCTATGTTTCCTTTTCAGTTCAGATCTAACTTAACTGTATAACTTTAAAGGTATTCAAACCTATTATTTTAATTCTCTCTCTAGATTAGGGGTGTCAAACTCCAGTCCTCAAGGGGCCGCTGTCCTGCAGTTTTTAGACGTGCCACAGGTACAAAACACTGGAATGAAATGACTTCATTACCTCCTCCTAGATCAGTTCTCCAGAGCCTTAATGACCTAATTATTCTATTCAGGTGGTGCAGCAGAGGAACATCTAAGAGTTGCAGGACAGTGACCCTCCAGGACTGGAGTTTGTGCTCTAGATGAACCTCTAGAATCCAAATAGCCACTTTTTTTTTGCCTTCATTCCTAATAAATTAATGTCCCCATTTCCAAAAACATACCTGTCCCCTTAGTGAAAGGGCAACTTAACTTATAAATGTGTCATGTTGAATTGGTGTGATTGTAACTGTGAGTCCTGGGAATGAAGGATTCCCAATTAATTTAGAAAAACTTTAAAGCAAAAGTGCAAACTTTTCCAGAGGGAAAAGAGCTTTCTTGAGTAGAGAAAAAGCCAGCTTGAGGCGGTTGCATGTATATGATACACATGATGAAGAGTAACTTCAAATGGCAATAATGGTCCGAGAAAGAACAAGCAAACAAACAAAAAAAAGACATTGGCACTGGTGGTGTCATCCTGCTGTGAAAGTTCTTTGCAGATTTTATACAAAAACATTTCCGTTGCTTTTAAATTTAAAATCATTTCTTTATTCTCTAATCATGTTTGATCCAAGTTGCCAAGAGCCTCTATGGAAGATCTGAGGAGCCACACTCACATCAGTCGTAGTTGTATGGAAAAACGAAGGCGTATTGTTTGAATCACTCATTTGTGCATCAAGAAGGCAAACAAAATATTTTATTCTCTAGATTTGATTATAATTCACAATGCATCACTTTGTCTGTGCTGCCAGTTCCAGTTTTTCACGACTCTGATGTTGGACTCCGTCTTTGACTCATCAGCTGCTACTAGCATGGTGATTACGATCCCTTTGGTTCGCCTCGACTCCAGATTTTTGAGTTTAGCAGAAACTTACCTTGGAAACAGATTTTTTATTTTTTTATTTTTTTCCCCAGGAAAGTTTATGAATATAACTCAATTGAAAGTTGCAGTATTTGCCTGCACAAGCAAGACACAGCAGTAGTTATTCTTAAAGCATTGTGTGTGTTTTTTGTTTTTTATTATTGCTATTATTTTGTTGTTACTTGTGATGCTCTGTGAACCCAGCAAGCATAACCGTCCTTTTAGTATCGTGCCAGTTTTCAGTCCCTTTTCCTGCCGTTGCTGCTCTAAATCGCCTCAAAACATATTTAAGAAGAGGAAATTATGGAGCATGTAGTCATGGTGATCTGCAGCTATTAAGTGTCTGCTAACACCACAGCGATTAACTTTCCATTCATTTTGTTGTGCAGACCTTCAATCCTTAGCTTCAGTGTAAAAGCATCTTCTGCAGGTTTTGCCAATCATCTGTATAAGCGTAACGTGAACAGTCTGCTGTTTAATGCTGCATTTATATAATATGTAATTGTACCAGTGCAGGTTTTTGTGCCTCCTCCCGGAGCTGGAAGAGGATATTGATATATCCTAGGATAGGAGGATATTTTGTGAGGGACTCTGTTTCCCTTTAAAGAACCGATTTAAGAGTGCTAAACAATTGTTTTTATTTTTTATTTTTCCTTGGAGTTTTTTTTTTTTTTTATGTAGAGGAGTTCAGACAGAATTAATCAAAAATAAACATAGCTGTAGTTGAAAGTGTCTGAAAGCCAAACACTGAAGAGTTATTTTGTTGTGACCTAAGTGCCTGGGAGCATCAGGGATTGTTAGTGTCTCTAAAACTCCCTCTCTCCTTGTTTTTTTTTTTTTTTTTTGTATTTATTAAAATGAGCTTCATCACATTTTTGACTATATATATATATATACATATATACAAAAGCAGATATGGCATTTTCCCACGCTAGATAGCTAAAACATTTCACGTTACAAATGAGTTGCGTTTTATTTACTGTGCATCACCTCATGTTGTAAGTAATGTAGGAATTTAGCAGATTCTGACGTTTTGATCTTTAATTTTGGTTTTTTTGCAAAAATCATTATGCTGTGAAGTTTTTACTGAGATGATTTCAGTTTTTGAATGCATGGTGTGCTGTATCTTAAGATTTTTTTCGTGTGTGTGCAGCCTAATTAAAGACAACTTTCTGATTTTATGCATTGTAGACGTTCTCACTTTTGTTCTGTTTCTGGGAGATTTCTGATACATTTCTCTTGTTGAAGTAGCTCTCCATTGACCATTAGCAGAAGTCTGGAGAACGTGACCGCATACTGAGGTCATTCAGGTGTTTGTTCCAGGTGCGTTGGACCAGAGACGCATCTAAAAGCTGCAGGACGCCGGCCCTCCAGGACTGGAATTGGAAGTCCTCCAGGTCTTGTTGATCTGAGGGGTCCTGACCTTTGACCCCAGCCTCCAGAGAGGTGATAGCTGTGAACCCGATGGGCTTGAACAGTTCGGAAAAATCAAGTTTGCCGCTGCTCAACTTAACTGTGACAAAAATAGTCCCTGTTAAGACGGCGGGACGTGCCGTTTAAAACCCCTCAACTCTTTTAATACTTTGTAAAATTTCCAGGCATTTTCATCAGGATTTCAGGTGACAGAACAAACTTAAGTCGAACATCAAAGTGCAGCACATGTAAAGTGGAAGTGAGACCATGCATTTTCAGTTTTTACTGGGTTTTTTTTAATGCAATGTTAATTGTGACATGTAGTTACATTTAGTTCTGTGTTTCATGGTGGGGGTGACGTGTTCAAGGTCATGCGAGGCGTTAGTTTTCCTCATCCCAGGCCCCATTGAAGGCTAGCAGTGACGATCATCCTGTCTGCTCTGCTCCTGTGTCTTCATGATGTTGTTTGTTCTGCAATGTTCTCCAACATTTTCCATTCATTTATTCAAAAGAAGGCAATTAATTAGTGGCATCAGAGAGAAGGAAGCTAATGCACCACAATTTTGAAACTTCTATTCTATAAAGTTTTGCAATGTGAATAAGGGAAATGTACCCTGACTGTGTTTTCTTAGAATCTTCTTATCTTAAATCTGACATAACTTTCTGATAATTGTGCTTTATTTCCATTCTTATTTAAAAATAAATAAATTATTTTTAAAAATCACAAATGTCCCATGACAGCAGCCAGGAGAGGAAATTTGAGATGCAGTTTAATAAACTGAAATATCACATTTGTAGTAAATCGACGTGGGAACTCGGGGAGAGTTTGTGTCCGGCGTCTACTGAAAGGTGACTCCGTCTCCTCACCGGCCTCGGGTCACTTCAGACCGCTCTGCTCCTCCTCAACCAACCGCTGCTGGCTACTGTTGCTATAGTGATTTCCTATGTATGTCTGTGCAGGGGACCCAGACATCCCCTACAGACTGGGCTGAGGCTGTCCTCAGGGGAGCAGACCAGACATGACCCCGGTGAAATTCTCTCTTTTTTTTTTTTTTTTTTTTGGGAGGGAAGACAACATGCTGGTGTCAGCCTCTCCTCGTTCCCCGTTTGGCTGTGAGCGGGAAGGCAGATTATCCGCGGGTGGGGTTTCCGTAAAATGCCCCTTCAGTCACCGCGAGACAACCAGCTGTGGAAATGAGCCTTTTTATACTGAACAATTTGAGTTTTTTTTTTTCCTCTCTCTCCAAGCCAGACATAAAGGTCTCAGGGCTTTTAAGCAGCCCATTCTCGCTCGCCACTTTCTGGTGGCTGCGTGGTGAGGAGCATGACAGGGCCGTGACATGATAATGAGGGAGTGTGTTTGCATGTGGGTTCAAAAGACAGAAATTAGGTGAGAAGAGAAGAAATAAAGGGAAACATAAAAGGTGCGCAGTAAATGGCATTTTTATCAGCCTTCAGACAACGCGAAACAGGCAACGGATTCGCATTTTCTCCTCAAAGCGAGATATTTAACTAAATGTTAGATGTAAAAAAAAACCGTAAAAAAAGACAAAAGTGAGAGAGAAATAAACCAGGAGCATAAGGTACAAATTAAACTGTTTTTATTTAAATGGATTCACGACAAATATCAAATAAAAATCTGTCTCTGTTCTGCTGGAGAGGAACTCAACAAACATTTGGAAAAAAAATAATCTGGAGTAAAATAAGAATACTAATAAAAACATATTTTTTTTTAGATATATGACATAAAAACAAAGCGAACTTCGCCGCAGAGGTTCGATGTGGCGACCTCTTTTCGCTGAGGTAAAACATGAACTTGAGCCTCCATCAGGTCATGGACGTCCTTTTTTAAGTTAACCAATCAGCAACAGAAAGCTTACCGCATACACTCTGAGCCTTATTAGGTGCGATAGTGTGACATAATACCACCCCCTAGAGGACAAGAAGAGGAAATGATCTGAAGGTCTTTTGAACGCCCACCGGCAGTTTTTACTACACATCAATGAACCAGATGGAGCTAAAAAGAGCAGAACAATAGAAAAGCAAAGATTGTCCCATATCTGTGAGCAGCATAAGCAGTAATATCTACAACATGAAGAGGCGAGAGACGGCAGCCATGGTAACAAAGTCTTATTTGACCATGTTCAATTCAGCACCCGTCCACATTTATTATTGGTATTAAAGATGAATACAATAAGTCCACTGTGTGTTTGTTTGTTTTGTTTTGTTTTTTAAATGTAGCGTAGTATTACATTGAAAAATGCAAACTTTAATTTAATAATGAGTCCCATTTCTTTTGGCAACTTGTTAGAAGTAAGGCATGTATTTTGTGCCAACAGACAGTGAACAGAATGAGGGAAGAAGGAAAATCTAAGCAAATGGGGAATTTTTTTTTTTCAGGGGGAGTTATCATAACTATCAAATATTAAAATCGTATCTACACATCGACTTATTTTTGGGGAGCCAAGTCGGGGAAACTATCTAATTAAGTATGGTGGAGTATCTATGATGCTAATTATCTTCTGCAGAATCTTCCAGAAAACCTGCTACAGTTCGTCACGTGTTTATTGTTTTTGTAAACACCAGAAGACTTAAGGACATTTACTGGACTCCTACCAGAAAACTGAAAATGTGTCGCCTCCAGATGTTTTAACAAGACATGTGAGCAAATTAAGCCAAATAGCCGATCAGGCAAATAACCCTGGTCATTTCAGGAGCTCATCAAAGATGATAAGAGAGGATCCGGGACTTTCAGTGTGACATGCTGCTGCCACCATCAATGTCTAATTCTTTTTTCATATCCTTACCCGGGCTGCACATGTGTGCACAGGACTATGTGGATATTTCTTTTGGTTTCGCAGGATTCAACATAAAGCTTGGGGATCATATTTGTGCATCATTAAAAAAAAAAGTCCCTCATTTGAAGTTATAAAAAAAAAAAAGAGAGTTAAAGCTTAAATTTGTCAAACCTGAGAGCAAGAAGAAAAAGCATCAGGTTCCAATTCTGAGAACTCTGCTTTAAACAAGACAGGCGCGTTCACATGGAGTCTGAAAATGGTTTAGACGTTAACAGAGTAGGCCGGCATCGCGGAGGTAATCTGCGAACAAGAGCCGCTCTCACACGGGGAAAATTAGTCTTTTCAAGTTTACATTTATGATTGAAGAACAGAATGAAAAATAAAAATCATTGCTTTTGCATAAAAATTTACTTCACCGCATATTTTTAGACTGTTTCTTGAACAAGATATTTATTTATGTGTCAGACTGAATCCTTAAGTTTTGAATTAAGCCTCTTGTTTGTTAGTTTCAAAAGCCATTTTTATTACAATTTAGAAGTCTGATTTTGACTGATCAATTAGTCAAAATTGATCAGTCAAAACCAATTTTGACATACTAATCCTCATAGTGTAGGAAGCATTTTTTTTTTTAAATCTACACTTTCTAAAATAAAATAAATTTCAACGTTTATTCATAGCCTTTAAAAAGGGTGTTTCATGTCTTGGTTCAGTCCTGACTTGGAAGAGATGCTGCTTTAAAGGCCAAATGTACTTTCAGAAACCTTTAACCTAAAACCTGGGGAAGTTTTTGTCCCAGGTTTTTAAACTGGGGAAAATTCTTCCCCAGTTTAAAAACCTGGTCTCAGCTAGTCTTTAACTATTTTCCAAAAGCTGCAAAACAAACAAACAAAAACACATAATCAAACTGTATTTTGATTATGTCAAAATACAGAAAAATCCCAAAGAAAAGAAAGAAAAAAAAGGAGAAAGTCTATATGCGTCTATCGCCTCGTGGGATCAAGCGAGTGACTTGAAGGGAGGATTTCTTTCCCACCCTGGAGAGCCCAGCTCTGCGAGACAAGACGTCCCCAACGGGGCTGGAGGGGGACGCTCTAGAAAACACCTCGACCCCGCGGGAGGCGGTGGCAGCTGGCTATCTCTGCCAGCCGTCGCTCATCTCCAGCTGCCTGACAGGCTGCCCTCGCTCCTCTCCGTCCTGCGGGTAGCCGGCTTTGGGAAACTCCTTCGTCCTGTTGGCCGGGTGGGCTTCTGGAGGGCTGTGGCGCGCCACGTCGCCGTTGCCCGTGGGCGAATGCTGCCTGAGGTGGTGCAGACGAGGGGAGGACGGAGAGCACATGTGGTCAGGCGAGCTTCGCTCCGATTTGATGCTGAGGTTCAAGGAGGCAAGATGAGAGGAGTTGGAGGAGCAAGACTGAGATGGGAAGGAGCACCCCCCGCTGGACATCCTGGGAACAACAAGTTAAAGTATTAGTTAACGGCACATTCACACTAAGGGGCCATCATCCTGCTGAATCACTGATACTAGTTAAGTGTCCAGTACAGTGCTGAACTATTCCTTCCCCTTGTTCTTTGTTTGTTTGTTTTTTGCAAATTTATCATGAGAAAGCAGCAAGCCTCTTGGCTTTTATGTTTTACACACCTACTCAAAATATCTCATTAGTGTAAAGTCAAAGAAAAAGGATTTTAAAATAAAATAAAATGTTTAAAAAAATATCCTTCAAAGAAGAGTTGAGAGAAGAAAATAATTTTTTGGAATAAAGTTTGTTTGCAGTTTGCAGTGTCATAAAGGGACACTGCAAACCTTTCAGCAGAACAATGACTCTAAACTTACACCCAGAGCTACAAAGAAATAGTTCAGATCAAATCATATTTCACGTATTGCTTGGAAAGATCTTGTAAACGTCAAAGTTGAGCCAATCTGACAGAGGTGGTGCTTTTCTACAAAGATGCAGAGCTAGTTGAGACGTGCGCCAAAACATTTGCTGATGTAATTGTGGCAAAAAAAAAAAAAGATATCTGACAAACTGCTGACTCTACTGCAGTACTGACTGAAGATGCATGCAAGCCACAATTTTCTTCCTCTAAATATTTACACACATTATTTTATTTATTCTTTCTCATGAACTCACTAAAAACTACAAAGACGTTTGTGTTTGCAATGGGAAACAATATGGGACAGTTATGTGGTGCTTTTACACATAATTTCTGCATTTATAAGAAGAAGAAATGATGAGTCAGTATTCTGAAAGCATAAACAAGTTTTTATTTTTTCTATTTTGTACTTCGGTCTTTCCTGTTTTCACAGTGTGACATGCATTTTTATCAATGAATTAATTACTTATTACTTTGACTTCCGCATTTGTGATTCAGATGCGAACACAGATTGAAAACCAGGGTTTTTAAGACTTTTAGACAACTTCCTCCCGAGGCGCCTGCAGTTTCTATTTCAAGGTTGAGATCCACAAACGCTTCGCATGTCATGGGGTTGGCTACCAGAAAGACAGAAACAAATACTATTTTATGTTTCATTTGCTTCGCTTTTACACTTCATCTGGGAGTTTTCTTTTCGTTTCTCACGATTTATCGTCTCATTAGAGCTAGTGTGAATTTTGGTTTTACTTTCCACATAGAGAAGTCTGACTAGCAGTGACCTGACAGATAAAAACAATATTTCCCCTTTTCCGTCACAGAACTCTGTCTCTCAGTGTTGAAGTAGTTTTATGTAGATGTGTCTCCTTTTGATAAGTCAAAACCTGCAACGTTATTCCTCTTGTTTAAAATAAAATATACGTCTACAGCTGGTTCTCTTGAGAAAATCAGTTACATCGCTGCGAGAAAGGTTCATGCATTTTACTGCCCTAATTTTATGAAACACAGGTGGACGCTACGAAATGAAGGTTTGAACGAGAGACAGGACCAGCTTTATGACTTACCCTGAGCTGATATGAGAAGTCTGAGACTCATGCTGCCAGGGATTCACCGGTCCTCGCTGTAAACTGACGGAGTGAAAGAAACCAGGCTGGCTGTACTCTAAAACAAAGAGACAGACAAGAACGTCAAGAAAATCATCTCCGAGACACGGGAGACAACAACAGCAAAACAACTACGCTGCATGAAAAGACATAGCAGGATTTTAGGAAGTACCTCAAACCAGCTTCCTTTCTTAGAGTTGTTGCTTTTAATTTGTGCGCAAAGCTTGAAAAACTGAACAATAAACTACTCGCTGCTCGGTTGAGCAAACTAAACTGAGGCTTCCTGAAGTATTCCTCACTCTTTACATGAGGGGTGTAAAACTCCAGTCATTGCGGGTCGGTGTACTGCGTCTCTAAGATGCGTCTCTGCTTCAAAACTTGAGCAAGGCTCCGTTGTACACTGAGGAGTTTATCTGGGAATTCAGCTCAGGTGTCCATGACCAGGGACACATCTAAAAGTAGCTTGACAGCAGAACCTCGAGGCCACACTTTACAATGGTGCATAACTTCATGCACTGTCACTTCATGTCACCTGATGTCCTTGGTTGTCTCCAAACAGCTCTTGGTGTAGGGGTATGCTGGAACATTTGTCTTTCATAATTACGCCGTCAAAATCAAACTCCATCAGTCTTTTGGAGTGAAAAATGACATCTATGGTTTCATTTGCAGATTTCATAGAAGTCCGCGCGGACATGCTGTTGACCATTCGGAAAACGCCAACTTGCCAATTGCTGTTTGAAAGCTGCCTTTGAGGAATGAGCGAGCTCAAGTCAGGAGCCTGTGAGGAGGCTTCACTGTGCTGGTAAACCAGGAAAGTTAAAAATAATCACAAAAAAAAACATAAAAAAGCTTAAGAGAAAAATAGAAGAGGGAAGTTGAAACTACTGACAGATTCGAGATCCGTCTCTAAAATGGATGTAGTTCCCGATGCAATAGAGGTGTCACTTTCTTATTAGTGTCACCTGCCATTTTTAGTCTTAACTTGTGAAGAAAGCAGCAGGTTGACTGCACCTCAAGCACAAGCATTTACATTTGTGGTCTTGTGACGTCAAAATTTGTCCGCCTTACATACAAGTCGAGTATAACTTTTATCTTGGGCCTGGCTTTACTGAGGGCTTTTCAGCTTTTAGCTTAGACCTTAGCCTTGGGTCCTTTGCATATCCATTATGCTATAGCAACAAATAATCAGTTAAGGAAACAAACTGATGCAAATTAGTGAAAAATTGGGAAGGTAAGAATAATAATGAATATTTTCTTCTTTTCTTTGTTTTGTTAAAGCAAACAAATAAAAGAAATATTTATAGGTTAAGAAATATGATCTGAATTTGTACTCAGACCCCTTTACTCTGATATCCCCAAATAACATTCAGAGCAACCCTCATAAGTATCATTTAGCAGATAGACTCGAGATTCGTCTTGTTTGTCATGTAATTTCAGTATAAATCCAGCTGATCTGTGAAGGCCTTATAGGTGTGTTGGTGAACATTAGTGAACAAACAGCATCATAAATACCAAGAAACACAGCAGAAATAAAGGGCCAGTTAAAATCACACCAGGGTTGGGCCTTAAAACCTAAACTAACAAGCCAGGCAAGGTTAGCAAGGTAACTCTGGAAGAGCTATAGATATCCACCGCTCAGGAGGAAGTTGGCAGGAAGTATTCCAACAAAGTTTAGTCTGGAAGGCAGAACGTAAACACAAGCTACAATTTTCAGATTTTGTTTTTGTAAAAAAAAAAAAAAAAAATATTTTCTTTTTCCTGCTTCCCAATTATGCACTGATTTCTGTTCGTGACATCAAATCACTTAAAACAATACAACTTAAAATTAAAAATTTGAAAAGAAAATATTTACAGAGGGTACACAAATGTCTTCAAAGCATTGTGTACACTGTATTATATATGTATATATATACTGTATTTTTTATTGTAGAGAAAAATAATTGAAAACAGATTTACCAGAGGCTCCAGCATGGGGGAGCCCGTAGCCCCCCAAACTGTGACTCAGGAGACCCGCTTTCCCCATCGCCACCATCGAACTGCTGCTGTGCAGGCCCTGGTACAGCAGACTCCTCTGATGATCAGCAGAAATACAAATAGTGAAACACAAAATGTGCAATGACGTCACTCCTAGTGACTTGTAACTACTATTGTAGTGAGAGATGAGGATGAGTGAGAAGGCAAACTGTGAAATTATGTTACAACTGGCAGGTAAAAGAGTTGTGCATTTGGCTTATAAGCTCAGCAAGTGGCAGATTGTTTCATTTTGATCGCAACGCAACAGATACTCACAGCAGAGTTGTGGTTTACTCTTGTGGCCCCCATGGCCTGATTAGCAGCGTCTGCCCGCAGGTTTTCGCTGCCCAGACTCAGAGGAGGAGGGCTTTTCATGTCCAGAGCTCGGTTCAGGTTGCCGTGGGAGAACACGGAGTAGCCGATGCCTAATCAAAAGGAGAGACCAGCGGTGCGTGAATGGAGTCCAAAGCTTACTTCACCTATTGACGACTCATTTATTAAGTGCCACATTCTTCACCTCCTTCTTCTGCAAACTAAAAGCTCAACACTAATACATTTCTTGATGCAGGTAAAAAAAACAACACACACACACACAAAAAAAACACAAGAGCTTTTTTTGCAGCGTAACAGAATCTGTCTCGAGATGACAGAGGTAAAAATGTTGTCATTTAAAACCAAAATTATTCTGACTCGCTACGAGCAATCGGCAGGTAAAGATGAAAATTGTAAAAGAGGCCGACATGATAGGCAGGTGTGATGCATTCTGTGCAAAAACCACAAAACTGGTTATAGCTGCTGTTACACTGGTGGAAGGCCAGTTTCACAAAAAACAAAAAAAAAGGCTCACTGCATGTGTGGATTAGTGTACACAAACATGCACAGAAACACACACACACACACACACACAAACACACACTTCCTGTGAGTTCACAGCCAGCTGCACAGAGGGCTGACAGCATACGCATGAAATTCACTGTGAACTCTGTGAGAATATAAGAGAATGCTGAATGGATTTTTTTATGCTGTTCACTCTGCCTCAAATGGAAAGCTCTACTATAAATGTTTCAAATTTGACTTAGCATGAAATGTCATTTTGTAAATGAGTTAAGATATTGTTCAGGCTTTGCTTTTGTAAAAAAAATAAAAAAATAAATATTCATTTGGTGTTTTATGAGAGCTGCTGTGCACACCTGGATGCGGGGACATGAACGCCGCGTGCGGTCCTGCTGGACTCGCAGAACCCGGTCGAGAGCTCAGAGCTTTAAACCCAGGGGGCCGGTGGGACGCTGCGCCGGACGCCGAACAGTTGGGGAAGCCGTTCTCACACCCGGCGGACACGAGGAACTGAGTCTCCGGTGACAGCAGAGAGGGAGGCTGAAAGGCATGAGGAAAGGCGCAGAGGATCAGAACAACAGCGCAACTTCTAAACTGTCACCACTTGAGCATCTGTGCTGCGAAAAAATCTGTGTCGAATGTGTCGAGTGAAAGCAGAAGTGTGTGTGGACTGACGCAGAAGCGCTGGCGAGCCACAGACAGATCCATGCTGTCGCTGCCGGGATACTTGTCGGCCGCCGCCTGCGCGCTCTCCTCGCTGTCGAGCTCGGAGCAGTCCAGGCCGTGGCCTTTCCTGCGCAGCGTCTGATGCAGAATAAAAAAGGTTGCATATTGAAACGTGCCATTCATGGAAAAATGGTTTAGAAACACATCCTCCCGAGTAGATCTGTTTTGGAGTTTGCAATCTATAACTTTATAGTGCATCATTTTATCATAAAACATTGTAAAAGATTCTGCTAATTAAACTCTAGCAGGGCTACAACGGCAACACCAGTTAGAATAAATTCAGATTTTCCTCTTTCTGTTTCTTATCCCAATTACATTTCCAACATTCTCTCTTACCGCTTGTATTTTTGGCACTGTTAGATGCGCATATGCAAACTCAAATATATACTAATGGCATGCAAGTTTGTGACCCTTCTACTATATGTGGAATATAAAAGCACCCAATTATTGAGCTCCAAACAGTCTTTTTGTGATGTTAATTTAGCAACAACTGATGTGTTTGGCCTCCACTTGATTTTTCTTTTACTAATTTCATGGGGTTTCTTTTACAAAGCTCTCACAGTACCTCCAATATGTCGGTGTTGGTGCGACTCTCGTGCGGCTCGCTGTACTCTGTGTATTTCAGCAGAACTTTGTCCATGTCAGTGCTGGCGTACTGGAACAGACGGTTGGTGCTGTTGAAGATGATGAGGGCGATTTCGCAGTCACAGAGCACGCTCAGCTCGTACGCCTTCTTCATCAGGCCAAACTTACGCTTAGTGAAGGTCACCTTCCACAGTGAAGGGGAAAAAAAAACAAACAAGCAAAGCACAAATCAGCATGCTGTGAATAAATGCAATATTGTATGTCCTTTTGAGAGCTTGACATGGTCATTTTTAGTTCATTCATCAGTTCTTCTGCATGTTTTTAATGCGAATGTACAACAGAAGGGCACCAATGACAAAAGACTTTCATTAGTGGAGAGAGAGTTCATTCAGGTGGCTTCGTTCAAAAAATGTTCTTTTGTTTTGTTTTTTTTTTCGTAAAAGATGACTTGTTTTGTTCTAAAATCTAATAAGTTGAATTTCATTAACTTTCAAATTTTTGTTCAAATTTATAAGATCCAGAAAAATTTTATTTTAAATAGCATCGGGGTGAAATTAGCTCTTTAAACCAAAAAGGTTGCTGATCCCAAATCTTAACTGTAAGGAGCACATCCTCAAACAGGCACTTTCTACATGGACTTCACAGTATGTACAGTAATAAGGACCGTCTTTCACCACACATGTAAGATACTCAAAATATCTCAGATTCAAATAACTCAAAAAGAACAGTGTTCAACGGACAAGCTGCGAACATCAGTCCTCTTCTGTTGTGACCTCAAATTTCTTTTATCTCGGCTTTCGCTGTGTATTTTTAAACTGTAATCGTCCCTAAACTGCAGGTTTGCACAAACACCTCAGAGTCTAGTGTCTAAGTAGAAAAAAAACTGCTTTGCGTAAACTTTCTTGACTCTAACATAATTATTTTCTTTATCCCGAAGCCGATTTCCTCTTTCCATTTTGGCCTTTTGGTGTCCTCAATTCATTTTCTAAAACCTCTGCAGGTTACAAAATTTTATCGACAATAAGAAATGTTGAGTTGTTGACACCAGGACTTAGATCTGATTAGACTTAGAGCACTCCATCATAGAAGAAGTTGCCTCCTCTTGACAGACAATTCAGCAAAATAGTGCCACTTTGATGGCACTATTTCTGTCTTGTCAAGACTTAGATAGTAGTTTCAAGATATTATTACTCCTGAAAGTATTTCCTTTATATTTTGAAGATACAAATGTTTTATATTGCATTGTATCTATGTCATAAAAATCTAAAAGTTAGCAAAGAGTATTTTATTTTAACTTGAGAGGTGTGCAGAGGTTAGCAGGGATGCAGCAAAGTGTAAACCCGAGACAAAACAAGAAAACCCCTCCTAGTCAAAATGCAGCACAATGAGCTTTTCTGCCTATCTGCTAATCAGAAGTCTAAAAGTCATCTTCCGACTAAACGCAAAAGTTCATAAATGCGTAGAAGCAGAACATTTTAATCGCATCACATGGCGACGATTTACATGTCAGATAGGGCAGTTTTCGCTCTGGTTGTTTTGAACATGCAAAACATCACGGGATATTTTTCCCTTTATCTCTAACATGGAAATCTAAAGAATATTGGTAAAAATATGTGCACTGAAAATAACAAACTGCAGTCTCTACGGTATTTTGCTTTAAGAGATGAAAACACTTTTTTTTTTACATTGGCTTTTAATTTGATCTTTTATGTTGGATTAGCCGCTTCTTTTAGACCGTTCCTATGCTTTGATTTTCCTGAACGTATTTTACTGAGTTTTGATCTTCGTGGCTTTAATTTGCCCGATAAAGCACGTTAGACATTCCATGTATTGTATTGCTTTGCTGAACGAGTGAACTTCAATAAGGAACAAGAGAATATCAAGAGAATAAAAAAAAAAGTCAGTTTGGTATCAAACATTTCTTAGCAACAGATATGAGACTGATTTTAAAAATTCACAAAAAAAAATATGAGACAGTTATGCTAGTGGTATGTGAAGGCTCACCTGTCTGTTTCTCTGGTCAAGAATACGAGAAATTTGGATTTTCTTTCTCCCCATGTCTTCTCCCACGACTCTGAAAACAAATGACAGTTGATTAAAAGGACTTTTAACTTATTTTGCATTTTTGTCACAAACCTGCCAGCTTCCCTTTAAAGGTAAAAAAACAAACAAAAAAAAGCATCCCCATACCATGATGCTGCCGCCACCATGTTTCCTCAGCAGGATGTTGGTCCCATCATTTATGTTTTTTCTGGAAACTGCAATTGGCACTTCTGATGGCTTTCTTCCACCAACTGTTTTGTCTTGCCACTTTTAAATAAAAGCTGGACGCGTGGTCTGTCACTGAACAATTTTGTTCAATAATTAAGTTCTCTAATAAACTTATGAGGCTCTTACATGACATGATTTATATTTAAAAAATTAAAGTAAACACATCTGGACTTTTTATTGACTCCAGAAGGCAACTGGCAACACAGGATTCTTGGGGGCGGCGTCTCGTGTGCCACTTAGGCAAAATCCTGATAAATTAAAAAAATCTAAGAATAAAGGACATTTCTATGTTGTTCTATTCTTACGTGAACGCACATATTTAAGTTCAACACTTCTACATCCTGACTCCTGACGGAGTTAACTCAGCCTATTTCTGCTTACGTAAAACTAAAATAAAAAATGCATACCTTAAGATTTTACAGAATTATTTACTTTTTCAAGCAAAATTCACCTTTCTTTAAAAAAACACAAGAAAAGTCTTTCACAATTTCTGATGAGAAAATATCCTCCGTTTGGTTTAAGTGACTCAGGTTCCTTCCTCTCAGTTCATGGGGGGGGGGTTGTTTATTTTTACCACCATAAGGCGATGTGGTCTGAAGTCAGAGCCACTTTTGCCAGACCATTTGTCCACGCAGACTCTTTCAGTCTGTGCGTGTTACTCCCCCCCTCTCCCCAGCCTAGCAGCGCGGTGCTCGAATACACCGCTTGGCCCCAAGAGACGGGGTTAAAAATACAGTCCACGGCTCCTTTTTAGAGGTTCAGCAGGCAATAGCTTAAACCAAACAGTAGAAGAAAAATGGTGTGTGTGTGTGTGTGTGTGTGTGTGTGCGCGCACGTGGGTGTGCTTTTGAAACATGGCCCGACGACGTGAGCCACCCACTCCTCTCTCATGCACAGCTAGGTCGGAGAAAAAGCGGGACTCTGAAGGGCAGAGAGCATAGACATGGATGGATTGCGACTGGCTTGAGAATGTTTTGAAATTCTGTTTTCTTTATTTACTTGGTGTCAAAAACCTCGCTCTCACTCCTCTGCTACAGACCATGGCATTATAGAAGATAAAAACCTGCTACTTTTGCTGGACTCTCCCGTGCTTTGCAGCAAAACACTAACTTGTACCTCTTATTGTTGACTTCACGATGACCGTACGATGCATCTCCAACCCCCTGAGGAATTTTCCCTGGTTTTCCCCCTTAGTTCTAGATGTG
The DNA here is from genome assembly GCF_019740435.1 of Gambusia affinis. NCBI lineage: Eukaryota > Metazoa > Chordata > Actinopteri > Cyprinodontiformes > Poeciliidae > Gambusia > Gambusia affinis. Next base: position 9,504,176 of record NC_057877.1, on the reverse strand, counting down.
TAGCAGAGTTTTCTAAATTTAGTCGCTTGCCCCTGCTGATGCTGCTTGAGCGGATATGGCGCCCATGTTCCCATGACCCCTGAAGTGCCCGCTTGCCCCTCAACGTAAGTTTGGCACAAAGGCATCTGGGTCACGTCTGGTGGAATACGCTTCTTTGACAATGACCTTATAAAGTTAAATGAAATCCAATGCACCGGACATGTGACACATCGTCACTAAACCTACGATGCCCTTTGTTTCGCTATGGCAAAGCAAAGGACGTAATGGACAAATAGGACCACAAAAACCAGTGTTGGTCTATCTGACTGACAACCTTGATACCACAAAGAATTCACACAAGGCCTCAGCCAAGCTCTTTAGCTTTTTTCACACCAGAAGTGAGACAATTTAACCTCATATCAAGACATTTTATGGGTGGAAAGACAGGGAAGTGGGACATATGTTTTAAGCAGCGCAAAAAGATCTTTATCTCGCGTCTTTACAGAAGGTTCCCCTCGTCTTCCAAATAACCAAATTACAGCTATCAAGTGCCACAGACTGCTCTGTGAAAAAAACCATCACTAAATGAGTAAATATAGCTCCGCATCCAGCCAGGCAGCGCAGAGCTGGCTGCAGTGTTATTTGTGGTTTCACAGGTTTGTCAAGAGCCTAAAGGCCAAGACGGGCAGGAAAAGCCTGACTGCGCCTCACAGCTCATAATACAAGATTTCCCATATTAAAACGGCTATTTGAGGTCCGCGTGTGTGCAGATCTCTAAGGCAACCAGAATCTACCTGCTCCTTGTGACCTTTCATCTCGCAGGTCGACTCCTGAGCAAGCCGTCTCTCAGAAAAGATGGAGATGAAAAGGAAAAAAAAAAAAGAAAAAAAAAAGTCTCGTTTGCATGTACTTGAAAACCTCGTGAATACGAGACAGAAGTACTATCATAGAGGGTTCATTGCACATAAAGAAAACTGCTCATGGGTCTGTGATGGAAAACGACTGTTAGATCCGAAAGACAGCAGAAAACACAGGGCACCAACTCCCGGTACGGCAGGTATGCTCTGCAACACACCGGGATCCTCTTGCGGATCACCAGGGACTGCACCAGGATGCAGAAAAAAGAAAAAAGAAGAAAAAAAAATAATCAAACAGGTACATTTCAATTAGTTCGATTCCAATTAACTCACACTGACTGTTTTACACTGTATGCACCATGTGATCATGCTGAAGTAAACTTTACGCATGAATGAGAAAGGGAAAAAAGTAGGGCATTTGCACAGAATTGAGGGTTCTGCTTTGATGGTTTTCTTTCCATGAGTCATTCAGAGCATGGTGGCGTGTAAATGTTTCAGAAAGTTGGTAAACACGTGCAGGCACATCATCTGAGGCAGATTATACCTGATTATCTGACATCAAAAGAGAGTGCAGGGAGCCATCAGGAATTAACGCGTGTTACATGTGGCTATAGGAGCCTACATGTGTTTAAAAAGAGACACTGACTCACTGTGTTATTAAGTTTGCTGTAAAACAATATTATTAATGTTCTTGACAAAAACTTGACAAAATTCAGACAAGTGCTGGCAAAATTTAACCGCAGCAGGAGCAATGTGCATAACATCATAATCAATATGAAATTATGATTACAACTGACTAAAGTTTGATCGTTCCAGAGAAAATATTTTTGAATTCTGTAAATGTAGCTAGAGACACAAAAATCCATTTCCTTTAAAACTTCTGACAAAGCAGCGTACTTTTAGGGAAGGTTCAAAACCAACAATATTTAATCCTCAAAGGGTTAGATCTTTAACAGCATATGAGCCGATCTTTGGGGAAAATGTTAGTTTAATTTGCATTAACATAACATCCAGCAAAAGCCTCAAGGTACTTGGCAGAAAACAAACTTATTTTCAAATTCACAGGTTCAAATGCAGTTCAAACCAGGCCAATTCAGTCTAAGAAGGTCTGAATGTCAAGTCCAGCACCAATAAAATACCCTGATAATAGCATTATTGCTCCTAATCATAGCTGATCATTTAACACCACTTAGTAAAAAGCAGGGTACCTAAGAGCAGCGGGCCACCTTGAGTCATTGACTTCACAGAAATCCTTCCTCTGAAGCGAGCATGCAGCGAACATGAATGTCAGCAACACCAACATAGACATAGGGTTATGTTTACCACTCAGTAACACTTGGTAACAGAAATCCTATTTCCACAGGGCTGTAATAAAGTCCAGGAAACCGTTTCTGCATATTTAGGTCAGTTGCAGTCTTTTTAAAATAGCGCCACAATGTTAGTTGTTCAGTGTTTGTTGCTCATTTTCTGACAATTTATTGTATCCTGAGATTTTTTAACTTTTTTAAAATTAAGATGACCACTGCGGAAGACTCCCCACACCAAGCAGGTATGGAGAGATCGAGTAAAGTTTAGGAATTATAAGAAAGTGGCTCAGCCAATGGCGGGAGCAGCTTTGTCAGATTTGAACAGCATCTTTTATTGGTATTTTTTTATTTTACAAGCAGCCTTTTAAAAATACATTATTTGTACCTCATGTTTAACCATATTTTATCACTGCAGTAGTGTTAAACTATGCTTCTGTATTTCTTTTATTTTTTTTTTGGAGATGTAACAAAAGAAATGCAAACAAATCACGGATAGTTTAAAGGATTCCATTAAGGTCACATAAACAGAAGACTACTTTGTAATACTGTACAAAATTATATTTTGCTAAATTATGTGGCATGTATAGACGTTGTGCAGACGTCTTCGGTTTCTCCTTTCAATTTAAGAAAGTTTTTTTTTTTTTTGCCTAAGTGGCACTCAAGACAAAAGAGGGATTCCAATAATAAATGAACTAAAGAGATGGACTGAGAAGGAGTGACAAGAAAATCAGCACCAGGTGAGTCCAAGCAGAGATACAGTCAACCTACTGATAACTGGAGTTTAATTCTCGTGCAAAAAAAACGCAAGCACTCCAGATCCCAAAGTTGTACTGCATCAACTTTGGGTTAAAAAAAACGTTTGAGTTATGTAGTTAGACTTCTTAAAAACATATGTATTTTTAATGTGTTTATGTTCACTCATAGCTTCTTAATAATTCACATCTATGTAGCACAAAAGCCTATATTTGTGTGCGTGTGTGTGCGTGTGTGTGTCAGCTTGAGGGTCAGACAGTTCATAAACTCACGACAGGCCAGAGCGCTGTAATGGTGAGGAAATTTTTGTCTAATTTTAACTGGAGATAATTCAATTGCCTTGATATTTTTGATCGGAGAAGCAATGGTGCATACTCTGGGCACAATCAGGACATTTGACCTTTCTGTAAATAGAGAATGAAAGATTTCAGGACATTGTGTATTTGGTGGGCAGCCATTTAAAGAATTTTTATTTTCTGCAAATAGGAACCAGCCGTCAGTGAAAGCTTACCACAAAATGGCACGACCTCAATTTCCTGCAAAAATCTATCTATCTATCTATCTATCTATCTATCTATCTATCTATCTTTCTATCTATCTATCTATCTATCTATCTATCTATCTATCTATCTATCTATCTATCTATCTATCTATCTATCTATCTATCTATCTATCTATCTATCTATCTATCTATCTGTATAATTTGGAAGAGGAGGTATCATGGCATGGGCCATTTTTCACAAAGGAGAGATGTAAATTGAAACAATGACCTCTATAACCTTAGAATTAAAAATAATGGCACGGTACGAAAATGGGGAAAATGTTTGTGCATTATTAAACCCAATGTATTGTTTACGTCAGTCAAAATAGAGCGTTTAAGAATAGCCCGCCTGTCCCCGAGTTGCCATGCACCTCTGTCTAATATAGCTTGATCTACAGACAGCTCTTAATAACACAGCAACAGGTACTTAACACACAGCTGTGTCATGAAATCTGCCGCACAGGAAGCCCAAGGAAACGCTGCTCATTTCCCTTAAAACACCCAAAAAATTCTACAATGGCAATATCTAAACGTACGCCGTTAACAAGCTTACCTTTCCTTTTTTTTTGTCGATGTCCTCTCTTTATGTTCCTACTTGATTTGTTTAGTAAGTGTTACGTCACACTTGACCAGTTTGAGAGACAAGAAAATAGAAACGTGAAGTTGACAATAAGAACCGCAGATCTTTACTGAAATGAGCAGGAGGAGTCCCGACGTGCACTCTGCTGCTGGGCTGATGAACAAATATCCACCTGACGCGGACGCAGCGGGAGGTTCAGGAGCACCGCGCGCCGCTTTCCAACAGCTGGCCGCTGCTGCTGCGCCGCCCGCCTCCCCGCCACCGTACACCGCCTCCCCGCCCCTGCCATTGGACACAGTCCCCCTCCGCCTCCCATCCAGATTCAAACGCACCCCTCTCCGAAACATACCCGCAGTTTTTGAACAAAAAGTTAAGTAAATAAATACTTAAGTACGACTAGTTTGTCGTACTTTTAAAGACAAAGCAGACAAACTAGTCCAGACCGGGACAATTTCTGAACATTTTTATTTTATGTCATTTTTCTTTACTGACTGTAAAGTCTTCACAAGGAAGGTCGGCAGAATTTGCGGTGCAAATGGAAAGTGCCATTTAAATTCAACTTTTAATCATTACGTGCTTATATATTTAACGTTATATTTATATTTAGCAAAGGGCTAAATTAAATGCGCCTTGAAATGGTATATATATGATATGGCCATTTTTCATCCGAAATCCCACATAAACTGTTAAAATAGTTACAAAAGTACACGCTGATGATAATTTAGGCTAGTAAAAGTAGATTTAAAACATGCGTGTGCTGGCTTCAATGTAGCAAAATCTGTTTTAAAAAATGTCGAAACCACACAGGTTTTCCATAAAAGCATTTCTACAATTTGACGTCAAAGTGCTGGAGAGTTGTAATTTAGGTTAACTTAACTGCCCTTCCCCAACATGTTGCTGCACACTCTCACCCATAAAACACACTGCAATTCCACAGTTTGTTGTTTTTTGTTCATGGATATTTATGGCATGGGAATTGCTGTTGTAAAATGACAACAGCGATGTCAATCTATGTGATTGTAGTCTTTGTCTCAACTGTATTAATTAATGTCACATTATTTTAACATGTTTTCTTTTGCATGAAACTACATAATGCAATACATTTTTGCTTTAAATGTCTGTGTTAATTACAGGAACATCTTTACGGATGGTTATGAATCTTGTAGTGGCTTCAGCCTAAAAGGAACTGATATGAAAACGAGATAGATAAACGCTGTGCATCTTCTTGGGTCAGTACAGAGTAGTTCTGGATCTTGAAGCCCGCTTGCTCAGACGCTCTCAGAAAACAGTATCATGAAATAATGCCTCATTTTCCATCATGGTCAGGTCAGTAACACAACCCCAAACCATGACAGCTCCTCCTCTGTGTTTAACAGTCAGAATGGTGTTATTATGAAGCTCTGTAGTTATCAAACTGACATTATCTTCAGTCCGCCAGAAATGCTTAAGGCAACTGAGTTTCAGAGCATAACTAGAAGAATTTGATTCCTGGAAAAGCTTTAAAATCTGCATCATCTACTTCTTGACCTATGTCATTAATAGTGAACTTAAATCTGTTAGGTATGCCAGAAATGGTATTGACTGGTTTTGATTAAAATGTTTAAAAAGAACATTTCCTCTGTACGTTTAAGACCATAGCAACAAAAATGTTGATTTACGCTGCCCAAGCCTTGCAACATATAATGCTATATAAAGCCTTGACTTCTTGTGAAAAGTCGTCACCATTTGCAAACTTGTGAGCAGTTCAGAGTCATTTCCCCTTTTAGAGATTGCAACCTGGATATCAAGTGAGTTTAAAATACCAAACACTGCATAATCATGAAGCAGATATTAGAGAGAAGGTCACGTATTTATGTGTTTTTGAAGCCTGACTTATCTTAAGACATCTTTCAAAGTGCTACAGAATGAAAGAGCCAAAAGAATAATATATAATATTATATATTATATATATATATATATATATTTCACATATAAAGCAAAACCTTGGTCCTAAAGATGCAAAAGAAAAATTGTAAAAACTATACAACTGGCATCACCTCTCTATAAAAATAATGGAAATATCTATTTGAAGATAACAACTGAAAGCACAGAATAAAGTTTTCATATTTCTGGAATCAAATAGTATGCTAATGTTGTCTGACTTAGTTTTAATTTCAATTTCTTTTGAAGAGTAATTTTTTATTTAGCAAAAAACTCCCAAACAAAATAAACGTTTATGTATTTTTTCTGTGTTTTACAAAAAATAAAAAAGGGGTTCTCAATCTTAAATGGGATTTTAAGAAAGGTTGCACGATATGCCACAAATTTACCAATTTAATGCAGCATAAAAAGTCTTTTAAGATGAAGAAGTAGTAATTTGGTTCAGTAAATTACTACTGTCTTTTATCCCAAGTCATATCATTGCCCCGATGTTTACTAATATTATCAAATTTTGCACGTCTTCCCAGCATTGTCATGATATGGTTTAAAAGAGTCTCTATTCAGTGTACAATAATCCTGTCCAGGTTGAACCAGTCAAAATATTTTGAATTCTGACTTATATCTGATCAAATGTTCAGAATCCTGATAAAATTGTGAAAATGCCCAGAGCTGCTTTATAAATAGCAACAAAAATTAACATCATTAGCAAGCTAAGATACATATGCTTTTGAAGTGCTTAGTTCATGCACAATACCTTACCCTTGTCCCAACTTCCCACAGACCAGGCATGCAAAAAAAAGGAAAAAAAAGTACAAGACCTATTGACGCAACTTCTCTCTGGAGTTCCTGAGTCGCCCCGTGACATCTGACACCCTGAGCTGTGAGCCGTATCGCCTGTGTCCAAAACCTTTAGCTGGTACGATAGTTAGATGGCAAACTTGCAATAAATTCATATGCATAATTTCCTGAAAAGTTGAGAAGTTAGCAGAAATTGCATTTTCAAATGCAGAAGGCAGAAGGCAGAAGGCAGAGGTGTGAAAGGTCCTGTCCATAATTTAGTGAAACATGAGGGTGTCACAGTGTAGCACAAAGGGGAGAGATCAGCAAAGGCTTCATCTTTTCAAGAAAGAATAGGCCAGTGCAAAATAGCAGTCAACTTTAGTATCTTAAAACATTTAGTGAAGATATTACGAAAAGATTTAGGAGGTTTGAGAGGGAAGACACTAAAAATCCAAAGAGTTCAACCATTTCAGTCTTCTGTTGAAGAAAGATCGTTCACATCACCATGACTGGTGTATAAATTAGAAGAACATTTGAAAATCCGAATCTAGTGCAATCTCAAACTCTATTCTACATGTTGGCTTTGTGTTTTAAAGTCTCATAACTTTGTTGGTACAAGCTCACCTCACATGAACAAAAAGACAGCCCGTCCTTGTTCTGTGGTCAAATTAGCCCTTGTTCTGGCTGCGCTTGGAAACATTTGGACTTCACCTGCTAAGAAAACGCAGAAAGGTTTGTGTACTTTACTGATCTGTCTGCGTTTGCATCAGACTGATAAGGAAGAGAAGAATCAGACGAGCTCAGGCCTTGGAGCGTCTGAATTCCTGTTTGTGGCAAGAATCGAATAAAATCCAATCAATTTATGTTCATGTCGCTGAATAGCAAATAGTATGCAAAAACTGCATATTGTTCATCAGGGATTATTAAACAGATGTAATGTGAAAACAATACATGTACACACGCACACACACAAAGAGACACAAACACACATACATATATGCTAACACTTTATTTGACAGGTTGTGAATAAGACTGTCATGACACCTTTATAACCATGACATAACACCCGTCATGAACATGAGTAAGTCTTCACGAATATTGATGACTGTTGTCATAAAGTGTCGTTTGGTAAATCATGACACTTCTAATACAGAGTTGACATTATTCAACATGTCTTTGTTGACATTAACCAATAAATTATGATCTGACATAAATTTATCATAAAAGTATTACTGATTAAATTTTAAAAATATATATTTATAAATATTAGTTTATATATATATATATATATATATATATATATATATAAATATATATATATATATATATATATATATATATATATATATATATATATATATATATATATATATATATATATATATATATATATATATATATATATATATATATATATATAGAGCCCTGTTCCTGCTGCCACCCTGAAATAGATCCTGCACAGAGAGGGAGGCCCCAAAGATCAGTGACCCGTTCAGCTCCCCTCACTATCCTGTGCAGGCCACTCTTGTCTGCCACATGATGCCGCCGTACATTAATCTAGAAACTCTGCAGTGTCGACTAAAATTGGTAAAAGTCAATAAAAGAAGCAATCATTTAACTTGCAGAAGATTCCCTGATGCAACTTCAGTGGGGTGGAGTCAGTGGAGGATCATCAGGAGGAAGACAGAACACGAAAGAGTTATGTGGATGAGCTGAGGATCAAAATTAAATTAGCTAGGGCTTTCTGAAGGCTTCAGAAGAACCACAGGCTGATTTTCTCCATGCTGTGCTGCATTGATGCAGTAATTCATGCGAAAAAAGGCTGGATAAGTAACAACCCTGAGAGCATTTGTTGTTCAGTACAAAGATATATGTTTCAGTAGCCTCACTTTTTTGTATTAAAATCTTTTTTTTTTTCGTTTTTTGTTTAGTTGACAATTTGTCACATTTTCATTTTCTGAAAAACCTAATTTTGGGTTTTCTTCAGCTGTGATCACCAAATCACCAATAATAAATGTTTGGAGTGTACCACTCCTTGTAATAATTCTAGCATTGAAGCTTCACTTTTTGAGAAAAAAAATACAATTATTTAACTGAATTTCATTTTTATGACATTCTAATTTACTGCGAGGCGCATGTAGCCTTCTGTGAACCATTTCTAAGTAAATCTCAAATCTCTCATTATGAACAAGCATGTGGGCCATCAGAATCTGTTGCTAAAATGGATTAGATCACCTAAACATAGCTATAAAATATAAAAAGCAGGTGCCCAGTAGCAAGTATCAAGACAAATTTTTTTTTAAAAAGAAGGAAAAATAGGAAGACCAAAATCAAAACATGTGGTCAGTTGTTATATTTAGAGGTAATAAATGAATCTCTGCATGAGCCACGTTATTGTCTATTTCTGGGAGGCACAACAATAAATGGTCCTCCTAAAAATAATAGGGCGACAAATTATTAGCAGAGATAATCTGCGTGAGTGTGGATAACAGCTCCATCTCACACAGACAGACAGCATGCAGGCGCAGACACACTCGAAAATGCGGGTTCAGACACACAGTTCTGAAATCCCGAGGGGTTTAGTCTCAAACTGTACATCTGATGCAATACTTAGCAACATCCCCTGCAGACCGCCAACAGTCTATACCTTCAGGATTCATCTGCAGAAGTATAATGCCAGGTCCCCCTCTATTCATACAAGAAGCAGATCACCTGCTGTGGAGAGGAAACTTTATGTTTCCAAATGGGATTTTGTACACATATTTTATTTTTTTATTTTTGTTTGTGACTTTAGGTGAAACCTCTAGCAGTGCGGTGACCGTCGGGGTAATCGAATCACAACCATATCCATACCATACTTGGAATCAGCGATAAATCAAGTAAAGGAGAAGAGCTGTGCAGAGATAAAGGTGCCTTTGAGATCTTCTCATCTTTTTTTTTTTTCATTTTCCTGAAACTTCTCACTTCTGCTTTCGACAAGATCAGCCACGTCCCTTTTAGAGCATGTGGTAAAGCTGTCGGATTCAGAAATAGCCTGCATGGTCAGTGTACATGTGTGAGAGCAATTCTCCACATTGTGCGTCTTTATAGCTACAGCCTTATCTGCATCTCAGCAGAATAAGGGTTACACCTTTACCTTCCCACCAACCCCCAACTTGTAACAGAACAGACAGGCCTTTGTAACAAAAGTCACAGGCTTTAAGTGTGTCAAGGTGCTTGTGGTTTGTCACTGTGTTCATGAAGAGCACATAGAAAAAAAAAGAATTTCCCTTAAATTGGATTAAATTGAATGGTAAGAAACTTTCTGTAAAAAATTTGGCAAATTTTTGGCAAAAAATTTGTCATATTAAAAAAAAAATCTCTGAAAGATCATGCTTTTTCTGCAGACATGAGAGAGGATTTACAAAAAGGCTAAACAAAAATCAAAAATTAAAAAGCATGTTTTACAACATAGGGAATTTAAGCCAAAAGAGAGATATCAGCTGCCTGCAAAGTCTTCAAGCTTCAATGTAGCTTACAGCTAACAAGGTCCCATTCTGAACACAAGAAATTCTAAGAACGCCCAAAGCATTCACGTTGTTTATTTTGTCTCCCCTCAGTTTAGATGCTTTATTCTACCTGCAGTAGATAATGTAGTGTCCTGTTGAAAAGACCAGCAGTAATCCTTTAATCACTTCACGAGGAGAGGCTGGCTGTTCATATTACAGCATAAGAAGTAGGCTAATCTAAAAGTAGACTGGAGCCTTTTATTATATACACACATTTATGTGCCGATTATTTTTGCAAGATGTAGAAGTATGCATAGTAAAATGCACTGATGTGTAATTTGAGTGAGGTAAATAATGCTAGATTTTAGGAGTCCACAGAAACTGATTTAGAAATTTTTTTGTTAAACTTTTTTTTTTTCGTTTTTTTTTTTAGAGATTATTACTTACAATACTTTCTGTGCAAAACCTACACTGCATATTACAAATCTGAAGATACTCAAGCTGAGTTGAAAGCCTGATTTTGCACTGCAGATGTGAGGTTATTACTTTTTCCTTTATATACTTATTACAGTTGTTTATGACCTGTAATAGGCAAATACATCCACTTTTGGTTGAGGACATCTGGCCAAATGAAAACATGAAATATCTCCCACTCCTTACACATTGTAAAAATATGTAAGAAGCTTTCTTGTTTATCACAGAAGCATCATCTTCTTAATTGATCAATTGCTGAACACACAACCTTTAATGTGAGTATGTTTGATAGCTGGGAAGAATTGTGGCACATAAAAAAAAAATAAAAATACAAATTTTTTTCTGAAATCACATCTAATGGCGCACTAACAATTCATGTAAAATAAATGAAAGCTTTTATTTGTTAACAATACTTTACATTTTAGGTTGATCAGAGGGTCCGCTAACTTTCAGTTGTGACCCATGTCTTACTGTTTTCTTTGTTTAGAAATGTGACATACCACAGGGGCCCATTTCTCTTGGCCACTCCTAACGCTGTGAAAGGCAGAAGAACATGTTGCTTAATTTACACAAAAATTTTGGTTGATCTTAAAGCTGGAAATGCAGGAAAAAAAAAATTATTAGCTTCTGGACTGAACTTGCTCACTTTAGTTCAAGTAAAACTTGAAAAGTTTAAAACATCTAGAACTGTGATGGATGAAGCTCGTAGAGAACACACATTCATGACATGAAGCACAGCGAGGAGGATGGTGGGAGAGGTGAGAAGCATATCCAAAGAAGAAGAGAAGTTTTAAGCCCATCACTGTGAGGGGGTTTAATCTTGTGGATCTTGTCTAGACACCCCAATCTGCAACTTGTTGGAAATGGTCACAACCAGCAAGCCTGTGCATAGTCACCTGTAATAACAATCAGGGAACAATTATTTAAGGAGGAAGACATTTATAGAAATTTTGCCAAGTTCCTAAGGGACATTTGCAGAAAGGACAACTACAGTTGATGCAATTGCAATAGTAATTATAAAAAGCTTCTTTTAAAAGGACCCCTGGGATCGTCATCCTCATAATAGTAGCCCTGATAACATTGATAAAAATGCATTGTATTCCAACAAAGGTTTTTTGTTTTATTCATTAATAAAACACTTGCCAGGAGTGAGAACAAGTGTTTAGAGTGCTATATATTTCACCTTCAGTGAAAACAAATATGGAGGAAAACTGACAATAAATAATAATTTAGATTAAGTCAACAAAAATAATGATAAATGTATTTAAGTAGAGCAAATCCTACTTTAATAGTATTAGTTTATTTAATGACTAAACGCTTTTTATGTAATGGGCTCATGTATATCAGTGAAAGTTGTAATTCTCACAAGACAAATAAAAAAAGTTTGCACTTCTTATCGACTTTTTATGATGCCCTATCGAATGTAGGGCATCATGATCAGTCATGTCATTGTTTGATTACTGTGTTCGGGGCGCTGTCCCGTGAATACGCCAAGCCATTGTTTCCGACGTCCCAGGAGAAAAAGTCCATTGTTGCTGCGAACTTTTTAATCTGGGGGATTTAAAGCCCATCACATGCTCAGACAGAGCAGCGGGGCGCCCTGCCACTCAGTAGAAATCCATACCGAGGAAGAGAAGTTTTCCTCCGGGAACATTTTCTACACACTGCAATGCCTGCCCACGGCGTAGGACTGTAGGGAGTTGGGGAGTCCCACTGGACGACGGGAAGCTTCTCTTTCCGCCCTTCTGGAGCCAATTTCAGGATGACGCTCAAGTACAGCCAGAGGTCTTTAATTGTTCTGTCGTTCCTGGGAGTGCTGTCGGCCATCATGACCGTCTTATCGGTGATCTTAATATTCCAGCTGCAGTCCCACCAGGCGGCGGTGAAGGAGTCCACCACCGTCGCCTCCTCCTCGGTCATACCCGCTCACGTCTGGCCCGTACTGCTGCCCGTCTCCACGGCGCTCTCAGCGCTGTCCCTCACCCTTAACTTGAGCTCCATGGTCGTGAGTCTCCTCCACAGTTACTTTTCTACGGAGGTCTGCATAGGAGAGCAGGACACCGAGAGGTATTTGACCTGATGCAGCTGAAGCAACTGGTTCAAGGGGCAGCCAGTTCCGACTAGTTGTGACGCAGATTTAAACCATAATTTATAGCTAATTAGAATATTAATTCAACCTGTTGAGGGGTATTCAAACTGCTTTCAAAATGGGAGAGATTTACGTTTCATTGTTTTACCGCCGAGAAGTAAAATTGTTCAGTTTTGGCATGCAGACTGCTTTGTTTGTCAGACTGTTAAACTTACAAAAGCGTCCAACGTTATTGGTGAAAAAAATACACTATTTTAACCTTACTGGCAGTTTTTTTTAAACGAAAAACTTTCCTTTTAAAGTGTTTTAAGGTGGAAATGTTAAAAAAAATTACTTACAGTTCTGTATTAAAAGTGGCTGAATCTTTTGGGAACTTAAATACCTCTCAGAAAGGTTGATATTAGAACCTTCTGGAATTCTGCCCTCCACATGATTTCTTAAGATTACATTAGGAAAGTTGTAGTGACGCTTCAGGTAACATTCCCTAAAGGTTCTCTAAATGCATAATGAGACATGCAGATACACCTGAGGTTGTAGAAGCTGTAAATAAAATTTGGGGAACCAGCACAGTAGCCTACTTAGACAATCCAAAAGTTGAAGATAACCCTAAGAATCTTACTTGTAGGTTCTCCAATGTTACATTGTGAAAGTTGTAGATTATTATATTCCGTGCAAGTTCAGAAACTTTATGTCAGTGTGTATCAGTATGGGAAATCAGTACATTTTCCTGAATTTTCTGAGCGCCACTTGTTATAATCTTATAACATAATTCATTTAGGGTCAGTAAAGTTAGTTTTTGCTTGGAAAGGTCTTGAATTCTAGCCCAGCTTGTTCTTTAATTTTCCATTCAGTTCCAAAAAGAATGTTCTCCGAGATTAAATTGTAAAAATTGTGAACGTTCTCTGAGGATTCTTTAAAGATTATTTTATAAAAAAACACAGATAGCATTCGGGGAACCTTTCGGGAATATTCCCATAGTGTTCCTCAACATAAAAGTTGTAGATAACATACTGTATAAGGAACCTGCAACATTATTCCCCTTTACCACAAACTTTCGCTGTTGAAACTAACCTTTCAGAAACATTTTCTAAAGGTCCCCTGAAGGTTAGAATATAATTTAAGAGGGAATTGTCTGAATGTTTTTTTTCAATACAACCCTTCTTTTTTCCCCTTTGGGTTCTAGTATGGTTAGTATTTGCTTGGTCCGGTCTGGTATGCAAGCGTAGCCTCCAAAAGGTTACCTGTGAATTGTAGAAAACCTTAAGAGAACAGTCAATTAATGGTTCTTTCTTTTGTGTGTTTGTTAAGAAAGTTATGCCTTTAGGCAACATTTACTAAAGGTTATCAGAAGATTATATCATTAACCTATGGCCAACATTTCCTGACAGCTCTTTGAGGTTTATACATGGTCAAAACTTTGGGAAACATTCCCTGAAGGTTTTAGTGAAGTTAACACAAGCTCGGATAAGTCTGACATGTTGGCCTAGGTGAATCTTTTTGTAATAAATGCAGCTCCTCCAAAAGTCGATATATTATTTTTAAATCAATATTGTTTTGTTAGTTCAGGACATAAATTAAACACATTTTTGTGTGTTTCACAGGTATCATTACTTAAGATTTTCTCATGGCTTTCGTAATTCTTGAAAATAAATGAAAATAATGTCCTAAGCACTGAAAGTCCTTGGAATTCATCACATATTTTAATTTTAAGAAAAAGTATTTCTGCTTCACATCCTACTTTGGTTCCTCTTTTCTGTTCAAAACACTCTGCTGCTACCGTTGGAAAAAAAAAAAGAAAAAAAAAAGAAGAAAAAGCTGTTTGCATGTGTTTCTCCTCGTGCCCACACAATCTTCTTTCGTTGTTAATGCTACTAACCACAGCCTTGTCCTGGATACTAAATTTAACTATTAGGTTTTGTGTAAAGAAAACATGGTTTCAGAAGTATTAAAATAAAATGGGGCTAGCTTATGTGTCAGAGAGCAAAGGCCTGCACTGCAATGCCTTTGGTCAACACCCCCCACAACCCTTATGAGTCCCATCCAAACAATGGCCTTCCTCTTATTATGCACCCAGCACACGGCCTCGCGCTGGCCCTTTCCCACGTCGGTATACTAATTCAACACCAAAGCCTGGGACCTCCCTGCTGACACAAGGGGGCATTCCAGAAAAAGGGGAAATAATAACTAGCGTCACAATGTGCATATCAAATAAACCCAAATACCCAGTAATCCCATGATTTTCGATTGACAAAACAAACTTTTCTGGGAAAACAAACACATGAACACAAAGATATTGTTCTATTTTTATTAACCAATACACTGATTTCAAAAGTGAAGCATCAACGTGAAAGTGCAAACATACTGTAGGTGCTGACATGGGATCTCTTTCAACAGAGCAGACTGGTTCCTTCTGGATAGCAGAGCTGTACGACATGTGGCGATTGGACTATTCTGCCTGGGGGTGTCTGTCTATTTGGCAGGTAGGAACGACAGACAGAAAACAAAACAGTACATTTTCACATTTTTTCTTAACCACTATTTACTAGTAAAGCACTTCATGGACACCTCTCTGTAGCTAAAAACCCACAAAAAGCTTCCACAGCAATGTTGTGTTAGTTGTGTTTTCAGCAGCAGAGGCATACCAGCGCTGCTGCTTTTCCTCTAATCCAGCCGTCCAGTTTCAGAGAACAATGCATTCTTTGAGCAGCCATGACTTAAGTGTGTCTAATGCTGAACCTGGCAGTGCTGGTGCACCCCGCTCCACACAGTGGCGAGTTACTTTAGCAGAAGGGTGTCGGAGGGGGTCACTTTATTGTGATGGTTGGTTGTCTCCCCCTTGACCCCACTTCAGCCACAGTCAAATGGTTGTGGAGGCCAACTCAGGAGGTCTCTTTACATCCCAGAGTTGTGCCTTTCTGCCCCTTCCTTCAACATTCCTGGGTCTATGGTCCGTTTCCTGCAGGCAAACAGGACATCAATGAGACAAGCAGCGTTCAGTATGTGTTTGGTTTGTAGTTACCTGGGTCTCTAATGACTTATATTGTTTGCAGATAGAGCATTAAAATACTGTCTGCACGGGTAAATCAAGTTTTCGACGACCTTCTCTTCTTTCTCGGCAGCAATGTCCATTTTCATGCTCCTGATATTCGAGATAGAAACGGGCATCGCCAGCGCCTGCATACTCTCCTCTGGGATCCTGATCCTGCTGGTGGCGGTGATACACTCCCTGGTCAAAGCTTCCCGAAGCGCCAAGCACTACAAAAGCGACCTAGCCGACACCCTCTATCAAAACGACCACGGAAGCAGCAGCGTGCCCATCTCACGGCCTTGTGAGCTAAGAGTCGGAGTGGACAAACTGCGGATTCACCGCAGCCAGTCTCATCATATGCAGCATCCGATCTCTTACCCAACGTGTGGCAACGTCAGGCAGAGAGAGCATTATCAGCAGCAGTACTCCCCCACCGAAGGCTCTCAGAGCCACTCTAGCGATAAAGATGGATACAGCGCAGGAGGGAGCTGCCCTCGAATGCACCGGACCTTATCTACTGAATCTGGCTTACTACAGGCCCAGGTGAAACCCTGGAATGGAGTCAACAACGAGATGAGGAGCGTTTTAGCACGCAAATCCGGGATTTCAGCAAAAGACTCAACGCTTGTGTGAGCTGACATTCTTTTCAGAGGAATGAGGAATTAGAGAACTGATATCTGACTGCAAGTTTGTGGAGCAAGTGAACCCCCGCCGCAGAGGGAAAGCTCTTTGTTTCTTCGGTGTACAAATGGCAAGTTTATCTTGTCTGGCTGCATTCAAAATGGCCAAGTTTAAGGTATACAGTCAACTTTAAACACGATCCACCAACCTGAATAGCACAGGTATTGACTAGTGTTAGATGCTGACAGTATAATAACCTTAACAAAAACTACCCCTGGTTTTACAGGATTGTGTAATTTACACCACAAATTGAAACAACAATGCGTTACATGATCAAATTGCTTTTCTATAAAACATAAAAGCCACTATATGCAACATAATTACAGCCATAGATGTTAGAAATACCAGCAGTTCTAAAGCCGGGGTCACGACCCCAAATGGACTGCAAGTCAATAAGTTTGACTCCTGAGATCCTCCTCAGGAATCAAACAAAATTCTAACATTTTTCAGTAGTTGTCAAATACAGGATTTTTAAAAATTGGGTATAATTTGTAATGTTTTCCTCTTTTGCATTTTATAGGTGAATAACAAGCTGATAATTACTCTGACAATTCGCTCGAGTAGCCAGCCTCCAGCTTAAATGTCATGCTGCTCATAGATTGACCACTGCATATTGTGGCAGTGTATTCAATTTCAAACCATAACTGGTAATATTTTTTCATGTAGAAATTTAATGGAAGTATTTCCGTTAAATTTGTCTTTCTCTGAAGTGATGGAAAAATATGGGAAATATTAATTCAGCTGATCAGCAGTACACAGAGGAATTTAAATTATAGAAACAACTTTAAAACCTTGATGTTGTTGACCAGTCCAACAAAATGAGCTATAATACACCAACTAGATATTGAGCTGGCACATCTGCAAACTTTATCATAATTCTGTAAATACATTATTCCACTTTATAAAGCATTTTTATGTCGGAATTGTGTGTGTGAAGCGATTGCACTTCTTGACGTGTTCAAAAATATTTCATGTAGAACCTTAAATAAACTGTAGAAAGAAAGTACTTGTTTACTTAAAACATATCTTCTAGATGTATCTAGAAGAACTACTAACCTTGGACACGTGTCCAATGTTCATAAGGAAGCAGGTGAGTTTTGTGGAGCAGGTACGGAGGGAGCAGGAGATGAGGTCACATCATTTTGTCTGCATGCAGGTGTTGATGGGAGAAAATGAGCAATGAAATAAACAGAAAAACAAACACAAAAACTGAATAGTGGTTCAAAATACGCATAAATTAAAATAACAGCAAAAAAAAAGGTAATATGATGCAAATTAAAAAATGAAAGCACAAAGTCATGTAATAAAGTCAATTTGTTTACCTTATTAGGAAATCTGAACAAATAAGGTAAAATCATTTGCATGAAGATGGACACTCAAAGTCCAAACTTACATGGGATGCAAACTTTGATACAAACGTTTCGATGGCTTTTTACAGCCATTTCAGCTCAGAGAAATTCACATTTTACAGAGAGAGAAAAAAAAACTGCTCAACGTACACCAAGGAGCTGTGTGAAAAAGTACAACATCCCACTTTTTCATCCCTAGGAAAAAAAACTGTCAACAGGCAAGCAAGAATGTATCTTGTTTCATTCATTAAACAAATACAGAAGATGCAGTAGTCTTGTTTTTGAAGACCTCTGAGATCTCCTATCTAACTGTGGTGGTTGCTCTCTAATACTCAACCCAGAAATTGCAATTTTTAAAATACAGAGCATGTTATGAAATCTTGCTTTCAGTTTTTATTGTTTATATTAGTTTTTTTCAATAATTGCTAAAATTTCAATCAAATAATAATGTGTCCAAATATAATAAAAATATACATGATTGCTTTTATTGTACAAACCTGCTGCTTAATTTCAGTCTCACATTAGGAGCAATTTTTGGCATTATTTTGAATTATTTATTTATTTATTTTATTCTTATTTTTTGAAAACCCAGTTCTTACTCACTTTGAAAAATATGGTAACTTGCTTTGGTCACAATATAATTTGAATTTAAAAAATGTAGGTACAATTTATTAATTGTAAGGGTAGAGGCGATGCGGGCAAGACTTACTCAGTTCTCACTTTCGATTCTGGTAAAAATTATAGTACTAAATTTGGAGACTAAGGTCAACATTGCACTGCATGTAAACACAGATATTCACTATTTATGGTCTGTGGAAAGAACTGTGTGAAAGCCGGCTTCATACAAGCTGTGTTTGAAAGTTTGAAGTGATGAAGGACACATGAACTTACAAAATACAAATAAGTAGTAAATAATGGCAACCTGGCAATGTCCTTCCTAACAGACAGCTGGCAGACAAGAGGATTTTGCTAAAAGATTTTGCTACAAATGAAAGGTAATTTGTACTCAATTTTTTATTTTAAAATGTTCATGCAAGAATGGAGTAAAGTCAACTGAAACAAGACAATGTTTATTTTGAAGCACATGTCATACACAGCTGTGCCCTTGTGAAATTTAGGGAGAGGATAAACAAGCTATTAAGATAACACCACAGCATTTCATTCAAGTGCTGGTCTGAACTTTGACTAGATCAAAACAACAATTTGATTATTTTCATTTTCTATAGGTCTCCTTTTGTACTGTGTTCTGGATCAATGTGTTATATATTTTCCTAATAAGGCTCAAAGTTCAGCTGTCCATGAGATATTATATTTTTTTTACTCTACCACCACTGTGTTTTAGAGACATCAGGGATTACTAGTGCTGCTTCCATGTTTCTAGTATCTCATTTACAATGTTTTGTTCAGATTTAACACAGCAAATGAAATACCGTATACTTTTATTTCTATATATAAAAAAGTTCTCCAGTGTACCCTTCAAAATTACTCTAAGGCTTTGTAGAATAGTTTAAGGTACTTCATTAAGGTATATACTAGGGCTTATAGATGGGGACATAAACTTTCTACGGGTTACATTTATACTCATATTTACAAAATGTTTGTACCTGCGTCCATTAAAGTTACTAATCTGCTCCTTCATGGTGATGGCTTGTCGAAGAAGGGTGTCAATGTTCTTGAAATAGACACTGCTGTTTGTCATACTTTTCACGGCACTGCAAAACGCAGACAGAAATACAAGAATTAACTTTGTCGGATGGGGCTCTGCTTAATTCAAACATTGTGAAGCTTCTCACCTGCATGCATACTCTACCGTGTAGATGGCTCCCTGACTCTGTTCCTCCCAGCTCTGCATGTCTGTCTGTGAAAAAATAGAACGAAAGAAACAAATGTTGACGCAGAGTTTATCAAAATATAGAGTTAAAAGTGCAACTTGATTAAAAGACACCACGTAGCATGCTTCTCAGACAAAATTATTTCAACAGAAATTTTTTTTTTTTGTGAAAAACCTTTTCTTTTTTTAATGCTGCAGACAGCTGTAAGGTGTAACATCGAGCTGAAGGAGGAATACCTTGTGCTGCACCAGCTCAGGCAGGGACCTCCTGACGTGCTCCTGCAGCCTATACAGAGCCACTGATGGCTCGTTAGCCAGGACATACATACTCTCCGTGAATTTGTCACTCACTGTGGAGTCAAACGAGCAGGACACAGCATTAAATGTGTAATTCGTGGCATAAAACATAACAATAGCGATACAAACACTTAAAGGTATTATATGCAAGATTAACTTGGCCGCTAGCTTAAGCAACCATTTCTTAGCGCTACTACGTTAATTTATGGTTACAATAGAAAGTCATGTACGGATTTGTTTTGCTGCTGTTTACCTCTCCTAACTTTCAGTTGCATCTCTTGGTCATCCATGACAAAAACGTATTTCTCCTCTCAGAAGCCAAAAGCGCGAAGAACGGTGTCAGCTGATTCCTGCTTCCGTATTATTGTCCATCTGTGCAACACAACGAGATTCCGGACAGAAACACTGACTCTATCAACGTTGTTCCTCCGCGAATGTAGTCAGAGATGCTTTGATACCCGAAACGGACTGCTGATTCAAACGATATTTCATCTTGTCTGTTCCCTTAACATTGTTTCTAACTATCAAAAAAACTGAACGACGTGAGAAGTGTACTTTCTAAACTGTTCGGAAACCGAAACGATCCGGTGTTCGAGCGGAAATTTTACACTTTCTGTTTTCCCAAAAGGAAGTGGGTCTGTGAATGTGGCTGGATGAGGTAAGAAATTTCCCCCGCAGATTTTATAAACTATTCTTGTTGACTCTCACTTGTTTGTGCAGTCACACAATCTAGTATCAAATTGTTTTATGTAGTTATGATGGAGAGCGGAGATGATGAAGAGGTTACAAATGGCCATCACATTCAGAAGTCTAAAGCTGCTGAACATTCTTCCAGTTCAACACGTGGAAATCCAAACGGTATTATATCTTCTAAATGTGCTCACATTCTTGACACTTTACTCTACCAGAGTCTCCTATGTCATCGGGTTATGGTAGTCTTAGATTGGTTGGAATGTAAATAAAAATATCACCTCTATCTATCTCCACAAACATGGATGTGTTTTCTCTGATTGGTACTCTAGAGATGGATGTGGAGGAGGATGACATCTTTAAACATTCCACTACTTTGACCAACAAGCAGCGTGGGAATGAAGTAACAGCACGTCCAGCAACATTAGACTGTAAGTAAATGCACATAGAAACTTGCAGTTTCAAAAATCAGGAAACTATTTGTAGGCACAAAAGTCCATATTTATTTGGGACTTTTGATGGTGCATCCTAGCTATCCACACAACGGCAGTGTTAAAAAAAACAGTAATTGAGTGGAACACCTATAATTTATAGTATGTTTTCTATAAGCTTAATATAACCTGGAATATGTTGGAGCACCAGTCCCACTGTCCACAGTGACAGTAGTTAACAGTCCCATAAACTGAAAGGGTGCACATGTAACTATTTGAGCTGTTTGGCCACATTGAAAAGAAGTACATTTGGAGTTGTCAAAATATGGTTCTCAAACCAAAGGTCAGAGTTCCAACTGTCCACCATGATGGACAGCTGGCACCTCAAATCCTTCAACACCTTAACAGTTAGGCCATTACGCATTTCAGTGCCGTCCTCAACCATATTGATAAATTCATGGACTATGCTTAAAATTATGCTTGAATTTAAAAGTTCATTTAAATGTGTTGGTTCACCTAAACAAGTGATAGCTGCAAAAAGTATTCCGTAGGGGTATTTATCGCTAAGAAACATTTATCCAAACATTGGTCATGATGATTTTCTGTATTAAGCAAAATCTGCAATAAATTCAAATGCCCAGTGTCTTACTAGATCTCTGAAGTTGTTTTTCATATCAGTCCATCCAGATAAAAAAAAAACCAAGATAAAAAGTTATCAATAGTTAAAAGCCCAAAATGGATATAACTTTTATTACCCACATGAATGCGTGTAAACCTCTGGTCAAAACTGTAGGTGTTTCGTCATCGTTTCTGGATTATTTGTATCAGTTATTTTTTAACCTCCCAACAGCTCTGTCCATACATCAGCTGGCAGCTCAGGGTGACGTTTTGCAAGTGGCTGCACATCTAAGTAAAGGTAAGAAAATCCCTTCCTGTCGCTTTGAAAAGTACTTGATTCCACAATTCCGAGTGTTCTGTGTTTTTATCTCGCAGACAGCTCAGTGCTCACCACGCAGGATGATCGGGGTTTTACACCTCTGATGTGGGCAGCTGCGTTTGGAGAAAAAGCTATGGTGGACTTTCTCTTGGAAAAGGTTAGGAGAAAAAAAAAAAAAAAGACGCGCATTACATAGAAACTCTTGGTGTCATTTTCAATGAAATAAAAAATTTCATGGAAATATATTTTTAAGGGTGCGGATCCCAATACAATTGCAAGGGAGCGAGAGAGCGCCCTGACTCTGGCCAGCTCTGGCGGCTACGTGGACATCGTCGAATCTCTCCTCAGATATGGAGTGGACATTAACACCTACGACTGGGTACAGCTGGGCCTTTAGACATTTCCTTCACACATGCTGAGTATATATCAGCAGAACAAGTTATATGTGAAAATATAACCACTGATTTTTTAATGCTTTTTTTTATTTTTTATTCTCAGAATGGTGGAACTCCTCTTCTTTACGCTGTACGAGGGAACCACATCAAATGTGTAGAAGCTCTTCTTGGTACATTGAATGTCTTTTTTATACAAAAAAAAAAGAATATATATAATAATAGTAATAACACTCGGTTAAAGCAGGTTTATTCTAACAATGGTAATTTCTTACAGCCAAAGGAGCAGATATGACCATAGAGTCAGACTCTGGCTACAGTCCAATGGCCTTAGCTGTTGCACTTGGACACAAAAAACGTATGTATTAAATTGCTCTTTATTTACAGAGGTGATATTTTATTTAATTTGCTCCCATTTTGTCATGTAAAAACCACAAACTTCAATGTAATTTATTAGGATTTTATGTGATAAAAACAAAAAAAACAAACACATTTTCAATGCAAGTTAACAAGTTTAAATTTTTAATCAGATTGTTCTGCCGTTAGCTTTTAGTGTCTTATTATTTGACGTAACCCGATTTCAAACCACCCAACAAATTTATTCATGGCCTTGTTGTTCTACATGACTGTTAAGTTCACAAATGTTCTTTAAAAAAATACCAAACATCGAAGGCCTTCAAAGTGCAGCTGTAGTTACACTGAGATTAAAATACACTCAAACTATCTACCCACTACTGGTTATCTGTTGTACAAAATTTTATTTAGGGATGACAAATTAAAATGTTTTGAATAAATTTTAAAACCACACTTTCAGATTTTTGGTAAAAAGAAAAAAAAAAGGAACACCATGAATCCATCATTACTTTTGCTTAGTTTTCTTTTTTTTTATGCATAAAATCCCAAGTAAAGAAATTAAAGATTATGGTTGTAAATAGACAAAATGTGTAAAAGTTAATAGAATAGGAATACTTTTGCAAGGCAATAATTATAATTATCAATTTAAACCACTTTTAAAAGCTGTTGTCATAAATGCTCTGTAAAAAAAACAAAAACAAATGTTTCCCCCCTTTCTCTTCCAGTTCAGAAAGTGTTGGAGGACCACATCCTGAAACTCTACAAGCCGACATGACGTCAAATAAACCCGTAGAAACACTAGGCAGAAGACGCTTCGCTCACATCCATGCAACATTTAGAGACGGTAAAAACATCTGTCACATCGACAAAACACAACAGAAGACAGAAATGTAAACAAGTGGATTTATTTATGCACTTACAGTAAAAAAAAAAAAAAAAAAAAAAAAAAACAGATTTTTTTTTTTGACAATTTATGTAAAAGCTATTTTGAAAGAATGAATGAAATGTCAATTGTTCTGTAGAATGGTTTTGAATGGAATTGGGAGAAAAAAAAGCCTTAATAAAATGCTATTTTTTGATAAAGCTGTCGTTTAATTCAAAAGGCACAATATACATTTCTAAACGCAGCAAACTTTTCACGTCACTATAGCCTTCAGAGTGTCCATTGTGTGCATTTTCCTGTTTTACTGACATGAAGTGAAACCTCCACACAGACGTCTGAATGCAGCAATACCATAAAAGGCCACGTTTGCATCAGTTCACAAGGTGGCTTTACAGATGACATGTTTTCCAAGTGTCACCACACCACCCTTTACTTTGGCCACGGGTTATTTCCTCTCTCATGAGAGCATTAAAAAAAAAATGCTCATGAGGTTTTTTCCCCCAAAATGTCCAAGGAATAAACAATGATTCTCCCAAAAAAGTCGGTGCTGTTCTCAAACAGTATTTTTACTTTGTCCACTGTGGGGGCCTCCTGTATGGGAAAACTGTGGGTGTGGAGTTAAGAACAAAATAGGGGTGGCGACAATGAACAACATGGTCAGAAAAATACTGTCCAATAACTATTATGAGCCGAACAGAACAGCAACAGGAAGCGTGCAGTTGTTCTTTGTCACCTTCCTAAAATTATCGCCCAAGTAATTTTTTGCCAAAAGTAATTTTGGTAGAAAGAAAATGTATCACTGCCTTTAAATTGCCAAAATATGAATTAGGCAAAAAAATAAAAAAATAAATAAAATAAAAAAATCCCTTTTGGCAAAAAATGACTTAAGTGGCGATATTAAGCTTTTCCCTAATGTTTAATTTAATGAGAAGCACCTGCAGACGTGTCTTGTGAACATGCAACATGCATGACTGTAGTCCTAATGTAAACGTTTGAGGGAGGATATCTGAAGACAGTTATTGTCCTCTGGGTAAAACTGGCTCAACTCTGTGAAGTCTCCGTCTTTGCAGCAACCTGCAGAAAGCACAGACACAAAAATAGTTTGCATCATCTTGTCGCGCTTGCTACAGGAAACTCTCAAGTTATAATGCGTTTACCTTCTAATCTGCATGTTTTAGCCGAGAAGCCGCCCTGGAATTGGAGTTTCACCACAGAGACTTTTACCGATCGGGGAAACTCCAGCAGCACCCACTGACAGTCCCCCTGACAAAGAGAAGACAACGACTGAGCCACACTGTGACGTGGACAGTACAATATGTCATCAAAAAAATGAAGTTTCTATTTTCTGAACTCCTGGAAGTATAGAAAATATGCTGGACGTTGTAACAAAACCCTAATCGTTTATCGTCATTTCAAGTAAATGCGTATTCAATCAAATTCAAATAAAATAAATGCTGATATCTTTAGTGCTGGTTAAATAAAAGAACATATACATGCAGCATGTTCAGCTGAATGAATTATTTTTGCTGACAATCGCTGTTGTCAACGTTAAAAGGTTTAGGATCCATTAATAAGTTGCACTGCAGTTGCACCTTTAGAATGCTAGAGCAACATATCTCTGCCAAAATTCTTAAGTCTTGGTCAATTATTATCCTAAATGCCCAAAAAGAATGCTAATGCTAATGGATGTTTTGTAATTCTGTGCTTGGTGCACATACTTATTTTGAATATAATTCTAAACTTAATAAAGCTAACTGTGTTAAGGCAAACAGTATCATTTAATGTCTCGCTTATTTAAAAAAGCATCCTTATCAATATTAGGCCAACATGGTCTCAGCTTTTTATCTCTTCTAGTCAAGTCTGACTTTCAAGAAGAATAAATGTTGGAGAAAGAAAATCCCAAAAATAGAAAATATGAGGACTTTGAGTCGAACTAACCATCTTTGGCTGCTCCACTCACTTTTTGCACAACCGAAGAAGATGGAGAAAGTTGAGGAATCAGATAAACAAAAACAGAGTAAACCGGCTTTAGGGTCAAAGTCGGCATGCTTTGCCGACAGGGATTAAAGAGTGCAGAGAAAAGTATCCCCAGACAATTATACCACCTCCAAACCTTTTTCTTAATGTTGTGTACACCAAGTTCTGATCTAACCATCTGAAGGTTACTCTGACATTTGCCAGGAGTTTTTGTTAACCCACTAACCACTCCCTGGACATTCTTTTTACTTCTTTTGGACTATTCTCTGGAAACCCGAGAGGATGTTGTGAGTCAAATCCCCAATATTACACAAAACAACAATGGGTACAGTAACTTAAATCGTCATTCTTTCCCATTCTAACCCAAGTCATCTTCACCGGACTAGATGTCTAAATCAGCTTTAGTTCTTCACGATGCAACACTGTTTACTGTAAAGTTTAAAACAATAGCAACATGAACATGGAACAAAGCTGTCACGTTTTATTTTTTTTACCTGGTCTGAGTTCCAGCAGGTTTCTTCATTACAGTCGAACATGAACTTTTTCCCAAACTGCTTTACATCTCTGTTTAGCACAGAACTCACCCTAAAAGGACAACAATTGGGAGAAATTTAGTACCTGGAGGAGCATGATAATTATTTCTGAATGAATACCAATTTTATTCACCTGCTTTGAGTTTCGCTACAAATCAGCTGAGAAGCCATACTCACAATTTGCCGTCAAGCGATGTGTCCACGTGGTGTTATTTTTACGACGGCGAAATCGTGGAACATCATGCTTCCCACGGCCACTAGATGGAGCCCTCAATCCATCTTCACGTTCTCCTTGAGTTATACATTTATGTCTCTTACTGTTACTGAAAGGGGAAAGAAAAATCAACGCATATTAATCAAGATCTCCATAGATGACACACAGTATTATTTATTTATTAAAAACTCTCTTTGGTCATTACAGATGAAATTATAGTTCTTCCAGCATGTCCCTGCCATGACCACTGTTGATTAAAGTTCACTGAGATAAACATGTATTCAGAAGAGAGAACCCTGGTCAGTGAAGTTGAATCAGTCAGCTTCAAATGCCGGAAAGATTAACAAAAGGGAAAGGTTGTACACGTTGAGGTTTTTGCCATTTCACAGGTGACTGCATATACAGCATAAAAATAATCAAAAACAAGATTTTAAAGCTTTTCCCAGGGACCATATCCCCACGTCTCCGTTTCATATCCTGGGAGCCAATAACACGGAAGAGCAGGTGTGTGTGACTATGTGTGTGTATTTGTGAAGCGGTTAGCCTACTCATTACTGATGGAGAAGTCCTGCTGGGGCTTTGTCACAGAGTCCCCTCAGTGCAGATAATCAATAGGTCTGAAATACAAAACCTGATGAAACCCAGGCTCCTTGAAGAATGCCCATAAGGGAGTACTGAAGTGGTGATTGTATTATCAGGTTTGGACTCTGCCTTTCAGGAACCTCCTCTGAGACATGCACACACACAATCACATTCTTACCGTGTCTGCACCCAATGTCACTTTGACTTTGTGATCTATTAGAGGAAATGCTTGTTCCCAAACAGCGATTAGGTAGATGCAAGAAGGACACCCACATGACTTCCAGGTGGGAAATATTTTGAGCTTAAGAATGCGGCGCAGCAATTTATTCGGTGGAAGCCACTTTAGTAGTTTGGCTGGTTTGTAAAAACCTTTAAGTATATTTAAAGCTGTTAATCAGATGTGCAGCCTCCACAATTAACTTACCAGGTGCTCATTAGTCTGCATGACAAAAATAATATCCTGAACCGAAGCCGTGTGCGATGCCCACCTGGCAAACAGTCCCACGAGGGTCTCTCATGAGTGAGTGATGAGCTGTTGTTCTGTCTCATAAAATGGTGCCCATGTGGGTCTCTAATGATCCCAAGGTGGGCTGCAAGTGGGTCATTTGCTCTGAGAACACACATGTGCTCTTTTGGTGTCGTGTATGTGACTAGATAGAACCAGACAACCAAAGTGGTCTTAAGGTGGTCAGCTCAAAACCTAAACTGGAATACAACATTGTACCCTTTACTTGGGAAACTTCAGTACAGTATATATCAGCAAATTCAGAAACCCAATGTCCAGTGCCTATAAAAAGTACTCACCCCCTTGGATGCTTTACATTTTTATTTTTCTTTGCAAATCAATCACAATATAAAAAGTATAAAAAATTTTTTTTGTCAAAAACATTTTTCTCAAAAAATACCCACTTAATATCGAAGTGAAAATAGTTTTTTTTTTTCAAAATAATGACAACTGAATTGAAATATTTGGTATAAAATAAGTGATTGTATAAATACTCATTCCCCTAAAGCCATTATTTAGTAGACAGGCCTTTGGCTGCAGTCACAGTATGGCGTCTGTGTGGACAGGTCCCAAATGGGTTTTCACACCTGGACCCTGGAGTTTTACTATTTTCTTTCTTGAAAATCAATTCCAGCTCTGTCAGGTTGCATGGAGATAAGCTGTGTACAGCCCTTATTAAGCTCTACCACAAATCGTCTGTCGAATTCCAGTCTGAACTTTGACTTGGTCACTTCTAAACATCCGCCTTGTGGTGTCCAAACCATTTATGTGTAGCTTTAGCTGGATGTTTTTGGTTCAGTGTTTTGATGGAACATAAATGCTCCCTGAAGTCGTACTTTTCTTGCAGATGGAAACAAATTTCCATCCAGGATTTCATTCTGATGAATTTATTTTATCTTCTATCTTGAGACCAAAGCTTCATTGGTCTCACCAGACCAAAACATCTTTCTTCCACTTGACCATTTGAATTTCCCTTTTGGCAAATTCTAGTCAAGTCTTACATTCCCACTTTGTCATAAAAACAACAGTTGTTGCATGCAGAGTCTCGCCAATCAACCATCTCAGATGCTTAAGCTTCTAACTCCTTCTAGAAGTCAGAAGTGTTCTGGTCTCCTTGCACACTCACTCAGTTTGTGAGGACAACATGATCCAGGCAGATTTACACACGTGTCATATTTCTTCCATTTCTTGATGAATTTAACTCCAGAGGATGTTCAGTGCTTTAGAGATTCTTTTTTGTATCCATCCCCTGACGTATTCTTTTCAAAAACATTTTTTCTGATTTTCTTTGGAGTTGTGTCCTTGGGTGAAAGACCTTGTGGCAAGAAGTCTTGCCACCTGTGGCATGATGCACGGCAGCCTGCCCCAGGTGAGCTGTGGATAAAATGTAGCTCACTACCATCCACGGCTACATTGATCCTGATTGGATGAATCCTGTGGCCGCGGGCTGACCAAAATTAGCCCCAGTGGGTTGGGGCACTCTGGACAAGAAAAGGCACAATACAAGCACAAGCCACTCACTAGTACACTTCAAAAAATCAGAATATGATTTAAAAGTGCAATATTCCTTGCTAGTCATCTCAGAAAGTGATGATTAGTGATTATGGCTTACAGGTAAAGAATACTCAAAATTCAGTATCTCAGACAATTAGGTGTACTACTATTACAGCAGTTGAAAAGAGTTCCTACATCTGCTGCTTGAAATTACGACCTTTTCCTTTATAAGAATCGTTAAATCAGAAGGTGCTTGGAAAATAAAATGCTGTGGTGTATACACCAGGGAGGTCAATGTATCAGGTTCCTTGAAGATTTTGCAGTTTGAAGTTCAAACATTTTCAAAGTTTGCTAAGAGGGACATTTTTGAGGCTGGTGCCAAAATGATATTCTTTCTGGGAAAGTTCTGGATAAATTGTGCTTATTAAATCTGTAGGGTTTTTCCAGCAGTGCATGCTGTCGGTAATTTAAATATAATTTAAAGTCTTATTGAGATGTTTGAATGTTTAGAACAAATTTAAAGTGAACAAATCTGTAGTCCATAATTTAAGAACCTCAATGAGTGTGTAGATGTATTCTCCAAACGTTGTCAGAAATTAATCTAACATGAAGCCCCTCGGTGGTTGCAAATCATTCAGGAAGACAACATTTGGTGTTCTTTGAGGCTTGCTAACTTCAGTAAGGCAGGAAATGGGAAGAAACACAAGGCACATCTGTCAAAAACTGCAACAATTACCAGGATATTGAGTTTGGATGCTGCAGTCTGGAAGAGTTCCTCGTTTATTTCCAGATAGAAATTTTCTGCTGCTATTTAAATAAAGAAAACAGAAAATTGTTCTGCTGTCTTAATTTTAGAGTTGAATCTTGGTGTTGGTTAGTGAGTAAGTGAGCTCGTTCTCTCACCTCAAAGTGCTGATCACAAGAGAAACAAAGTACAGTAGCAAATTGAAACATGGAAATATTATTTCATGTAACACCCAGACATTTCAAAGATATTTTCCAACAATTCATTAAAAGGAAAAATGAAATAAAAAGCTGGAAATAAGGCCCAAGACACTGCAAGCTATATAAGACGGAGCATATGGGGATTTACAAAAAGCAACAAATTCGTAAGCATGACTTTGAAAATTTGAAAATTTTTGGAAACAGAAATATTATAGTCCAAACACATTGACAAAGCCGATGATGGTTTAATAAACAGCAGAACAACAAAAGTAGAATAAAACTACGTTTTAAAACATCCAATTATTAGTTTTCGATACCCCCTTATCTTTTCAGGGTCATGGGGTGTGTGTGTGTTCAGGGCTGGGGGAAGCTGGGGCCATTGGTCCAAAAATACAATATATAATAGCATTTTCCAAAACACAATGTTCTAAAATGTGTGCAAAGATGGCTCAAAAACAAAAAAGGATTTTTCAAATCCCAAAGCAAATTTATAGACTGAACAGAAACGAAGCAGCAGAATGACTGAGCTACATCCAAATACTCGTAAGCATCAACAAATAAAACCAGATGACGTCACAACAAACACATCATAGAAAGTCTTCTCTTTGATGTTTGGGATTGAGATAAAAACCAAAAAAAAATAACTTTAGTAAAAACTTAGTATTATGTGTATTTCCTCATTCACACATTTGGATGTGTCCACAGCATGCCTTCACATATTGAGCTGGTTTTGACAATTAGTTGACCTTTAGAGGGTGATGTTTGCCCCATGCAGACCACATGTATAGTTTGCAACTGGATGGAAGCTGAACGTCTTGTCTATGTTGTCACGATATGTTGTATTTTCTACCAAAGATGGTTGGATGCTGTAAATCCAGAAGTGGACCAATGTGCCGCTGCAGTTTCACACCATAGAGAGATGGACAGATATGTGAAACAAAGCCAGGAGTACAGCATAAAGAACACAAAATAAAAATCAAAAATCAAACACTCTCTAGAGACTTGTTTACCAAGACCAGGCTAGCTAATGCCTCTCAGTGGACTATAAGACAGGTGTTTTGCTGCTACATATAGCTGAAGGCAGGATTTACAATTACCAGCGGTACGATTCCTGAAGGCTGTGTATAGTGCAGTGACAGGTCATGGTTCATGAAACGTGCCTTTTCCTCCTTCATGCACCAGCAGTCAGAGTCCCTGCTTGCTCGTGATGTGGTTTAAGGCCCAAAGGACAAGCTTCGATCCCCCCCCATCCCGTACGAGCCCGTAATCCCACAACCATAACTACACCCCTGGCCTCTGATATCTGAGCCCATAGTAATGAGTGAAGCGCCGGCGGGTCTCACAGCAGACCAAGGTGTGATGAGACGCTCGAGCGTGTCATTTTATGGTTGGGTCATGTGGATTTGTCCTGAGGAGTAGCAGGGGATTTTGCGGCTGAAGAAATCACTGTTGAATGTGCGGGTTCTGGTTGTAGAGGGAGAACAGAGCAATGGGAGAGAAATTGGGTGGAGGGAAAAGGCTGTGACACTCTGTTGTTTCTTGAAGGTGCTGGTGCATTTTGCAATTACACACCAGCTACAGAGAAAAAGCTGGTGCTTGTTTTCCTTTCTCTGAAGTCAAACACTTGTCCGTGTTCTCTTCCCTCAGGCAAAAGCTGCTAAGTCCTGGAGGACAGCCAATTCTTATTGTATGTTTTCCAGTGGGTGAGAATGTCTGCACTAACAACACAAACCCTCATCAGCCCTCCTGTTGTCCTAAAATAACATTAAGTGGATCTTTGGGGAGTTTTAACACTGTGGCAGGTCATTTTGACCCAAGGACAACAGGATGGTAAATCTGGTTAAAATATGTGGAAACAGATACAAAAAGATATAATATTTAAAACAGAGTTGTTGTTTTTTTCATTTTTTTTGTCCTTTTGGAAGCACAGCTCATTCTGCTTTGTTTGAGGAACTCCCTCGAAAAAAATTTCAATTAGCCTTACCACATCACCCTCCCCCTTCCTCACAATAAGGACGGAGAACCATTATTCACCAGTGTGAACTTGTGAAAGAAAACGTTGTACGCCTATAGGAGCTAGAGCGAACGGTTGAATTGGTATTGCAGGCATAGCAACATACTTCAAACTGAACAAAGCTGGAGAGATGTTCAGACAGCTGTGATTGTGCATCTGAACTGCAGAGGAGAGATGAACTATCATCTGTTTTAACCCCTAGAATTGTTTCTACAACAATTAAAGACGACAGCGCCTCCAATTAGGAGTTCTCCGTCTCATTAAAGCTTGTTGTTTCTTTGTGAATGTGACAGGTGGCAAAGCCCTGCTTTGTTCCAAAGGGGGGTTTATGTGTGCAGGTTTGCCGAGGTGACAGTGTGAGTACGGATATGTCGCTGAGAAGATCTGGTAGGTGTTAATGGTGCAGAGCGAAGCAGCAAAGTGATGAGCACGAGGGTGATGTTGGTTTGCACAAGCCGATCAGGGGTTGCTTGTGTTCTTGGCGTGTGCTGCGCAGTCTGTGTGTTGGCATGTGCTAACACGTGGAGGTGTTTTCCAGCTGTCAGATGGGCTTCCTCCTTAATCTATGCAGACAGGTTTGTAATTGGAGCCCTAAATGGAGAAGGGAGGAACCCGCATCTGATGGTGCACCCCCAGCCTAAAAGATGAAGAAATAATAGAGGTGGAGGATGGGCTTGAATGTGTGTGTTTAGAGGGGTGCAGATGGGTTAGTTGGTGTGGAAGTGGGGGGTTTGAAGTACAAAGACAAGGCGACATGTTGTCCTGGGGACTAGGGGGCTCTCAGTCTGTCTCCGAGGCAACAGCATCAGTGTCTGGGTCGATTTGCTCGATCCCCACCTGCTCGCCCACTCAATCTGGCCAAAACCAATTGACTGCCTCTATGAATGAATTCCAAAGGCTTTGCTGATTTTTGTTTCAGTGTGTTTCATATGCATTTCAAACACTTTTGGTTTCAAATCTCCCAGTCATAGACCTCACAATAACGCAGCCATATCCTCTGGCCTCGGCTTCCTCTCACAAGTACACCCACAGCACAGGATATTGAACTCACTAGACAGGTGCCATACTGCTGAGAATGACAATTTGCCTTTTGGAAATCAGTTTCTGGCTCCATTGTGTTCCCTAAAATTGAGTTAGTCCATCAGCAGACGCTCAACAGCCCCCCATTTTTCCCTCCCACCTCCCTCTTTCTGCTTCTGTAGAGCCTTTAATGATAAAGTTAGAGGAGGACTGTGCTTTTATGGTAATGTTTTAAATTAGAAAAGCGTAGCACATTATGCAACTCCGAGAGAGAGGGATGCATTTTGTGAAAGTTGTAATAAAAAGTTATTGTGCTGGGGAGCAGGCAACAGTGCACAAATGGTAACATGTAATTATTGTCGGGATCCAAGAAACTCCTACTTAAGGGCTCAAAAAGCATAAGTATATAACATAAGTACCATAAAGCAAAGATCTCTCTGTTCCAACTCCATTACAGCAAACTCACAGCAGCTTGTGTGGCATTTTTTCTGATGGGGTCAGGCAGTATGCAGCCAGAGTGAACAGCAAAGACAGCAGTTGGTTATGCCTCATTAACTACAACATTTAAAAGCAGAGAAGATATTTGTCAGAGCAAGTAGTTTGAAGATCCATCCATCTCAAGTTCTCTTGCAGAACCTTTGGATAGACCATGCAATGATGTTGTATTTCACAGGATGCAGGACGGAGCTAGATGCAGTAAAACAGTGCTCTGATGGCTGGAAGGTGTAAAGACACCAATCAGGGTAATGTTCTCCTCCAGCTATCTGTAGTTACATTATCTGCTTATTAGTTATGATTTATCACCCGTAAGCATTTTCATAGAGTTATCAACGTTACCAACTCTCATTCTTCTCAGGTTCAATCACTTTTACACTAGTTCTCACTTCATATGAGCAGCCAAAGCAAAGCAATTTTTCAAACACTGCTGACATGGCTCAATATTCTGAACACAGTGGTATTTTGTTACATATTTTTAGTGTCTTGAGCAAACCACGGTGGATGGCTTTTCTTAATGTGCAGATTTTTCAGCTGTGCTCATGGCAAAGTGTTATTGACCAAAGCATATTTTTAGATGTTTCATGAAAGTTAAGACGTATTAGTAATTTCACACTGTTTTTCAATGCTGACCTCATTCATACCAGTCTCAGCCCTTTTGCTATTCAAGAGCTGGGAACTCTGTGCATAGATTTAAAAGGAGATGGGAGGTATACCATCTTTTGAGGAAAAAATGCATCAATTAGAGCCAGTGAAATCATCTTAGATTAAATATTTCACATCGCCATGAGATGGAAGGTGGGTGCACCTTTGGGAAATGGTGGTAGACAACAAATTGGTGTTTTCTTTGCTCTAGATGAAACTTTTTAGTGGCTAAAGACACTGCATACCTGTATAAGGTACAGATTTGGACCTTTCTTCATCATCTAGATTAGAAGTTTTCATGCATGGGGTTTCCAATAAGTACGCGGCATACAGTTTAATGTGTGATAACGTTCTCCAGGGGACAGCACTGATCTTCAGCAAATTGCAAAAATCTATCAGAAACTGAACAACTTTCTATACACCATCAATGTTCAGAAAGAGAAGCAACAATTTTATTAAAATGGCAACAGATGCCACCGTCTTGCACACAAAAGTAAATCAAGAGATTTCATAATCATAGTATGAGCTATGTCTTAGAATTGCTAAGAGAACAAGATGCAGATTGCCAAGACTTTGAAATTATTTTCAAATGTTTATATGAACTCTGCCAGAGCTCGAATAATCCCCTTAACTATTACTGTTTAAGTTTTTTTCTTTTTTTTACTTAGCTGAGAAAAGTTGACTCAAAATAAGCAAGTAATCTGGATTAACATCACTTGAATGCTGTCATTTAAATAATTTCTGTTTTGACCAACAGCATAATTATGACTGAGTGGACTGCTGATGTGGGCTTTATCTATGCCCTGCTCCAGCTATCAAACATGCCACTGTCCCAGATAGTATAATTTACTCTGAACCCCCTCCGGTGCATTTTCAAAAAGGTATAATTGTGTTTTTCTGCTTTGTTTACAATTCAAAATTTTTCAACTTGTCTGCAGGTGGTGAAATCTAAATGAAATTACTTGGAGGGTGAATGGGAATATTCTTGACTCAGGTAATGCATCAACATCAAGGGGGACTGATATCTGGCGGTGAAATATGATTTCCTCTGCATCTGCTGAAATAAGTTTCCAACCCTGGTAAAAATGAAAACAAACTGCTCTGTTTGCCTTCCACAGCCTGTTTACCTGAAGCTAAGGTGTGGATGGTTGGTGAAGTGATAAAAAATAAAAGAAGAAATGAACTCTACACACCTAATATCTAAAAGAATATAGGAAGGTGCTCCATTCACAGAAAGTAGACATTAAAGATGGATATGGAAGTTCAGGGCTGCACACACTCTGCTAAGAATGAGATTATGGAGAGAAATTTGATTTGCTCTTTCATCTCTATCTAGCTACTGAGCTTCATGCTCAGAGAGATGTAGGTTTATGAATGTGCTATAACAATATACCCAGCACACCAATACTTGATTCCTCGCTGCAGTACAGACTGTGATTCTGAAGGGTGTAATTCAGATGTCTTAAAAGGGGTGTAGTGGGGAGATTTTAATCAACTGTCAGTCAGACAGCAGAGGCAACAACCTCAGTTATGAATTTCGGAAAAACTTTCTGTCAGAAACTTTGAGTTCAAGACTTTGTTTTTGTCCAAAAAGATAAAAAAGAAACATAAAATTCATGTGAAACCCTTAAATGTAAAGCTTTATAAAGATGTCAGTATTGCACTTCAGATTTATCTTTATAGAGATTACAGTCACATATCTTATAAGGAGCCTGTGATGATTTACACTCAACTCTTTCGTTGCAATATTTGCTAAATGAAAAACAAATATTTCTCCAACCTAACATGGTGAGCATAACTAAACGATCGTTATGTGATGCAAAAGTACACTTTAACAATAAGAAAAGAATAATAGCACTGGCTGTATTTGTCATGACTGGATTTGTTTCCAAACCGCATATTTGTTTTTCCTATAAATGTGCAAAGGGTTAGCTGGTCTACTTACTGGTTGTACTGCATGACCAGTAAGTAAGGATTTTAAAGGGACTAATGGAAAACTGCACTTGGTTTTGACGGTGTGGTGTTTAGGTACACTCATCTGTTCTTAAGTCCATACCCAACACATTCTCTTTATTATCAGAAACCTTGATAAAAAAGAAAAAAGAAAAAAGAAGAAAGAAACCGTAACAGGACAAATCATTAGAATGCCAAAATATTCATAAGCATAAGTGTGAGGGATTTACCTCCTCCCCAACAGGTGCTGTTTTTTGGGCTTCCTATATATTCTAATTTATCTGGTAAATGTATTGCTTTTCTTTGGAGGAAGTAACTTGCTTTATTAATATGTTTTAATCATTCTCTCTTCTCTTTGAGGTCACCTGGTCATGTGTTGCCATGGAATTGCACCCTTGAGCAGTGCTGACAAGGACCTGGTGTTTTCAACCAGCCTCACAGGGAAAACCCATTGTTTGAGAGGGAGGGGAGATGTTTTTTGGATTTAGTTTGGACCCAGGTAGTTTTTGTTTTAGTTGTGAAACTGTTGGTTGTAATTCCGTAAATGTTTGTCTAGGAATATTGCTTAGAACAAATGTTTCTTTTTTTTTTTCTATCAGGAAATGTAAATGTTGTCTCCACCCCTTAATTAGTCCTGGTAGGAGCCAATGCTTCAAAAGCCAGGTGGTTTTAGATTACCACCTGGTAATCTGCCTCCTGTTGTTTGGAACGCATGGCATGCTGTGAATTGCATAGAGAAAAAATTTAGAGCTCTACAATTGCAGGATTTTGTCAGATTTTTCATCACAAACCAACAATTATTTGACACCAAAACAAATGTAATGACTTTTATAAGCTTTTTGACACCTGTCCCTCATACCAGCAATTTCAGTTTTTAAAACCGGTAAACTCTTAATAAAGTGCTTGTAACCTGAGATTAATGTCTCCGCCTATCTCTAATATCAAAACTGAATGTACCTTTTTTTTTTTTGTGAAAGACTAAAAAAATAAGATTGAACAAATTTTTTTTTTTTTAATCAGAAGTCCACAGTGCGTCTTTAACTAATAGAATCCTTCACACCATCATATCCTGTCAGCCCAGTCACATTTTTTGCTATTGATTTTCCAGCATTTATAAGGTACATTGAACTGAAGGGCTGTTTCTACAGCAGCAGGGGTCAAGCCGAGCACAGGAAAGAAAATTCATGGTAGCTTTCTGCTGCTTATTTTTGCGTTTATTTCTCTGCCTGACTTGCCTCCTTCTAACAGTACATCTGTGCACTAGCATGGCATATCTAAGCCATGATGGCTAAAATAATAGCTTTTTAGATTAATTCTGATTGTGTATTGATCCATTCAACATGCATGTGTAAATGTTTTTTTCTGGATATGAGCTTTACTTTGACGCTAAACTCTAAGTATTTGGATTATTCCAAGGTAAAGTGAAATAGATGGTAAGAAGGAGGACAATTAACAGTACTCGAACAGCTGAGAAACGGCAAGGCAAGTTTTCCAGAGCAAAGATTTGTGCCATTAACAAAAAGAAGTATGCAATAGTCATTGTAAAAAAAAGTATTCCTTTATTCAATGTAAGATTTATGCATCAGAATTTAATAAATAATAAACTGGCATGCTCCATGTTCTAAAATGACCTATAATAACCTGGAAAAGGCAAGAAAAAAAAAGCGCCCAAGAAAAGTACCAATCTTATGAATGAGTTCTAGTTATTTGTATTCACTCCTCTCCTCATAATTGTTTCAGATCATTGAGCTCTGGAGACGTTGGTTTTTGCGTAGCTCTCTAAACCACCCACCACAGCAGGTCACAAGTGATTCTTACGCTGATTCTTTTCTTTTCCTGCATTTCCAATGTAGATTTCCAGATGGGATAAAAATGTCGACAAAATAGTTTTGCTCAAAGTTGCCCACATCCTTCGGTGAGTTCAAATCTTCTTCTCCACCCTCGTGCTTAATAACCAGTGAAAGGTGTTTGAGCCGATATGCTGTGCCAGATTTTTTTCAAGAGATGCCGCTTTGCATTTTTAGTAAAGATCTTAACATTGGTGTCCTTTGCTCAAGCAAGTCTTACGGGTCACTCAGGGGTGACTTGGCAAACCTAATTCATGTTGGCGTATTCTTTACAGAAAATAGGCTTTCTCCTGGCAACTCTTCAAAATCATGTCATGCTTGTGCAGTCTTCTTCTCTTTGTACTGTCATGAACCGACAGTGAAGTCAATTTAACTGGACATTAAAGCTGCAGTACGTAACTTTTATAAAACAAAATGTATTGTTTTTTTTTTACACATTAAAACTGTTTCTAAATTATGACTACATAATATAAGACAATCCACAGAATCGCTAGAAAGCAGGAGCAGCTACAGGGAGTTCTGCTGGTAAAATCTGCAGAATTGCTAAGCTGTGGGTTTTCCATCTGAACATCAGGGGCAAGGTATTTTTTCCATTGTTTTCATTTTAAGAAAAGTTACTCACTTTACTCTCCAATAGCCAAAATGTCGTGGCTCACAATGAATAGAAGACCGAGAACATGACAAGATGCCACAGAAGAAATCCACCAGCCTTTTGCTCATGGAGCTACACAGTGAGGTAGACTATTTCCACATTTTGCATTCCCTTCATGAATTCAGTAAATTACCCACTTTGTTACATATTTTACAAAAACAAGGAAAATAATATTGTTTTCTGCAGCTGGGGTTCTATTTAGAACTGAAACTTAATTAGGACTAATATGTGATTTGATCTTTCTGCATCATAAAGGATTATTTGGAGCGACTGCATAGAACATTATGGGAAATTCCTTTTTAAATTAGTTCATTATTCTCGGTCACTTCTGAAACTTAAGTGACATAGTTTCATTTTCTCCTTTTGTGCCATAATCGTCATTGCCCCTTCTGGCATTTTCCTGCACAATTATCAGTCGGTCGCTACACCAACTCTAAAATGAGACAAGAGGTGCCAGTACATGAATGTGGATGCATTTTTTTCCTTACCAAAGCGGGGGAAAAAAGCTCCCACTGGTTGTGCAACACTAATGGACTTCTGGCAACCTGTCTGCAGAAAGTCCAGGGTATTGTTAGCAAACATCCTCACAACTGAGCACAATCAGCTATTTGTATCACTTTAAAGCAACTGCACAGTACACATGAGGACCAAACAGCTTAGTTGGTAATTGCAATTGCTAACTTGTTTTTTACTGAAATAGCCGTGAGCTCGCTAGGCTGTATCTGTGCATTATGACCTTTTGTTATTTTTGGAACTTAGCTGCTAAGTTGTGGCAGGAGGAAACATCTCCTGAAAAGACAACACAGTTTCTGCTCTGGTCTGTTAAGCAAAATGTCAGCAATGAGACGGGCTTACCTTGCCGGTTCTGGCTCCAAGAAGTAAGGACGACCTTCAGTCTTTAAAAAAAAATACAAAATTAAATGCAACAATGTAAAAAGAAAAGTCAATAGTTATTTGAAAGATAAGAAAAATTCCAATTTTGCCAACATATAATTTATTCCTTTTGCCGTTGATAGCATTTTAACACCATAA
The DNA here is from genome assembly GCF_019740435.1 of Gambusia affinis. Classification (NCBI taxonomy): domain Eukaryota; kingdom Metazoa; phylum Chordata; class Actinopteri; order Cyprinodontiformes; family Poeciliidae; genus Gambusia; species Gambusia affinis. The sequence continues at coordinate 9,464,627 of NC_057877.1, read as the reverse complement.
AAAAACCCAAAAAACATTTGGCAATTGGATCCTGAAATCTTCATTCTGTTATCAGACATGATGAAAATAAAACAAAGAGAAATTCTGACCGATTTACATTCCTAAAATGCGAATATAACAATTTTAGCAGTTTAGATGATAAAGGGTAGTTTTAGTCCGTTGAGGACATTCATGATCTTGATGTGGACTGACATGAAAATCAGCTTGACACCTCTGCTGTAAGAGATCAGTCGTAATACATGTCAGTAAGCCATATATTGCAATATTTGTCAGTCACACATAATCATAAATCCCAGAACACTCACTGTTTTACATATTAGAAGACTTTGGCTCAAGTTTCAAAGGTCATCTGTGAATCAAAAGGACAAACTATTGAAAGGTTGTGACATATAAACAAATCCTCTCCTCTAAAATCTCACTTGCTTTGTCACATCTGTTCAACTAATGTGTGTTTTCAATGATGTGTGTGTGTTTACAGAAATCATGAAGCAGAACCATTTCCATCAAAGGGCACGATACATGAGCACATCTTAAAAAGGGTGGCGCCCATTTTGGTATCTGTAACATCAACTAGTACCAGAGGAGTAGAAATACACACAAAAGTTACACAGCTTTATCTTTCACACAACCTCCCCAAACACTTCAGCAAACATTTGTGGGTCCTGAAATGTATTCTTCATCAAGATCATCAGGGGGGAACAGGAGGTAACAATATGGACACAGCTGCTGCCCAGGTCAGTCCATTTCATGACAGGCACATCTTTTCAGACATCCCAACGGAGGCAGAGCAGTAAATTGATGGCTGTGTCTAAGGAAAGTGTCCGTAATGAAAAACACATACAGATACAAAATTTAGTTTATGTCCAGATGGTCTAAAATAGTTGACATAACAGAGCTAAAGAAACAGAAGAAGTTGTAAATTTGAACTTAAAGTGGCTTGGTGGTTTTGCCGTTCTGTTTGAGTCATTGTTAAGAAAAAAGATTCCTTTGCAGTCATACAGATTCATATGATACCTGACATTCTACATGTTTAGACAGCGTGATGCCTGTCTGTATAATGTAACAGTAATGATACATGAGGCAGCATTGTGGCTGCTCTTATATTTCATTTGACTCGCAAAGACAAGAGAAGGATCAACATGAAACAGAGATAATTGCCCTTTGCTTATCTCCTCTTGGTGAACAATCCATAGTGAGATGGGATTATTGTGGTTTCCTCTCTCTGTGCAGAAAAATCAGGAAAGGTTATTTACTTTCCAATAGAGCAGCTGTTCTGGCATTAGCCCGTCATTGCCTCAATTTATTTACTGTTGTAAAATTTAGCTTTCAAGCAAATTCTTAATTTTGCACAGATTGCTCATTTAAATATAGCGCATGCAAAATAGGTTTGTTGTCATGTGTCTGGTATACTTAATCCACATTGACTGTATGCTAGTTTGTGGTAAATTTGTCTTTAACTCAAAGAGTTTTAAAACATGCAAATAAACACATTTTCTAATTAATTTATTTCAAGATATTCAATAATTGATCTCTACAGCTCCTCCAGATCTCAGATGTGCCTCTTGCCCAAGCGCACTATTCAGATTTTAATTTCCAGCGCAAACTAGATAGCCGTTAATCATTTTACATTTACTCCGTGTTACTTCTGTCTTTACGTAAAATACCAGAAAAATATACAGAAAGTTATGGTTGCATTGCAACACCATAAGAGTAATTAAAATAGTGTGGAACGTTCCACAGAGCCCTTTACAACACTGAGTCTTATCTGTGGTTCGTCTAATCTTTCATGATTTACCTCAAGTGGCTCGCAGTAGCGTTGACATTTTAACGCTCGGCTCACGTTGCTTCATAGAGCACCAGAAATCGCTGAAGGTCAGAGAGAACGGCACAGTGAAAAAGATGAAAGAAAGAAAATTATGTGCACAATGTCAGAAAAAAAAAATTCTGACATGAACAGATGAATATGGCCCACCGTTTCGCAGTCCATACTGGAGCTCTACAGCTGGACACCAGGCATATGGATTAAAGCATACCAGGGCTTTTTGTGGCCCTCAATTTTACAAATAGTTCTCTGCACCAGTCTATTCGCACATGCTGTCTCCTCAGATAAAGCCGGGCTGAAGGGGGTCTGGACCGCATGCTGCGACTCCAGGCTTAATTATGCCAAGCAGCAGACTGAGAGAGGCATTCTCAGACGCTTCAGCTGACAGATCGCTCCGCTGAGCCTCTACAGGGTGCGCTTTCACCGTCCAGCAGGCGAGCCTTTACAGCAGGTTTGCTTCCCAGTCGACTGCCGGCTCTATAAACACCCCTGGTTTGTTTGGATTCTTGTTGGGAAGCCGGAGAGGATAGGGGAAGAGAAAAGGGATTAAAGAAAACACTTTTGGGGGAGGTAAATAAATAAATTACAGAAAGGGAACATGCACAAGAGCAAAAGCTGGAAGCATATCACATCTTTCGCCTCCAGTTTCATTGTTTTTTTGCAGTTTTTTTTTTTTTTTTTTGCTTGAATTTTTCCTTGTACTCAACTGTGCTGCTCTCATTCTTTCCAGGCTGATGAGCAGTACATACTTACATAGCGAAGCACTTATTTTATTGCTCTTTCATCAGTCACTACCATCTTTTGTTGAACAGCTTAAAAGCAAAGCACCACGCCGCACGGATGGCAAATTAACAGGATCTGGTGAAGAAATGACGAGGAAAAGATGATCTGGTGATGTGTGCCGCTCGCCAGGCTGATAATGAAAACTGCATGAGATCTGCCATTATTTACAGAGTTACAGTGTTCGTGTAACCCATATGCTAATTAATGCTGATCCCTGGCTCATTATGTTGATTTATAGCAGGTCTTCAATAGAGCTGTTGACTGCAGGGAAAAATAGTGCTCCATTAAAAGACATGACGTTAGCATTACTCTTGCGTGTTGCTCAGGGTGGCTCAGAAAGGCCTTTATGTTTTTGACTGATGATGATGCGTCCATATCAAGCTGCACTACTCTGAGACAATGAGCAAATAGTTTTGTGCGATTACAGCTGTTATCTGGAAATGATCCCTGTGTTACCGTTGTCTGTTTTCCCAACCATATCTGTGATTTTCTGTTCTCCGCTCTGCCTTCATGTTCCCTCAATGCTAAATATTGCTCAGCTTTCAGAGAGCTGAAATTACGTGTAGTCTATCACAGCAACCTTTGTTTGTGTCACAGTCTAATTATCAGAGGGGGATTCATTTAGAACAGTGATTATTGCTGTTCTTGCGGGATTATTGTGCATTCAGTGATTGTGTTTCTGCTTGTAAAACACATGATACAGAATTTTCAATTGTCGTCGAATTGTGGGTAAAGGTCTGAAAACCTGAAACCCCAGAAAGTAAAGTGTTCAAATAGTAAATAGATTACATTTGCTGATATCGTAGGATTCCATAGCACATTGCACTACAATCAGTCATTCAAACAAACAAACACTGATGGTGGTTAGCTACACTGTAGCCAAAGCTGCACTTGAAGCTGCTATTCAATCTGCACCAGTGGATGAGGCGAGTAAAGTTCCTTGCCCATGGACACAACAACTAATACCTACAGATGTTGTAGCAACATAGAGCATACAAGGCTTTATCCAAGCACTCTTTTCCTTATCAATGTAGTACCACTTTGTTAGAGACATTGTAGACTCGTGTATGAAACATAAATTTATTTATTCCACATCAGTCCTTTTGTTGTTTTTTTTTGTTTTGTTTTTTTGCATGAGATTAAGCTTCTTCAAAATGTTCCCATTTTCATTGTGTGGAATATTCACCATCATCTTATCTACACAGCTTCAGATTCTCAATTTCATGAAGCTATTTCACTAATTATCTTTTCACTTTCCAATGTTAATTTACTGAACTGAAATCTTCTATATATACAGTATATTCCAATGTTGGACTTTCCCCTCCACTTACAAGAAAAACAGAAAAAATACAATCTCTTCCATCACAGGAACATATTTGGATTCTGCCATTAACTACAAAGGACACATCAATCTTTGTATTTCTCAGGTAACCAGACTGTGAAGATCATTAAACATCAAACCAAAGCCTTCTTGCTTCTTCCACCTCTGCCAGGTCAGTCAGAAACCTTGTGATTGGACGAGTGTTTATTACAGACCAAGGAAGGCCCAGATAACAACCTCTTCTCTCCCCCCCAGCTTCATTCATTATAGATCACCTGCCCCCACCAGCACGGCTTCATTACTCCTTCATTTACAGCTCCTCTTCTCCCTCACTTGCTGACTCCTGTTTTTTTGTTTTTTTTCTTTCACTGGAGCCTAACAGGCCTCCTGGTGCTGCTGTCTCAAACCCCCATCAGCAACCCTCCTTTCTTTGCCTTTGTCTTCTTTCTCCTCTTGCTGTCCTTAGATCCCTGTGCTGCGCTCCATTTTCACTTTTTACCATCAGGTAATTTAACTCCTCATTCAGGCAGGGTCCCTCTTGATGATAAATGACTGAGCGCAGTGCACTGATTGCCTTTTAATGCTGGAGTCAGTCTTTTCGAGGTCACTGACCCAGGTACTGGGATTTCCACGGGTTCCGACTCCAAAACATTACACACGAGCACGCTTACCAAAAAGAAGGCGACAACAGACCTTTTTGTCCCCCCCCTCTTTTTTTAAACTTAGTTTTTATTTATTTTTAACAACAGTGACACTTTTCCAGTTCCATTCTTTTGTCTCTCACTGATGTATATCTTCTGCATTATAATTTGACAAAAGGAGACGAGACAGCAATAATAGTGACAGACGTTATAACAATGAATACAACCGAGAGAGTGATAACAAAAGAGAGATAAAAGCAAAATGAAATAAATAAAAAACACACAATGAAGTCCCCTGTGACGTAAGATGGTCCACACATTCTTAAACACAGTGATGGTTTATACTGGTACAAAAGGGCAAGACTAGCTAGGGTTTCCAAATTTATTTTCATGTTCTAAAATACCAGAATAATGAGAATTTTTTAAAAAAAGATTTCTTGTTGCATTCTTTAAATTCGAAGGTTTACGTACATTACGAGTCCTACAGGCTGTGCATATTTATAGGCAACACTTCAAACGCATTTTGTCTTTTTTTTATGACATCATGGAAGAAAACCAAAAGAAATCAACCATGAATTGAATTGTACGTCTCCACATGTCGGGCTCTTACTCGGCTACAATTTCCAGATGCCTGAGGGTGCTACGTTTATCTGTTCAAACAGTGATATGAAACACCATGGGGATGTTCAGCCATCATACCTTTAAGGAAGGAGATGGCTCGTGTCTTTAAGGATTATAAATAGGACAAAGATGTTAATTTGTTTAAATCTATTATGTGGTTTGATTATATACATGTGTGTGTATGTCTGTTTGTGTGTGTGTGATGCTACAATAACTATTGTTACCTTTAAGGAAGGAAAGGTTTAGTGTTCATGCCTTTAGAACACAATTCCAACTGTGAAGAGGCACAATATGACAGCATCATATTCTGTGGGGGAAACTAGTTGACTTCACAAAATAGGAATGAGCAAAAAAAAAAAAAAACATTTTTGAAATACTGAGGCAGCTTATGTGTGTTCTGTTGTGCATTCTTTTATCACCTTGTCACGTTAATAGAACTGGGCTTGGAGTTTTAATCCTGCAATAAAATAATCATTAGCTGGTCTAAATATTGTACAGCTATAGGATCCATTTATCATAGACTAATTGACCTATAAAAATGTACATCTATTGATTGGCCTTGAGGTTGCTTTTGATTAATATCCCATTACCTTGTTTGGCCAAGTCCCTGTTGTGACTAACCTGATACTTGTACCTTTTTTTATATTCTTTAAATGTTGCCTCTAAATGCACTTGCAGTGCCACATAAAAGAAAAAAAAAATCAACCAGTTCCACCTTACACTCTCTTATTATTATTATTCTTTTTGTGTTTTCAGCTCAGGATGAGGGTGCTTTAAATGAGCTCCCTCAGAGGAGGACCGCTGTTGGAGTTTGTGCTCCACCTCTCTGCAAATTAGCATTAGTTTGTCTGGAATGGTTATGCAACCTGTTAGGATATTCTACCTCTACATGAAAATTTAAATGCAAAGATTTCTCAGGCTAATTGGATGCAGGAGGGCAGAAGCAATATCGGTGCCAAATGCTTTCTGCTTTGTTGATCAAATGTACCATGTGCATGCATTTGTGGGGATAAATGTATTTGCAGGTGGGACTGCGCTGAAGGCATGGCTCCGGGGAAGGGGTTAAGTGCTGGGAGCTGCTGTGATTAACTCTTTTTCCTTTTTTTTTGTTCCAGGTATGTCTAGCTTGGTCACTTTCTGACTGTCTGACTTCCTTCTTTTTTCTCTCCACTGGGGGTGGGGAGGCAGTGCCCCCCAATGGGTTCGAGGCAGATGGCTTCCCTTTCATTGTCTGGTTTCTGCAGGAGGTTGCTTCCCATTAAAAGAGTGTTCTGCGCTCTGCTGTCGCCTGCTGCTCTGTGCGTGCTCCGGACGGGGGTTTGAGTTGAAGTGAAGGTTTAATGCAGTCAGCTGGCTTCATTAGCAGGACAACAGTTTGGGATTTTGTAATTGTCAATTTGACTTTATTTCATAAAAAAGCATGTCAAATTTAATACAAATGGACAGCATAGAAAAATACTTTGTAAAACTATGTGGTTAAATTTGAAGCGACCAGCACTGAAAAAACTTAAGTGAATTAATAAGAATAAACTTGATCGAACTGAAAGCAAAGGGGTTTAATTTGGACACATTTACACTGCACAGTATTTTGATATGACTTCTAGGTTGAACACATGTCGGTTAATCACAAAGAAATTAAGTGAATCTTGTTCTGCATTTAATATTCTTGAATCTGGATGATTGGTCTTTAAATTCATGGTCCATAATCATTTTTAACCAAAAACGTTCACAGTATTTTTCAGTAAAACCCATGTTAATAATATAGATGGAGTAAAAAGAAACAGAAGAATAATAATAAACAAATCAGTGGGTGATGTACCGAGTTGAACGTCTGCTCTGGGTCAGCTCAAAGGCCTGGTGTGTCAGTGAGGGGTTTGCTCCACCTCACCAGTTGGTGCTAGTGGAGAAGTGAGACACTCCAAAACTCCCCAGAAACAAGGGAAAAAGTGGCTGGATTTGTGCCGTAAATGTTCAAACCAGAAACTCGCTGCGTCGAGGACTAAGGTCTGCATACATGAGTTGCGCTGAACACCTGTGCCACCACAACACACCCCCAGAGCATCTTTTTGATTCTTCAAGTGTCTTCCTGGTTTAGACCATCTATGTAGTGCGTACCTGGAAAGAAATCACACAAGAGCTCACTACAGATCCAACATCCTTAATGCACCTTCTTCTGTCTTACTCTCTCCCCTTGCCCACAAACACCAAAGGAAGACATGAAACAAAACAACATTATGTTTGTACTTCTAGTGTTTTAGTGCATTTGAGTCAGAAAGGAAACCTTTAAAGATGACAAACTTCCTCACGAAGGCCAGCAGGGACTTCTAGTTCCGTACACAGAGGTACTAGAAAAGTCAGTAAAAATGTTTGTCTAAAACTATCTCAGTTTATAATATAACAATCTGCAGTATCTTCGGGAATGACATCTTCACAATCTGATTTCCTTTGTTTAAATAAGTGTTGAACGTTCAATGTCGTTGAGCACAAAACAAGAACTGAGCAGTGACATCTATATCTGAGCTCTGAAATGAGAATGCTGCTGTAATTCGGATGCTTGTGTTTGTGTACTTTTGATTAAAGCTTATAAGTGAACCTCATAAAAATGTCAGATGACAAGATTTTGTATTTTGTAAAATAAATAACATGCTTAGTATAGAGTTTAGACCTTTGAATTGAGTGTGTAGACAGAAGCAGGCAGAAGACAGAAATGAATGAGCCGATTGCTAAAAGATGTTAAAACTTGGCAGAGTGCCCTGAAACAAACTCAGGCAATAAACAAAACAAAGGGTGGAAGGAGAATTATCAAGAAACATTAATTAAACACAGAACTAGAAACGGAGTCATAGATAAATAATTCAAAACAACAAAATGCTAGATGGATGAGACATGATATGACAATGGTGATGCCAGCAGCGAAGAGCAAGAACATGTTGGTGACAAAAAAAAACAAAGGCATGCATGGCTGTGGGCTGCATGGTAAACAGGTGAAGGGCAGATAAAACTAATAAAGATGGAGGAAGCAATCTAAAGCCTCAAAGAGAAATGCATGCAGAGGATGCAAAACCTTTGAAAGCACATGGAATGATTTAAGGTATGAGAATCGTAAAACACGCAAAAGCAAAGGGGGGATGCAGAACGGGAACGACAGACAGCACTCGGAGATAGAATCTCTGCACACCAGCAATGAGAAGAAGGCACAAAAATAAAAACTTGTTCAACAGTGGAGGAGGACACAGAAATGAATTAACGCATCCTTAAACTGTGTCTTGTGGATTAACTTGGAATAGTTGTGAGAGGGTTTGTTCACCATGCAGCATATGACCCCATAAAGCCCCCCTTCATAGTATTGCATATCTGCTTTGCATTTAAATTGAGTAGAATGATTCTCTGAAGGTAAATAACGCTCAATAATTGCCTTCCAATGGAGTTCGTACTATAGTCTACAAAATGTAATCATTAGCTAACCAAGTATCCCACAAGCTATTTGTACCTCTCAAAACAACTCTGCAGCATGAGGTTCTCTGACTTGATGTGAGCCCATGCCAAAGCATTTACATCTGCTAGAAAAATGTTGCAACAGTAACGCAATAATACCGTTTATTTAATTTTATTTTTCAATACACAAACACTCTGTGCCAACAGAAAGTAATGTACCCTGTTCTAACGCAGCAGAACAATGGGAATACCACATCTTTGATCCCAGTAAACTTGAACTATTCAAAGCCGTGTGTGCTTTAAAGGCTGATTCAAAAACATTTCAGGAGTTATGGTGCACAAAATCTGCCTCATTTCCTCATATTTAAACTTTGATACATTTTTCAAAATGCCAACACACAGGAAATAATTGCATTTCCTGGAGCAAGACAGCAGCATGTTGGCTTGCCCATATTCAGCTATACTTGGAAATGACAATGTTCCTGAATGATTGCTTGAGGGTCAAACAAGCCAAGTTATTGTGTGAATGAGAAGAGGCCCAGAAACATATGTTTTCAGAAGGTGAGATAGTTATATAAATTGCAAAAAAAATTATATTTCAAATAAAGTTATGGCAATGATTCCATTCCATCTTATTTCATTTAATATCACAACATGTGCAAGATATTTTTAATTAAATAAAGAGACAAACGGTAGAGTTTAAAAACAGAAGTACATTTTCTAATGGAGATTGCAGCTAAATTAAAATCTCTTGTGAAGGGAAAACAAAGCAAAAATTTTCCTCAGTGTCATTATGTCTGCTGTTAACAAATAAATCGTCTGTCACTAAAAGTATAAAAAAGTAACAACACAGCTTCAGTGACTTTATTAGGAAAGCCCCAGCAGCAACAATGCTTTTAAACATTCCCTGTGAGTTTTCGGTTGCTTACTGTTCCAGCTCATTTGTACTATGTGTTTTTTTTGTTATTTTTTTTTTTTACAGCTTACAGAGTTAAGCCGAAATGCAAATAAAAAATCCCCTGTCACAAATGATGGGGCAGTAGCAACGTTTACTCCAAAGTGCTCTAGGGAGGGCCAGGGGGAAATATTTTTCTGCTCTACCTAATTATTCCTCAGGGTATCAAGCAGTGTTCTCCGTGGATTTATTTATCTCTTAGCTTGGCTTAATTAAGGCATTAACAAAATCCAATAAACTTTTGACAGAGGACGCTTCAAAAGAGAGCACAGCTATATGGATGCACTGAGTACGTGTCAGACACGTCCTGTAGGGATTCTGGGCATCACCACCAAATAGATCTTCTCCAGGTCTTTCAGGCTTTGTAGCTCCCTCCAAATATTTTCATAGGGTTTAGGTTTAGAGCAAACACTGAGCTACTCCACTCAAAATGATTCTGATGGAGCCACTCCTTAGGGTTCTCTCATACTTCACCCGAACTATCCAAAGTGGCTCTACAGTCGCCTCGACTTTTTGAACAATTTTGCACAGTGTGTTGTGTGTTTGGTCAGAAGTGTATTTCCTTGGTTTATACAGACATGTGCTCCAACAGCAATGTTGATAATTCGCTTGAAGTACTCCACTATCCAGTTTTTGTATCCGCAGGAGACATAAGCACTTTTGAGGAGCCGCTGGTTGCATCACAAGAGTGACTCTTGTGTTTCTGCCCACAGCCATCGCTCGCTCATTTTTTATTTTTATTTTTTTGTCTTTTTGATTCAGATAAAAAGTCACAGACTGAGCCGACTGTTCTAAGTAGCTTTCATGTCCTCCGTTGTAGCGCCTTTGTTTACATAGCATACAAGTCATGTCCCACTACTTTTCGGACTCTGGGGCTGCTCATAATATAATGACTCCACCCTCTGGACCTCTCACTCAATTGTTATGGAAAACCACCCAAGTTGTGTAGAGTGGAGTCGAGTCAAGTCTCACTGAGGATTAGCTGGAAAAGGCCATAAGGAGTGATTCCATAAGATGTAATTGTTCCACAATATTTTGACTGAGAAACACTGAATAGAAATGAATGGTACATTTTTCAGATTTTTTTTTAAAGACATTTTTCTTGCACCTCACTGATACATGATGGTCTATCAAATAAAATCCCAATATGATGTATTAAAGCTTGGGGTTGTTATGTGCTGATGTGAAAAACAACTTTTACCTGTTACTAGGCACAGTAAATGGTAGAGAACTTCATTAGTCCTCTCTGTGCTCCACTTGTATCATCAGTCATTTGTAAAAAAATATAAAAATAAAAAAAATCTTAGTGATACATCTTCAAGACTTTCATACATCAATATTTCCACATCCCTGAGTTATGGATAACTCAGGGAAATATTGTGTGTTGTGCGTTGTCCAGTTTGAAATAAATAAAGATCAGCAATAAATATATTTCACTGTGTTTATGTGTTTGCTCTCAGTATGTGATTGGTTGGATTTTAGGAAGTGAAAGTGATTCCTAAAGCTCATTATATGGTGAGTAAGCTCACTCTGATGCGCAGAACAGAGCTCATGAACCAAGTGTGCGGCTTTCTACGATAAACTGAGGTTTTCAAGCAGGCATCATATAGATTTCTGATTTGAACTAAGAAAATTACTGTTCTAAAAAAGGTCTTTCATCATCTAAAAGGGATAAGCTCTAAGCCTATCTCTCACAGTCAGGCACTGAGCGACTATTTCATGTTATTAAAACACCACAAGCCACAAATAATATTCTCTTTTATGCTCTGTGTACGCTTTGATTTAACCGCAGACAAAGCAGAATGCAACTTCGCATGAGTTTTGATTGCGGTGAAAAGGAAGGAAATCCATTACTACCCTTATGTCCCTGAATCTGCTTTTTAAGTTTGTCTAACAAAGCTAAGGGATTAGCTGCATAACCCAGAGTCCTCCTGTGGTCGTTATTCTGCCTTTTACACATTTTCCTGGCCAGGACTTTTAAGATCCACTCTTCATCTACAGAGCACTAATAGACGGCCAAATGAGCTAAGGTCAATAAAACTGCTGACAGTTTCTCATGAGTTAAAGTTATACTTTGTCAGCATAGTATTTACATAATGACATGGATGAGATGAGGCCAAGGCAAAGTATTTCGAAATACCTCTCCAGTATTTCTCACTTCACTTTAACACAGTCTTTTAAGCAGTTTCTTTTTGTTGCTTTGAACATTTGAGCCAAACACTTATTTTTCATGTTTCTATTGTCGCATGCCAGATTTTTGGCTCATTCACGATGCATAAAGAAATACTGACATAGTGACAGAAGCTAGATTTCTATTACCCGAGTAATTCCAAAGTGCACTCTGAAGTTCACATTAACTCACCAAGAGCACACAATACATTGATAAAATCAAACTAAACTTGATTTAATTTTAGGTGATTTCCAGTGAAAAAGGGCCAAAATTATGTATATGTACTAAAACCTGCATATACATCCTCATTAATCTTTTTTTCTCATTAGCAAGCTACATAAATAATCATGGCTGAATGTTTGAATAGTCTTCATATTTGGTGAAACTAATTTAAACTGTCCTAATTCTCAGCTGTTTGTGTTTTGTTTCTCACTTATGTTTGTATTTTGATCATTTTAGTGCTTTCAGGGTCTCTCTAGGTTAGTTCATTCCTTTGTGTTTAGTTTGTGATTCGTTCTTGTTTTGTGTTCTGGACATTTTGTGTAATATAGTGGTTTCAGTCCTTAGCTTTATTTAGACAGCAGTGCTGTGTTTTCATTCAGTTTCTGCCCCAGCTGCTCTGCATTTTGATTTTACTCACCTGGTTGTCATTTCACCGATTAGATCTCCACAGTATTACAGCTCCGTTGTTTCTCTCTCTCACTTCTCTACTCTTCTGTTTCCTCCATCCTGGTTCTTGTATGATCATATCCTGCATGGCATGGTGCTGTGGGATGGATTATTGCTACTATGATCTAGAAGAAATAGTTCAAACATCATCAAAAGCCCAGAATAATGACAGTAGTGTGTATAATGAGTAAGGACAAAATTCTGGGATGCACTGTCATGTGATTTAAACAATAAAAAATGTACGTGTTTCTGAAAAACAGAGAGAAATTTCTATGCCGGTTTTCTGTTTTCTTCTTGTTTTGTTTTAAATTGCATGATTTTAAACAGGCAGCTGGACTATTTCTTATTGGACTCAATGCCAACAGTCAGTTCAATTTTGCTCTTTTGTTGAATTCTGAAAATTCAGAAAAAAAATAAAAGGCCTCAAGGCATTTCTTTTAACTTCTGACTCAACAGTTTTATTCAAGGAAGACTGACATTTTCTAGTGCTGCTGGTTCAGAACCGTGGACAGCTCCTATGGTCCAAGGACTAGTGGCGATGTGTAGCTTTTAAACTATTAAGGTTCACCTGCAATATGTCTTTGGATCATTTTGCTGCACATAGAAATAATGCGCTCTGTAAATAAATATTTCATACCAGAAAAAACAATAATACAAACAATCCCAGCCATGCTTGAACAATATGAACAAAGCCTTAATTTTCCTCTCAAGGCCATGGAGGCTCCCAGGGAATTATTAGTCCTCACATAGTGGCTCCTATAGTGCTGGATCTGTCTTTCCTATGAATGTATACAAACATCTCTTTTGCAAGCCATTTTAAATTAGTTTTAAATTAGTTTGCAAGCCATTTTAAATTAGTCCGACCCTATATTTCTATTGTTTTTCCTCCACATGTACCCTAGACTTTATAATAACTTATATTATGCAAACAAGGCATTTGAAACCAAACCCGATTGTTGCCAGTTCAACCTTTAAGCAATATTCTAGGATACTTTAATCTAATTTGATAGCCTTAAATTGGCTATTACAAGTAAAATCCTACGTTGAGATCATTGCTAAGTAGCCAGAAAACATAATTTAATCTTTATAGACCAAATGGGACTGTGTGGAGCACTTGAGGATATCAAAAATCATAACTGCATCTTATCGTTTTCTAAAAAAAAATTTAAGGACTCAGGGAAGCGCCATTCACCAAGAAGTCAAATTATTTGCCAATACGCACCAAAATTCAACAGGTCAACATTTAGTCACTATATAAATGATATTATGGAGTTTATGGACACAGAGCTTTGCAAAAGTATCTGCATTGTACATTTTGGCCTTTTTGTGACAAGTTCCGTGTGGCAGAAAACTAAACGTTAGTAGACATTAACAGACTATGATCTCTTTGAAATACTGCGATGACAGCATCATGCTGCAAGGGTTCTTCTCTTTAGCAGGGACCTGGAGTCTGGTCAGAATTCATGGGAAGAGGAATAGAGCTCAAGCAAGGCGATACTAGACGCAAACTTGATAAAGGCTGCAAAAGACTTGAGTGACCAAGTCACTCAAGGTGACTTGAACAACCTTGAACATAAAAAACATTAAAAAAAAACAAACAGAAAATTGAATATTTTCTATCCACCTCAGAAGGATAAACAATTTTTATTTCATTAAATGCTTAAAAAGTAAGTTTTTGATGGTACAGTAGAATCTCAAGGGAAAGCAAAAACTTGTAAGGTATATTTCATAAAAATGTTTTCGAGTCTCCTTTCATAGTGTTCTGTAGAAACTTCTGGTCTTTGTGCTATCCAAAGACATGCCCCCCACCCCATTATCTACACCCACCGTCTTTCTCACGCTGGGCCCCCTCGTCTTCCGCCTCCTTCCCCCTCCCCGCCGCCCCTCTCTGCTATTTGAACAGAGAGCCCTCGGAGCTCTCTTTTGTTCAGTAGCGCTCAGCTCCTGGAGAGGTGAGCACCACTCCGGCTGACGCTCATCCTCTCGTCGCAGCTCCTCCTCTACAGAGGACGCGCGGACTCGGCTGGAGCTCCAGGTGCATTTTCACTCACAAACCCCCCCCAAAAAAACCTTTTCTGCCGTTCTGTTTGCCGACGTGACACCTAGAAGCGGCACTTTGGATCCGATCGAGCCGGACTCAAAGGCTTTGTTATATAATTTATTATTTTTATTATTATTTTCTACGGCCTCCGTTGGATGGTTTAGCAGGTTCACTCTCTGTGGCGCTACCACCTGCACTCTATCAAGGCGACGCTCCTGTTAGAAAGCCTCAGCATCACTCTGCATTCCTGCGGACGGAGCCGGATTCTTCAAAGGTGAGCGCGAGTTGTTTCATCTGCTTCTGATTTGGCGTGATGGGAAATAAAGTCATTTTAGGTGCTGACTGAGCCTATAGAATGCAAAGTAAGAAGGGTTGTAGATAAATTGGGAACAAGCTTGGAAAAGACGGAGCTGTGAAGCTGAGTCCACTTTCGGGAGCACCCACACTAAACGAGCGCACTTTTCATTTTTTATGAGCTTTTTCAGTTATTGCGTGTCCGTAATATTTTAGACAGTTACATGCTGCTAACCTTTTCAACAGCTTTGCTTTATGATAAAAAGTGTCTTAATATGCAGCATCTGTTAATTGCAGAGGTATGTTGAAAGTCACATCCCCCCCCACCCCTTTTTTTCCCCTTCCATGCTTAAAAAGACATCAACTGTACACAGACCACGTTTTGTTGTAAATCCCACTTTCTGATCTCTCGAAAAGCTTCAGACATGTTTTGGATGAGACTAAGGTTAATAGGCAGTACTGTGTAAAGATGCCACAATCAGAGCTGGCAGCAAAACAAAGGGGGTTAGAAAAACCTGAGACAGTATCTTGGGTGGCACTAAAAATCAGCAGAAAAAGTCTGTGAATACTTTCTGCTGGAGGAAACTTCGTCTTCTAGGAGTAAGCGCCCGCAAAAAATCACCAAAGAACTGGAGGTCCGAGCCACAGTTATGTTCTGCGGCTTGGTTGGATATCTCCTAGTGAAAGGTTTTGTTGGTTACTGAGGATAAAAAGGGAAACTGTGCGGCTTCATTTCCCTCCTCTCCCCTTTGTTTTAATTTTAACGAGTATATGGCAGCATTTCAGATTTTGGATGGTGGAGGGTGGGGGGAAAAGAGGAGAGCTTCTTATGACCCCATGGGAAATTAAGCAGAGGTCCAACCAAGCAGTTTGTGAAACAGTTTCTACTCCCGCTACCTTTCTCGTGCCTTTTTTTCGGCCTGTCTGCCTTGTGCTCACGGCATGTCTCAGGTATTTGCTCACACATGGGTGCACAATCATCTAAGCTGCCTTTTGGCGGAGTTTGAGACAAGGTGTCCTTCTCAAAAACTGATCCAGTGCTCCCTTTCATTATTAATTTACCACCCATTATCCACACCGACCTCCTCCTACAGGTATATTTTTGCCTCGGATTGTTGTGTGCTTGTGTTTAAGTGGGCAGAGCGTTTCTGAAAGCCAAGTAAGAACCTACAAACAAGCCAAACTCTCTTTAATTGAGCAGCCGTGTGTGGATCTTTGTGTATGCGATACGCGCCAGCTGCTGCTAGTTTTTAATTCGTTTGGGCATCCTTTGCTTCTGGCGCATGAATAGGGAAGTGGTTCTACACAGAACGATGTTTAAGTCCCCCTGCTGCCATTTAAGACTACCCTCTTCTTGTGCTTCCATGCATATGATGCAGATCATCTTTTGTGTTTTCCCTCCTTGTCCCTCTCTGTTCTCTCAAGATCTTAGTCTTCTTGCAGCCCCAGCCTATCACTCTTGCCGCACTGTTCAGCAGTATCGTCATTGTTCTCAAAAGAGGTGTTCTCTTCTTATGTCTTTGCCAGTTCGCTGCTCCTATTTTCACATTTTGTGTGCGATGAGGCATCGCGATGGCTGAACAATGTTTCATCTGCGAGAGGCTCGCTGCCTCTTTGTGGCTCCGCTCCAAGTGTGGTCAAGGCCAAAAGCGGCGCTGAAATGCTGTCATTACATTTCACGAGCGATGGAAGGAGGGGAGAAAAAAAGGGAAACGGAAAGAGCCCGGGGCCAGTTTGATGGCATTATCTGCTCCTTGCATGGGGTTGCATTTGTCACATATTTCAATAATATGTCTTTTCTGGCTGGCTGTACATAGCTTAGTGCAGACACTTGTAGCTGAAGATGGGGGTGGGGAGGGGTGGCACAGATTCAATTGTGCTCTTGAGTTGCGTCCAAACAAATTGGTAATCTGTGATTTTTTTTTTTACAGCAATTTTTGCTAATGTAAGACGTTAATATCCCAACAATGAACCTTCTGCTATGATTAAACCAAACAAAGCCAGTCTGGCGTGGTAATGGAGCGGACAAAAAGGTTGAGAGGAGCCAACCGGTTCCAGAAAAAGATGATCTGTTTGGCTCGATTCTGGTTGCTGAAGTGAAATTCAGCTGAAAATCCAAATCACTTTGTGTTTATCTCTTTTTTTTTATTTTTTAAACCTGCCTTGGAAATCTCATAAGACTTTTTATGAATTCAAAACCCCAAAACATGCACACCCAAAATGAAAATGCATGAAAGGGTCAAGGATTTGCTGACTAATGGCATATGCACATTCTCCAGCCTGTTTTACAATTCACTCCACCACAATTTAGGGTGTAAATTTTGCTGTACCTTCAAATGGCCATATGTAGCTCAGACTTTTTGGAGACTTTCTGACACCTGGTGTATTATATCCTTCGTTACTGTCTTCGAGAATACATGTTGTGAGAAGGACTTCAACGACCCTGCTGGGTGGATGGCTACACTGTCACTTAGATTTCTGTATTCTTTCTTAAAATTTTGCGCACAATATTAGTTGGAGTCGGCAAACAGGAAAAGGACCAACAGAGTCTGAAACCACATTCTCTTTTACAACCTTCAGTACATTTGAATTTAGCCCTTGAATTTCATCCAAGAAAATTAGTAAAGTTAGAATTCTTGCTATTATTTTGGTAATGGACGACATTAAAATCCTAACGTTGAAACTTCTTCTACATTAAAACTAAAAGCTGACTTAGCGTGGCAAAAATAAAGGCTGAGTGCAGCCATGCAAATGCAGAGTATCAGAAAGGTTTGATTTTTGGCAGTTCACCAAAAACCGGTCAAGTACAGCCTTAAATAACATTTTTAGAGCTGTGGTGCTATGAGTCAGCTGGGGTCCTGTGGTGCTAATAGCTGAATATACTTCCTGTACTTTTATAGCAGAAAAATGTGTGACTCATCGTGCAACGTACAGAGAGGAGTCCACAAGGAGCTCAAAGCGGGCAGAGCAACGAAGTCCCAGAAATCAGGACCTGAATGTGAACCCCTCAGTTATAGAGAGAACGGAGAACATTAGGTTCCTCAGAGCACACTGTTTGATGACCTCACCGTGTCAAAGAACACCATTCGGATCTGAAACAGGGTGAGGAAAAAATGGGAACCCGGAACAAACACCTCTCCCTACCAGCATGCTAAGCGCCCTGCAGAGGAAAGCAAGAGAGGATGTTAGAGTTTATGGAGACCACCACCTTCAGTCCAGGCTGCGTTTCAGAGCCACATCAGGCAAACAGTGCAGACGTAGCCTGTTGGTGTAAAGCTGTCTTATTTTGCTGATGCATTGGATCTACTCTGAACTGGCAGTTTATTGCTTTTAATATCATCAACTGTGACTTTTTTTTCACTTGTGTGTTTTTCACTGCAATCTTGCAGAGTGCAGGTTTTAGTGTAGGCTAAAATGAATATATGGTTTTATTACAAGGTGGCAGATCAGAGGGGAAAGCCAAAAGACTCCTGCAAAGAAGAGGTAATTCTCAGACTTGGATAACCCTGATCCAATTAAGCAGTGAAAGCCCACGCAGCGGCCTACGTACACCCTATAGGGTGTACGTAGGCCGCTGCGTGGGATACTATAAACAATCGTGACACCACGTGCTTTGAGTCGTCTGCCAAAGCTACGTAGGTGCAGTTTGCATGAGGGTACGTCACCATTTCCACTGCCATCCGCTTAGTTTCTCCGTTGCCTCAAAGAAGCTAGGTGGGATGCAACACTTAGTTTCTCCGGCTTCAAGGTAGTCGCTTCGCTACCTCGATGAAGTCCGTACCTGTCCTCGCAGGGGCACTTCACTCAGCTTGAGTGTCAGCCGCACGTCCACCGGAACCTTCCATCCTGGTGCCACTGAGCAGACGGGGCAGCGCAGGAGTGGGCTGCTTCTTGGTTCTCTTTGGCTGACAATAAAATACCCTGGCGCGGCACTTTGAGCCAGCTACTGCACGTACGGAGCCAAGCAAATGTGCAGCGCAGCTGGGCCATCGTTGGTCAGCGGCTGAGCACACAAAGCCCAGGAGACGCAGAGGCAGAAAAAAAAAAGGTAGCTCACCACAATCCCTTCAGACACTGCTCGTTAATATTCATCAATCACCCACCTCCCATCCGCCCCCGAGGCCCCCGCTCTGCACCCCTCTCCCACTGAATGCATTATTCAAAGGTAGCATTTTCCCTATTAAATACTTTTAATAAATAATGACATCTGGTAACGGTTTTGTCTGCTGAATTAATGACAGCTGAGTGTATTTTGTAGCAATTGGAGGTGGTGTAGAGGTGGATTTCTGTTCAGCCATCTCTCCTCTCAGTGCCTTCTCTTTGTCTTGACTCCTTTTGTTAATGTCAGCCGGCCTGTCAGTGGATCAGAATGGGACCGCGTCTGTCTCTATCAGTCACCTTCAACAGCACGCCGGAGAAGAAGCAAATATGCTGAAGCTGTTTATTTTGCCATTATCTACTTGTTTTCCTGGCTGAGATAATACTTGGAAAACACAAAGCTCCCTCTGGCCGCTTTGGCATCGGACACCAAGTTGTCTGTTTTGTCCGTCTTACTCCCTTTCTATCATGTTAACATAAACTCAGTCGGGTTTAAACATCACACACATAGGGATGCGTTACTTAAGCATAGTGACAATGTAAGCATCACTGTGTACAGGCCGTAGCTGTCAGACTCCGACGAGCTGGTAAACACATAGCGCTTGAGAGGCCACAGATGGCCAGTGTTTTCCCTGTCTTGTGAGCTTAAATTCCCAAAGGAAAGGCTTGCTTTTTTTTTTTTTCCGCTTTAATTTGTAGCGGTACAAAAGGGATGCCGCAGATCTCGCAGCGCAAATCCAGGCAGGAGCATCTTCGACTAAAGTTGGAAAAGAATAATCTATTGTTCCTGAGAGTGATTTCTGTTTGTCTTCCTCCGCTTCACCCTGCCTGAGTGGATTCCACACAGCAGGTCTGTGGGCAGCCGTGCGACACTTATAAAGTCTCCCTCACTAATCAGAGACGTCGCTCTGGGGTTGTCGAAACCAATCACAGGGGAAAGTAAGGGAGAATAGGAAAGTTGTGTGATTAATTTCATTCAGAATGCTGCC
This sequence comes from Gambusia affinis, assembly GCF_019740435.1. NCBI lineage: Eukaryota > Metazoa > Chordata > Actinopteri > Cyprinodontiformes > Poeciliidae > Gambusia > Gambusia affinis. The sequence goes on along the minus strand of NC_057877.1, from coordinate 9,444,788 downwards.
ACAGGTCTGGTGCGTTGTCTTTGGTGGCTTCTGTTGTGTTTGTTGGTCTTTCATATTGAAGGCGAGGAGATTAAACATGTAGACTTGCTTTGCTTAAGATTTGTCTTTTTGTATTTATTTTTCTGGGGTTAAACGTGAAAGACAGACACAATGTAATGCATAGTTATGAGAGCGTGAAAACAATGACATGGTTTTCAAAATTGAATATCGAAAATGTGTTTTGTGCATTTGCCCCATTGAGTCAGTACTTGATAGTTTTCTGCAACTTGAGATTTAAAACTGTGTCCATTCTTCTTTGCAGATCAGCTCAAAGCCAGTCTGACTGGATGGAGAGCATATTTGAACTTAAGTTTTCAATTCTTGAGTTGAATTTAGGTCTGGACTGTGAATGCAACATTCTTATGTGCTTAAGAGCTAATCTCAACCACTTGTTTGTGGCTCTGGCTCTATGTTTAGGGTTGGTGTGCTTCCATGACTTCCCTGCATAAAGTATCTTTCAGACTTCCCATAATCTCTGCCGAGCTTCCCTTTCCCTCCTCCGGTTCTTCTATGTTTCACTGTGATGTTACTCTATGTTTAGTTTATTGGGCTCTATTAGTTTTCCACTACAAACCGTACAGCTATAGGTCTCATCTGAAGACACCATCTTCCCTTTAATCCACTTGTCTGTCTATCTGTGTATTCAAGCTATATATGCTATGTTTTAAAATTTCCTAAATGGATTGGAGTTTATGTTTTTTTCACATCATTTGATATTTCATTTTCTGAACCACCGACTTTGTACATTTCAGTGGGTTCGCATACAGGCAGCCAGACGTATAAATAGATGATGATATAAATAGATTAAAACACCTGGATGAAGTTACTGTGCCTGCATAAAAGGGCAGCAGAATCAAAGCAAAAGTCTCTTTTTGATGACATACTGTGTGAAACGTGTCATAATTCAACATGATAAATGGATTAGTGTGCAAGACAATTGTGCCAAAGCTGGTTGGTGTTTAAACCTAAAGGGAAGACTTCAATATTGTCTCCTGTTATGGAAAATAAGTAATTCTGGATTATCCTCTTTAGCTAACACTAAGCAGAGCATGTTTGACTCAGCAACTTCATAAAACTTGATAAAATAAATGATCTTCAATGTCTCACAGCAACTTATGTCTAACAAAATAAGTCCAGAAGTGATCTACTAAGGTGTTAGCTTCAGTTTCAAAATCCTATTATAGTTGGCATGACCAGGAGTTTTCATTGGCTGAAATCAAGGAAGCACCTGTTGACGCTCACTCACAGTAGGCTGACTGAAACAAGGCTAGTACATCTTTCCATTGCTTTCAAGTAAGGAAAATGTCTACTGTTCTCAAATATTTACAGTTGCAAAAAATACTAACTATCACACCTTTGTTGGAAACTGTAGTTGGCAGCATAGAAGCAGCATGTCTAGTAATTGAAGGCTAAATTCCAGCAGATAGTTTAACAAATTAATCAGCTAATATCAGCTCATAATACCAATGTTACTCTATGAAGAGAAGTTCAGCTGAAAGATCAAAAAGTCTACAATGTCTACTTGAAAACTGTTATTCAGTTTGGAAGTTGCCTTTTTATATTTTTATTTACATTCCAGTAAAAAAAATAAATAAAATCAAATACATAGATATTACTGAATTGTAATAATAATATGTTGTAATATTTTTAAACGTGCGCAACACTCTGTCGGGGTATTTTGCTTTTTAAATTTTGCCATCTGCTCCTGTCCACCAGGGTCCGCCAAAACTCTCCACCAGGGTGGGTGTGAGGCGCAGATTTTTGTAACTGCGCTTAATAGGGAGGGTACATTCAGATGGTGTAGTCAAATCAAAGAGACAAATGAAAGGGTCAGACAAGAAGCAGAAGAAGAAATCAAGTGTCCAGCTTGTTCTGAAGAAATGTAACGTGGGTAGATTTGTTGTTTTCCCATTTTCGATAACTGTGTTGTCGAATTCAATGAGAGCCTAAATGCAAGCTGTGGTTCTATCAGCCCTAAAAAGACCCAAATATGGGCACATTTGTTAGCAACCCTACAAATATTTAACAAATCAACCAAAAAATATCTTACCACAATCACTGGATCAAGAGATTTAGAAAAAAACAAACAAACAGATGCACAGGACTATTTAGGAACAGCAGCAAACCTAATCTTCAGGGATTTTGGTCAGAATTGGACAAACACCTGGTTTAGGTCTCAAATGTGTTTGTAGCTCATGCCAGTTTTGCTGCTGATAGCAACGTCACTCCAACCCTTTCGCTATGTGTGGTTTTGTGAAAGCAATCTGTGTGTGTGCGTGTGTGAATGGGTTTGAGAAATCCACAGATCTGCTGAGCTAAACAGACTGAGCAAGGGAATTAAAAAAGGGTGAAAAGGCCAGTGAGAGAGTTATGTGCAAGCGCTGACATCCCTGACATTCACTGCTAGACGTTGACTAATCTTCCCACCTAATTTGTTCACAATTAGTTCTCCCAGGTTTTTTCTGTGCCATACACAGCAGTGAAATGATAACATCTTGTCCCTTTTTCTGATCCTTTGTGAACGCATAAAAAAAAAAAAAAAAAATCTCTTCTGAGTCTCGTTCAAAGAAATAATGAAAAAACAACACTGAATCTGATTTAACTCATAATTTGTAAGGCTCATAGCAGGTCAGACATAATTTGCAGTGTGGTTCTGGAGTTGGTATGAGATTGCCAATGTTCCACCAAGGTGGCTTTTATGTGGAGCCATGAAGCATGCTTCCTTTAACGCTCTGAGGCATTGGAGTTAAAGGTAGCAGAGGAAGGTGGTGCAGTGCAGGTATGTGTGGTAACAAGTAAAGGCCTCAAACTTTCTCTTGAGCAGTGTTCCTAATGTAAGGCTTAGTTTTTTGTGGAAGGAGGGCATTTGTTTTGTTCGATCCCGCACAAGAAAGTTGCATTTGTTAAAGGAAATTTACATTTAAATAGCTGTAGGTCCTCACTTTGTTACAAACACAAGAGTGTACAAGTGTTGCCAAACAAAGGGAAGCTACTGAGCTGTTGAGAGATGTGGATTTTAGTTTTTATGACACACAGTGCTTATTCGTTTAATCTGGCAAACAAGCTTCATCAGAACATATTTTCCAATTTACTGGATATCACTGTACGTTTGTGCAGGGCTAAGCTTTCAGGATTAAGCAGATATGCAACGAGCTGAATTGTCCAGTGAACACTCAGCAAAATGAGGCAAGCTGGTGATAAAACATCGGTTAATATCTTGTATTTATATTTATTCTTTGTCTTTTTTTTTCTGTAGACACTGTTATAATCTGTAGATGCGTAATGTAAAAGCAAAATACGACGAGGTTGAAAATCACTGCTTTAGGTTAAATTTATTTGTTGGAATAGTGCCATCAAAATCAAGATCTTAATGCTATAGAGACTTAGTGGCAAGACTTAAAAAAACATGACTTTTCACAAAAAGATTTTCATATAAAAGGGAATGGGCAGCTGTAATTGCAGTGTAAGGTTGTTCAAGGTGTGTGAAAACAAATTTATGAAGCCAAAAATTTTGGAGTTTATGTGGAAACATGTTGAAAATGTGTACTTCTTAACAGGTATGTGCTACTCTGTGTTAGACCATCATACAATTTTTCTTTAAAATACATTAAAGTTTGTGGTGGCAACATGACAAAAAAATATCCAGGGGTTTGAAAACTCTTGCAAGGGATTCTGTGAGCTTGTTCAAGTTTTACCACTTTGCTTATTAGCATGCGTCCTCTGCATGCGCGTTCCTCTCGGTGAATAGTGCAGCTTCTCAGTTCTGCTACAATAAATTTAAAATGAGCTGCTGGGGTGCATACCACTTCTGTTTTGTAATTAACAGTCACCCTGCTGAATTAATAGAAATGAAAATGAAGAGCCTTTGCTACAGTCACTCAGTCGCAAGTTCGGCAACAATTATACTAATCGTCTTTGTGAGTTTGTGAGTTTGTCTCTTCTTGTCTGCGTGTGAATGTGCAAGTCAGACATCTGTTTCCGGCTTGAAGAAGGCTTCATCTGCTCCGTCCGTGTTCGATAGGGATTCTACCCTTCAACAGCTGTAATTAAACAGGCTGTCTGTCCTAATAATACCCTTTGAGCGCAAGTGCAGGAGCCCCCTGGATTGCTCCCTGACTCCTTTGATAAATTTGGCTACTGCTTTCAGATGCTTTGCTGGGCGGCTGCTGGAGAGTGGGTCTGTATGCGTGTGTGTGTGTGTGTGTGTGTGATAGAGTGGTTGGTGTGGGAGTTCTGCTGCTACATCCCCACCTCTCCACCACCTCAGTGCAGAGATTTATGGGTTAGGGAGGCTGCTGTCGGTGATGGATCTCTGCTGGACTGTGGGCTGAGCCATCTGACTCGAGTCTGTCGCTGCAGGGGTTACAACAGCTGCTCTGGAGACCGTCGGAGAGCTGGGTGTGCTTAGTCTTTAATAAATAAATCTAACTTCGCTACTGAGTCCTAACTCGCTCCCACTTTTACATTAGTCTTCCATCTTCTTATAGGGGAGCACAGCTGAAAGAGATTCTGGAGGGAATTTACAAAAGCTGCGCAGTTCTTTCAAATCTTTGCCACTTTGGACATGCTGTCTGCTTTATTTCGGCATCAAATCCACAAAGCAGATTGCATTAATTACGCGCAGACTCAACTGTGCTCGAGTCCAGCAGATGGGAGTACTCTGCACTCGTTTTGTCTTCAGTCAAAAGCACAGCAGACAGCATTAAGGTGATCGAGACAGGTGAAAGGATTTTACTGTTGTTATTTTGTTTAGCAGCAAACATCGAATTCAGACGTTCAAACTTTAAAACCATCTTACTGGAGGAATCTTTATCAGAAAGGCATTTCTAAATCAGTAGGGAATGCTGTGAATTGTGAAAGATTGTGGAATGATACACGCGTTTATCAAATTGATTCATTAAAATAAATGTATCGGACTATAAAATTATTATGACGCTACACCTGTACACTGGACTAAGCTGTTGTCGCATCAGAATAATAATAATAAAAAAAAAAACACTTGTCCAGCTGTCCATCACTTGGACAGTTGGACAAGTGACCTACCAATACTTCCATGTTTATTTTTGTCATGCAATAAATGCAACGTATATAGCTGTTGTCTTACAGAATGTTTCGCTGTTCACTCTTGATCCAATATACACAAATACGGGCATGCTTTCTCACAAATGCATGTGTGCCATTTCATTCAAATGTGAGCAAACTATGCAAACAAAGAGAAACTATTCGCTAGGTAGCGCTACTTTAGAGTTGCTTTTTTTTTTTACATTTAGTGCCTGCTTTTGTTGATGTTCTTCCTTTCTCTTTGAAAGCCCTTGAGATGTGTACTCTACAAGTCCAGTTGGTTGACAAAAAGTAAACAATAAACACAGAAAAAATTTTTTTTTTTCAAGCTCGGAAGGCTGCGGTCACCCTAGCCATTTAAGGCTGAGCTCTAATTGGGCCTTGTCTTGGCATGACCTTCATTCTTTGACAGAAAGGGAATCAGAGGAAGACGCCCTGAAGCCAAGGTTAGCTCCTCTTTCCTGTTACTGTCCTCTTCATGTCAAACCACGAACCTTAACAGGGGAGGAAAGGATGTTCGAGCAGCCATTAGCTCACCGTTCCCCTTAAGTTTTTCCAAAACGATCAAAGCTGTCTGCGGTTGTGGACTAGATGTTTTAGCACTGTGTATCTTTCTCTCTATGTATCTCTCTTTTTTTAAAAAAAACTGTATTTTGTGTATCTCCTGACTGCGGAATCGCAAGCGTTGGACGTAGAGAGTTCACAAAAAAATAAACTGGCTCTGCAGTGCATGATACGATTTACCCCAGAGCCATTAGTAGTCAAGCTGTGTGTGCTTCAGGTGTTTTGGAAAGGCAATGCGCCCTGCTGCCTCTATTCACTGATTTTAAAAGGTCCCTCGTGATTTAGCTGGTAAACATTTCTGAGACCACCTGCCATTATTTTACATACCTAAAGGCAATAGACACTGTGGGCACATACTTGAGTGGATTTCAAGTGGCAGGTAGAAGTTCACAGGGAATCATTAGATCGTCCTTTGAGTGATTTTTGCCCGAGTGTATAAAATTGTTTGCTACCACGGTGCCTTAAATATATTACTCGAGTAAAGAAATGTCAGCTTCCCCTCTTTGTTCTTCTTTTAAGTCGATGAATCAAGGCAGGAACTGAACTTTGGCTCCGTGAAAGAGGCCAATCCCGCAATCATGCTTCCTGATTGGAGTGTTTATTCTTAATCAGGATCTCAGACAGGACAGCGTGTTCAACAGCTCATCAGCACACACCGCAGTAATCACAGCATTTGTGATTTCTTATGTGTTACTACAAACAGCCTTAATTGGGGTCTGTATCTCCTGCGACCACATTGCATAAAGAAGACCTTTTGCAGGTTTAACAGCATTAGCATTGTAATTTTCAAGACCAGAATTGAAGTGATTCTTTTTCTTTAAGAACTCTTGTTTTTGTGTGCATTTGCACTTGCCAGCAACATGTACTCTGCAGGCCACTATGGCCGTTTTGGCAAGTAAGAATTTGCGGCGGCTTATCTTGTCATGGATCTAACCGGCAGCGCCTCGTTTCCCCCGTGGCATCTGCTCTTTACATTGGCTGTCAGATAAATGAGCTGTTTGCTTTTCTTTGGCAGAATAGTACCTTTCAAAAGGTCAGGGTGGCTTCACTGGGGATAGGAAGCTCTGCTGATCAGGCCAGGCTCTGCTCTTTGAAATACCCATGACTCCAAAGTGTTAGCCTATTACCACAAATCATGTATGGCTAAGGTAACTGCCATCTGTGTCTCAAACCTAGTTTTTAGTACTGCTTTTCATTCTCCTACTATTTACTGAGCAACTGGTTTCTATCACTGCAGTTGCAGCATCACAGAGGTCCCCAACTGTGATCCCAAATCTAAGAAAGGCAACAGATCGGATCATTCTGCTAGACCATTTCACTGTACTGTATCTCATTTACAGAAGTGTCCATAGTTCACATTTCTGAAGAAATATTCTTTTTCAAAGAAGTTATATGAATGATCAGGTGTTTCTGAAACATTTCAAAAGTGAATGAGTGTGATAGCTCTTCTGATGGTTGAATAACTTAAATAGCCATCATCTCATATGTTTATTTATTCAATAATTTAGCATCAAAAGGAGTTTTTGAATGGAAAATATTGCATACTTTATTTTTGGGTTGAGAAACAATACAGTGAAATGCTCTAGCAGAATGAGAGAAACATTCCAATCCGATCTGCTGCCTTTCTTAGATTTGGGATTGCAGGTTTTTGTCTGCACAGCACAGCACATTCTGTCTTCTGGATTCCTTCAGGATGTTTCAGGGATTCCTGTAGCTGTCAAAATGGATCAGATTTAACACACTTTTTAGGTAGAAAACATCAAGTCTGTCTCCAGACAATTCGTTTCTTATCAATTTTACAGAGTTTCTGTTCCCAAACTGCACTGCCAAATGTTCCCCAACCACAAACTTTATTGTATTTTATCTTTATTTTAAGTGACAGACCATCACAAAATATTCCACAAATGTGAAGTGGAAGAGAAATTGTAGATGATTTTGGAAAACTTTCACAAGCCAGAATCCTGTAACTGTGATGGGAATTTACATTCAGCCTCTCTGAGTCAAAATCACCTTTCGACACCTTTTTTCTTATCTAAAAACTTATTGTTGGTGTCAGGTTGGACCTTTAACTGGACTATTCTAGAACTTGAATATTCTTGAATATTTCTTAGCAACTCTAACTATATGTTTAGATCCATTTGTCCTGCTGTAGATTGAACTGCTTGATGCCTCTGATATGCTTTCTTCCAGGTTTGTCCTATCTTTAGCTCAGTCCATCTTTTTGTCAACTCAAAGTAGCTTGTACAAATCCCCTAAGCATGATACTGCGACCACCATGATTTACACACAGAGAAAAGTGTTGTCAATTTCTGCAGCTCCTCCAGTTCAAACAATATAAAAAGTTCAAACAATTTGCATCTTTTTTTCAAGGCACTGATTATGAAAAGATTAACACGGGCAATAAAAAAAAGGGTTTTAAGTTGTATACATTCCTTGTGCACTTTGTTTTAGGAACTTAAGACTTACTGTATGTGTTACTTTTGGGGTGCATTTACTCCATGTGCTTTTTGGGCAAATATGAAACTACAAGAAGTAACTCGCAAGGCAATATTATTTCCCACTTTTGTGCTCACGTTTATCTAATAACATAAGATATCGCTTGGCTTTCGTTTCCTCTTGATTCATAAAATCTGGGTAATGAGAATGCTATTTTGCAAAATGTATATATATTTATACATTTTTTAGCACATTTACTCTTACACCTTCATTCTGTTAGTTTTTGAAAAGAAATATTCGGCTCCAGCCACATTGTTTATTTACCCTTGGCTGGCAGCTTTGGCAGGTCTTGGACCAGCTGTCTTTGTTTTGGGGCATAGCTATTAGCTGCTAGCATTTTGCCAGAAAACTCATGTTCCTGTTATCGGAGCTCATAGCTTTGTGCCCTCGCCAGTGGCAAAAGACACCTATGTTTTAGATTGAGCTTCAGATTATCATGTTCAGTTTTGTCTCTTTTTCTTCTTAAATATTTTTCTGCATATTTGTCATTATCTTGTACTCTGTTAGGTCCTCACGTTGGCATAGTTACACAGCTAATTTAACACTTAAAGTAAAAACAAAAAAGTGTGGAACTAAAATTGCTCATAAATTTGAAAACAGATTTTTAATCATGTATGTACTTTAGTTAACATGAAGTACAATTGTAAGGTAAAGATTCATAATACTGGGACAGTTCAACCCAAAAATCTGTTTTAAACAACATTTATTTAAAGTATGCTTTTGCTACATAAAAGCTAACTAAGGATGCTAAAGGAGTAAGAGCATAGAGCTGCAGTAATAGAATCTGTCTTCTATGGCAGATCATCAACATATTCTGCAATCAGATAATGAAACTGCACACCCATAAAATGTAAAAAGAAAAATAAATTCCAAACCTGTAGGTTGCAGTCGTGATAAAAAAATTAATAAAAATTATTATCCCTTAACTTTAATTCCCCTTGTGCCTTTTTACATGGTAACTATAGAATAATTAGTCAGTGATGCTGATACTTCTCAAAAAGGTGTTATTTCCTGCTAAACATCTCCACCAGCAGTATTTTTCCAAAACTTTACCGCTCTGAATCATTGAAGCTGAAGTAAGGTAATTTGTTCCGTCTAGACTCTCTTCCTATGATTAAGGCACCAGGCAATGGCCATATACTGTATCAACAAGATGCACAGCAGTGCTCCCAATATGCATTTCCCTTTATAGTCTTATATTTTTGACATGAGCCTATACTTTTCATTGCAGCTTGCAGGCATGATACAGAAGCCTGGAAACCCTGTTTTTAAGGCATGACGCAGAAACCAGAGAAAAACATATTCTTCTTCTTCTTCTGACATTTCAGTTTAATAGAAAGTAGCTTGTACATTGGTCTTGAAACTGAAATCAACGCATTTCTCTCAGAAATCAATTGAAGTGCATATGTGAAGCAACGTTTGGAATCAAATACATCCCCGTTTTTCCTCTGGATGAAGACAGGAAATGGAGGGAGGAAATGAAGCCCTTAGTGGAACAGTTGGCTGCTCTGACAGGACAGCATTTATCAAGCTTGATGGATCACAGCAGGTTACCAGGTATGAGACTAAAGAAAGTAATAGCACTGAGAACAGGCATAGGCCCATTCATAAATATAACATCAGCATTCAGCTGATGCATCACCTTATTACTTGCAAAGATCAAACTTGGTTGGATTTTTTTTTTTTTTTTTTTCGGGAGATAATTACCAACTGTGTTTGCAGTTTGACTCAGTTGCAGCAGTGGGACCTACAATCTGATACAAGAATCAGAATCATGCATCATGCCTGCAGAGTCCCATTGCTGCTGGAAATGCGGGAGGACGGGCGAGGGAGCCCGTGGCTGTGTGTGGTCATGGCGAGATGTGTAATTATCCAAAGCCGGCTGACAAACTGCTGCAGGTGCAAGAGGGATGGCGGCAAATGGGCCTGAAGAGAGGTCAGAGGAATGCGCCAGTGATGCAGCATGCCAAATTTAAGGTTGTGCCGGTTTCGTGCAATAACATGACAATATTTCTTTGGTTTACCTTCCTACCTGAGTGTCGATATGCAAAAGCCGTGTTCTCCTGCTGTTTGCGCCATACACTGTATTGCTCAGTCAGAGCAGATGAATAGCGCCGCTGCAGCGTGAATAAATGGTACACAAGGGTGCAAGGCTACAGTATGAACCAGGCACCTTGTTTGCACTGCTAAGAGTCCAGCTGGAAGAGGTGGAGGTTAACATCACCAATCAGGGTAATTAATTGCTCCAATTTTGTCATTAAGTGCCGAGTTGGAACTGAGAGCTGGCACCTGCAGGGTCTCGAAGAGAGAAAAGAGTGAAGGTAGCACAGGAGGTAATGACTGCAAAGTGCCAAGGAGCAAATAAACTTGCAGAAACTGAAATTAAATTTGCTCCTGAAGTACGTGATGATGTGGTAGAAAAAGAATATGGATTTTGTTCGTATTGTGGTTTTGGTGTACATGAACACAGACTTGAACTCTCACATATGGGAACTTCTTTTCTTCAGGTAACCTCAAAATGTTCTTTCCTTCCACATTTCACCAAATTAACCTCTCATCCCACGGTGATGTTCGAGAATATCTCTGTGTATATATATTTTTTGATCCATAGTTTGTCATAACTTTAAACATCAGTATTTTCATGCATTAAACTCTAAATGTGAACTCGACTTGAGATCAAATTTTAGATACGGCCATGGTTTATGTTGACGTAACAAATTACAGATAACAAATCCGTGAGAAGAGGACTTCTCATGGAGAATGCTTTCATGTAAGAAAGCATTCAGCTTTCTTACATGAGAAAGCTGAATGCAATCTGAATAATTTCTCTGTATGGCTTATCAGCCTTTGTGATGGCACCACCATGGGAAGTCTGGCCTCTGAGGCAGCAGACCTCACAAATTCAGACGTGAAAAGAACTAAAACCCAGCAAGAGGTTTCTGTAATTGTGTAAACGAATGGCCAGATCAACTTGAAGGATTTCTGTGTACTTAACATATTCTTTATTTTACATTTTTGTCCATCATACACTTGTACACTACTATGTTTGTAAATTTATTGTGTCCAGTTCCTTACAAAGATGCTAGTTTTACTTTTCCTCCAAGTCTTGGGCATGTTCTGTCAGTAACAATGTCCTTAAGTGCGTTACCCAGCGGTCCCACAGCAGTCAAATATCAAGATGGTGAAACAAGCTTAGTCAAATCTGAGACTTTTTAGTGCCTGATTGGCCAAGAACGCTAATTTTTGAACTGGTTCCATTTGGATGCCTTCAAACTTCAGTGCTTTGTTGAGAACTGATGCCTGTTTCCACCATATGGGGAAACCGAGCATGCACCACCAACAGTGGTGTTACAGAACGCACTAGTCGAGCGCAGTTCCAAGACGGTAGAGCTGGCAATTTTAGCTGAAGGATAACTGGTTTTGATTTATACTAGGGGAGTTATTTATTCATGTAAATTTATATGATAGCTTATCCACTCTAGATGGTGTGAAGCTATGCATATTCGCAGAGGCATATTTATGTGATTGTGTATATGGTGTTCTAGGCAGAGCTACTGTGTTTCCATCTCCTTGCAGACATTATGCAGACATTTTTTATTTTTACTTTTGGAAACAAAAAGTAAGTTGCCATAAAGAGCATCAGTAAATCCTGTGGTGAAAACTTGGTTCAAAAGTGTGGGGTTTGGGTTGGCCCTATAATTATTGACCTCCGAGTCTCTAGGAAAAAGAGAAAGTCCATGCAGTGTCCTCTGTAGTCAGGGAACCAGCTGTGTGTGGAGGTGTATGTGTGGACTGTGTTTACAGCTCCTGGGGGTTTGGACTTTCAATGGGTCCTGCTTGTGCCAAGACACTCACCGGTGATCACACAGAGAGTGAACAACAAGGCAGGAGACCGGAAGGTGAAGAAACTGTTCAAAGTCAAGATAGACATTGAATGTTTGCAGAAGCATAAATAAGAGACAGACGCATTTCAAGATAGTTTTATGCTTACTAAAATTTCTTTACAACACTTTTTATAACACCAATTGCTATATTTAGATACAGAAGAACTCTCAAGCATATGATGTGGCTGGAAGGTATTAGTTCTCACTTCACAAAATGACTACGTACAGCAAAAATTAGTTAATAGATACCTTTGTTTCTACCCTTAAAACTTGTTCATACATTTGATTCAACATGTGAGATAAAATATTATTTCTCTCGTCATGCTCTGAAGGATTTCTAACTGATTAACTTTTCCATTTTCGTCGCACTGTCATAATTTTCTTTGGATTTCCTGTGACAGACCAACACACATAATTCTAGCAATTTTGAAGTGGATTAAAATTTAACAAATTTCTTTTGTTGAATGCGGCTACATTCTCATCCCCCTTTTGTTTCTTATGTGCTTAAATCTAGTGCAACTCCGTTATTTTCTAAATCTATCCAATTGGTAAATAGAGTCTGTAAGTGAATCATTTAAATTTTGTATGTGTGTTCAAGAGAACATTCTCAGATATCATGCAGACCAGGTAACACACAACATTTTAGAGAAGTTTAAAGAAAGATTAGGTCACAAACCAATATTGCAAGTTTTGAGAATCAAAATATCTGAAAATAGAGAGAAAACAACACAACTGCAAGCTAACTAATACATGACATGGGGCTTGGGTTAGATTAAAATTGAGCTCTCAGCCTGTGCAAATAGCACATTTTGCCTAAAATGCTAAAGAAATATATGTGGGTTAGAAAACCAATGCTGTACTTTACCAGGAACAAACCATCTCTGTCTTGAAATATGAAGTGGCCAGCGTCAATGAAAAGATGATTGTGCTAAACAGAAGGTAATACTGGAAGAAAATTAGATGCTGCAAAAGACCTGAGAAACCTGTAAAACCTGTATTCATGGGACAGTGAACCTAAACAAGGAGTCAGAGCTACAACGGACTGGCTTTGATCAAAACGTATGTTTAAAAAAAGGACATAAAAACTTTTGAGTGGAAAAGAAGTGTCCCATTTTTAGACTACAGATGAAGGAGAAGCAGAAAAAAATGCATTATAAAAGTTGAGGAGACACAGCACATTAGAAGCATGTGAAATCAAATACATTTGTTTTGCATATTCAGAATCGCTAACAACCCTGAGTTAGATTAATGTATCCCAACGACATGAGAGTAAGACGCAGCAAGCAAAGAAAGTATTTCAAGCAGTACCTCTGATAGACTTGCATACTTATTCACGCACTTTGAACATAAACTACATAAAAATCAGTTTGTATCCTGACTGGGGTGAGACAGAAAATATTAGTTCAATAAACCTTTAGTTCATTTCAACCAGCAGGTTTAAAAGCCTTTTGGTGCATTGGTTTAAATGTTCTTCATTCCGATTAAAAGCAGCAAACTATTTGTGCTGCAGCAAATAGTTCAGTGAGGGAATACAGAGGAGCAGGGAGATAAATATCTACTTTAAACAACCCAATAAGTAGCGTGTCATCCACAGAAATAGGCTCTCCATCTGTGGCTGTTGTGTACAAGTGGGTTTCCGTGTAACAGATGGTCTAAACAAAGTTGGCCTCATAAGGAGGAAGAAAGTTAACTTTGCACACTATCTCAACTCCTAAATAAATTCTTACGTTAACGATTTCTTCCAGTTTTTAGTCTGCTTGGCTTTGCACTCCTTGCATTTTTACTATTATTCTTTTTCATTGAATGCTTTAGCAACACTCTCTGTGCCCCCTCACCTGCTCTTCTCTCTGCTGATATGCCTCTCTGGTGATTTGTAAACTGCGTGTTTCTACTTTTGCGCAGGCTGTAAGTGGTCACACTGGCACTGATACCCAAATGAAGCTCTTTGTTTAACATCAGTTGCAAAAATCTGTCTTTGTGTGCCTGTGTAGTAGTGCATGGGCGCCCTAATCTCTTCCTTAGCGCACCACATGGGAAAGGCACTAACATGAAGTTTGAAATTAGAAAATGGACTGAATAATTTTCTATAAATAAAGATATAAATAAAAGTCAATGGGTGCTTCCCTGCCAGAATCTTTGCTTAGCTACCAGGATTTACTTGCAGTGTGACTGAATATGTCACAGGAAGATTCATATTACTATGAACAGGTTGGTTCTGAACACTAAGCCATTGCACATGAAACCGAGGGTTTGATATGACACACTAATAGCTCTGCTTTCATGCAATAATAGCGTCATACAACAATAAGTACTTTTAGACTTTTATATTATTACAATACATTTAATTCGGCTGCACAGTGGTGCACTGTTGCCATGCAGCAAGAAGGTTCTGGGTTCGATTCCCGGCCCGGGGTCTTTCTGCATGGAATTTGCATGTTCTCCCTGTCCATGGTGGGTTCTCTCTGGGTTCTCCGGCTTCCTCCCACAGTCCAAAAACATGACTGTCAGGTTAATTGGTCTCTCTAAAGTCTCCCTAGGTGGGAGTGTGTGTGTGAATGGTTGTTTGTCCTGTATGTCTCTGTGTTGCCCTGCGACAGACTGGCGACCTGTCCAGAGTGAACCCGCCTCTCGCCTGGAACGTAGCTGGAGAGGAACCAGCAACCCTCCTGACCCCATTAGGGACAAGGGTGAATAGAAAATGGATGAATGGATGAACACATTTAATTAGCAGAAGTGCTGATCTTAGTGGCTTACTTTGGGGGGCATTGTTGGGTTCAGTGTCTTGTCTTTACGGTTAAAAAGAAACCTCTCCATCCTAACATAAGCATTTTTAGTTTGAAGAAAAAAGTGTAACTGCAGTTACATTTCATTAAGCTGATTTGATAAAGAAGCAACCAAAGGAAATAATAATAGTTTCATTCAGTTATGTTACAATTAGTTGCTGTGCAGTTTAATTTTTGAGCTGCTCAGTTTCTGCTTTGCTCTGTTCCAGGGTTGTAAACAGTTCCTGGGAAAACACTGACACTTTGGACTGATCAATAAGACGAGTGAACTGTTCTGGCTACGTCTTCTACTTCATCCGCCAACAACTGTTGTCAGCTGTTTAAACAGGCCGTATCTCATTCAATAAAATATCCGTGGTCACTTTGTTGCTGTAAGGTCAGACTGGGGCTCATTATTGTTTTCCTGAAGATGGGTACAGTAGATGTGATTAAGCACTTTCTGCATGTCTCTAATTAGACATGTTATTACATGAAAACTTAACTGCATACGCAGCGGCCAAGATTATAACATTATTACCTGATATTACTGAATTCCTCATTGTTATACTTTTGTTTGGCACGGATGTTTTTACAGGACTTTACTGCCGGTTGTGCACACACCTTGTTAAGGCTCTCTGAATCATCTGAGGTCCATCAGAGCCTTTATTAGTTGCAGGTTGAAGAAGAAGCATCCAGGATGTGAGGGACTGTCAATTACTGGTAGGAACATGTTGGAGCTAAGATGATCAAAGAAATGCCTCAAGTAGTCTGCTTTCTTTGCTCCTGTCTCAAGAGATGAGGGAAAGCAGGGGTGTTGGTGCTCTGGTGCATCTGGCTCACATTCGATTGTCTTCTCACCAGATCAGGAAGTGAGCGCACGTGGCGTCACACCAACACGTCCCCATAGCTGCCGGTGTACCAACATGCAAGTCTACATATGTAAACAGTATACATTCAATATACCATCCAATATCCTGCCGCTCTGCCGGAGAGACCGGCAAAGCCAGAGAAATGATCGCAGTGCCGATGATTGATTCAGCGTGTTGATGCTAATTACTTTATTTCAACGTCTCAACTGTCTGTTGAAATCACTTATCAACCAGTCGGTGGAGTTTACACGACCTGGGTGGCCAAAATCAGTGTCCAGGGTTTGGGTTGTGTAGAAAGATGACAAATAAAAAGAAAAGGTAAAAGACCTTAAGAAATCGGTTGCTTTACAAAATCAATAAAAAATTACTTTGCATTGGTGTTCAGTCCTCGTCCTTAAATGCCAGATATGCAATAAATGGTTTTGGGGGCTATTTAAGGTGGCAAAATCATTTTACTTATTTATCTCAAATTTGTTGAACCCAGGCAATGCTACTACCGAAACGTCAATAATAGTGTGGTCCTGTATAAAAACAGCACATCAGCACATACCACATGTAAGTACAGTAAAATTATCGATTTAAAACAATTTTCCTCCAAAGCTACCACAGTCACCAAACAATGGAGCATGTGGGCCCAACACACAGCTGGTCACACACCCAGGAAATTGACACTTAGCCACCACCCTGCCCTTTTTTGGCCATAAGGAGGGTGTGACACCTTATAGATTTAGCAGGGACACAAACTTACAATAAAACAGGAGCAATCACAATTTCTGTCTGAGACCTCAGTACACCCCATTAGCCTCACAGAAAACAATCAGTTTTATCACCAATTTAATAACCATGGGGATAATTAAGAAAGGGTTACAAAGTGCTGGAAATGACAAATGTCGGGCTATATATCTAAAGAGAAGATATCCAGGCCATAAGGCAGTGTCAATAGAAGAGAAAGCCTCTGGGTATCTCAGCTGAATTACAACGATGACAGCATGTAAACTTTGGAGCGCAGAAAAAAGGCAACAGCTGGTTAAAAATTGCTGCCGGTGGCAGCAGACAGGTTCGTAATGACATTGCAAAAACAGCCCAAAACTAACAATCAAGCGTAACTCAAAAGAAACCCCTCTGCGCCCTCCCCGGGAGACATCAATTTTATTTTATTTATTGTCTCAATTTGATTTATGTACAAGCCTAGCCAGCCCACTGCATGCCCAGTGCATCACCATCTACCATTAGTTGTCACTGCGACAGCGCAAGCTGCTGGAAGCCACAGCAGGCACTCCTTTACCCTCGGACAGAAAAGAACGGGGCAAGGGCAAGCGTCAGAGAAATAAGTGAAGGCAGGTCTCATCAGTTTGCGTTCTCTCAAATGAGTGCGCTTGAGGATCGATCCGGCTCAGGGATCGTGCTCTGTCTCCACCTCAGACTCAGGAATTGTGCTTGCACTGAGGCATCACCATTCCCCTTTGCAATAAAGCTGGAAATAGCAATGTGTTGCCATGAAACCCCTCTCTGCCCGCCTTTCTCCCTCTCCATCACTTTTCTCCTTCCTCAGTCTCTCCTCTCATCTTCGTGCTCTGAGGCCTCCCCGCAGCTGTTTGTCTTCTCTGCATCTTCCCTTGCTGCACGTCGGAGCACCGTCTCACACCTTCCTCACCCTCCTTATTTACACTTTACCAGCACTCTTGCTGCTTTGCCTCTCTTAAAAAGGAGTCTGGAAACATCTGCACACTTTCATGACTCATTAGCCCCCCAACATGTGATTATTTAATGAGCAGAGCGCACGTTGAAGCCACTGCCACAATTAGTATGCTTACACTCCTTCCTCCCTTCCTCGCCTCTTGGCATGTCCTTTATTAGTGTTTTCAGCATTTGATTTATTTTTTCATTCCAGTACTTTGATTTTTTTTCTTCTGCCTGCACAGTCTCCAAATTGCACTGTTTTTGCTTTAATGCCATTTCATTCTCTAACCAATTATTCCCTATGGCCTCAGTTTGAGGAGGACTTTCCCCCCCCCCTCAGGTTTTCAAATAATCTCGTCTCACATCCAGCATAACATCTCATTTTGCTTTTTGTGCCATTCCCCTAAATCTACATTGTAGTACATTTAGCAACAAACAAGAGTTCTGCATATCCTTTGTCAATTTGTCCCTTCTCATTGTGTAATGTTGGTATAATCCTTTTCAGATTACAGAGCAACAATAAATTATGCTTTGTTTCCCCTATAGAGTCATTGTCTGTGTCCCTCCTCCTTGGCATTGTGTTGATATTTAACTGAATCATCAAGACCTGGACAAAGCTAAATGCTCTATTGCCGTTGCCATGAGCCATGACCTGTGTGAGGTTCTCAGGATATGATGACCTTGAGTAAAATTACTTTCTTTACCCAATTGTTCTAGTATTAAAACGAATATATTTCTACTTCTGACTGAGTTAAACGAAGGATTAATACCTGCTAAATATGGGTGTGATGTTTTGGTTCTGTTGAGTAATAAACCTTATTTATATGTCGAAAGCTCACCTGGGCTGATTTCACACCGTTGCTGTTTGGCTCACTTTGAACAGATCAAAGTTAGTTTCCTTAGACAGTTGACTTTGTTTGGGAGCTGTAATTGCTCATTTGAACTCTACTTCAAGGGAACAAATTGACTCTTGGTTTAATTTGATAGAATCTCTTTTTTTCAGTTCAATTTCCACAGGAAAACAAACAGGCTATGTCGTGAACCAAAGAGAGGAAGAGGGACATATGATTGAAATTATAAATATATAATCAGAACTTTTTAGTTCTTGCAAGACCTCCTTAAGCATCAATATAACCATAGCTGTATGTAGTCTCTTCCTCTCTGCTGTTTGGCTTCCATTGAATGTATAAAGAGCAGCATGCTGTGTAGCCGCTGCTTCTGCCTCTGCTCTTACTGAGTAGCTTGTTGTGATTGCGTCCCAAATGAGGAGCTGATATAAACGTATTAATTTGTCAGATGGTTTGGTCCCCTTTCAAAAGTGCAGCAGGAAAATGAATTCAACCTGATTAACATTACTGTCCCAATTAAACTCAGTTCTCTTGGCTTAACAATGTTGAGTTGATGCGTAACCCCAGTTTAGATGTAGATATTGTGTCTAAATTTAGACGTAACAAACCACCTGGTGGAGGCCTGGCTTAGATATTTTATGTGATATTTGCGTGCTCCAGTGAAAACCATGAAATGGGCAATAATTTGGATTTTTTTTTTTTTTTTTCAGTAGTGATAGTGTGGTAAAAAAAAATATTTGAAAAAATGTATTTTTTGTACTTTTAATAGCAGTTCTATTTTTAGAGTTTTAAAGGACAGGTATCCGGATGGTTTTGTACATTTTGTTTTGGATATTTTTGTGGTTCTATTTATTATGCAATTACAAATAAAGTAAGATTATAATTTGTCAGAAAAATGTTGCCTTAATGGAAAAAAATTTTTTTTTTCCCTCTGCCTCAACTGCCTGCAAGCCAAATATGCACCATTCTTTATTTGCAGTCGGGAATCTCACAAGATCAATCAAGGGGCCACAATTGTCCCCCGGGGGCCACACTTTGGACACCTCCCGATCTAAAGTAACTGTTTCAAGACATAAAAAGTGTTTTACTTGAAATCAATTATATACCAATTGAAGGCGAAACGTCGTCACAGACTTATATGGACCATTTAGAGCTTGATTAGACGTATTTTCAGCTAACAGCAGTAAGTGCTCACTGTGGCACTCCTTCTGGCATTTTACTGAAATGTAGAGACAGAAATGGTATTTTTTGAAATCGCCTGCCAGTTCCAGATGTGTTGTTGCTCTACCACAGCTGATTCATCAGGGCCATATATGACCCAACTATCTCCTCAGCTTGTCAGAGCTCTGCAGAGCATTTGCCAACAAATTTGATTGCGTGTGAACCGAGGGGCGAACCTAGAACATGCAGGAAGTTGGCCTTTGAACTGACTCTGGACATCACATTTTAATGCACTTTTATGCCTCGCTGCAGCAATCAGCATTTTATTTTTTGCAGAAGGACAAAGGATCAGTTAATTTTTTCCCAAAGTTCTCATGCATTTCATTTAAAACAAATAATGATACCATATGATATGCAAAAGATTTTGTTCATGTGAAGCTGAATTTGCCTAATTTTAGTAAAGGGGATTCAACTTAAACAGCTAGTTTAAGTTGAATGCTACTTTTCTGCACTACAGCTAATTGATTGATGCTGTGCCTAAAGGTTTTCAGCCAGTCTGTAGCTGATGTATGAGGTCAAGTCTTTCTTAGTCTTTTGCGGCTAAGAGGCTTTTACATAAATATTTGTCATGCTGGATCAGATATCCACCTTTGTGAATATTATGCAAACACGCCTTTCAAAAGTTGGCAAGCCTTTTTCTTAGATTGTTGTGGGGTTCTTGTTGTGTTTGTGCGTGTGTGTGCTTCAGATTGATGTATCTGTCCGGCAGACACAGATACTGTGCTTGTTATAAATTGAATACTGCTTTAGCCGTCTATCAAAGCAGCAGATTGTGATTTTGTGACAGGGGTCACAGATCTGGATGGTTCCCAAGATTTACCCTGGTTTAGATGTCAGTATGCTGGCAAGATGAAAGTTGATTTAATGACCTTAGATCTTTAAAAGCGGAGCCACTGGGCTTGTCAGACACACAAATTTATCTGTGCGCACACTTTCCTTATATCTGACTGATTTTCTTTTACTGCTGCTCATCTCCCACAATTTCTGACCTCCTGAACTCTCCCGTTGCTTCATCTGTGTTCTTTTTTCTCTGGCTGCCTCTTAGCTTCTCCTTGGGCAAATAAAGGGCAAGGATATACGAGCTTCCCGAACGACGAGCAGCTCTCATACTTCTTTTAATTAGTCTGGTCCCTCAGTGTGGCTACACAGCATGACTGGGTAGGTGGAAGGTAGTGAAGGAATGAGGATCCTGCTGAAATCTGTCTTTTAAAGGGTGATGAATGTTTTACCTGCATCCATGGTAGTGGATATGATGTGATTATTGTCGGACACAATGCAAATGAACCTTCAAATATTATATTAGATGAGCTGACTGTGTGTTGTAGCAGTAGTTTGGTTTTGTGTGTTTATTTTGCTCTGCGCCATTTTATTTTTCACTCATTATTTGTCAGACGGTTTATACTGCTGCCAAAATGTTATCTATGAGTTTGTTCAATCTTTCATAAAATTTGATCAGTTTTAGTTTAGTTACTCTAAAGGACATTGTTACCTAAAATGAATTGTTGATAGTTAGACATGTAAAATACACAAAGATCTGTTTATAACCTGTACAGCACTGCCATGAGGGGTGCTGGATCAATTTGCATCTTGATTTTGTAACCAGCTGATACCACTTCATACTATTTTTAGTAAGAAAAATAGTATAAATTATTGCGTCGGTATGACACAATAAATCATACTGATGTATTTCTTGGTAGTTACGTAGACGTGTGGGTTATGTGCATAATCATAAAATGCTAAAATATCACATATAATTTGTGTACATAATTTGTCTGGATTTTATATCGCACCTAATTTCCATTAATCAAACTGTAATGAATATCAGTTTCACCAGGTGACTCTAATGAGAGATGAGAATGTGTGACCCTTGATCAAATCAAAAATAACTAAGTAATTTACTGCTAGCTCAAAGCTCAAAGTAAGCATGCCACTTCCTTTCCCTGTTTCAAAATAAGAGCTTTTTCTGCAAGCTTTAAATAAGGCATTTCGAAAAACTCCAGTTATCTTACTAAACTGATGTTCCTGAGTTAACTCAGTCCTTTAATCTTTATGAACTTATAATTTATTAATTTAATGTGAAAACTGTTTTGTAACATTTTTACAACAGTAATCTTGAAAATGAATTTGCAAGTTTGAAAATTTCTATTTGAAACATATTTTTGGGTTAAGGCAACAATTTGACTGTAGGCATGTAGCAGCATGACTACACAAAAAAACATTCAACGGTTTGACTATAAACCATCACAACCAACACAATCAGCTCATCATTATAAACCTGTGATCGCATCTTGTTGGTCAGAGGAATGTCACCGAATGTAAAACGTGTTGTGGCTGCAGTGCAAGATTGATAATGCTGGCTAACAGGCACAGCTCAGGAGCCTTTACCCCGGCATGATGTAATACCTCGGCACCTCTGAGTTTGATTAACAGGGGAGCTTTCACAACCTGCACTCAACAGCTGGGATTTATTAGATCTTATTCACACTGGGATCCCACAAAGACAGAAAAGCAAACAGAGATGTTCGGGGGTGTGAGAGAATAAAATACCAAGACATATGGACTTGAGTACAAGAGAGGGGGACAAGAAGCAACATAGAGAAACGTGAAGGAGAGGGTGAAGGAATTGCAGACAGGAGAAATCTGGCAGCTTTCCAACCTGAAATCTGTCCCGCTCCCAGCTCTGCTGGGATAAATTGATGACATCCGTTCACCACAACTATCTGCAACTGAACATGGTTTAAAAAATGAACCATGTTCATAAAGGCAGGTTTAAAAATGTTTCATTTTTAAACCTGTGTGTTCAGTGATCTGTGTGCTCAAATCAAGACAGACGTATGAACTTTTAAAGAAATAATTCAAAGATAATTTGAGAGATAACTTACCATGAAAAAGCAAAATTGTTACATTTTCCTGTTTTGTTGTGAGTCCAGTGGATTGTGTTGATAAGGATATTCTAAATAAAATAACTATAGCATATAGGATAAATACTAGACACTTGATCATACCCAACTGGGTATGATCAAGTGTCTAGTATGTTAAAATGTCTAATTGTAAATAACAAATAAGATTAGTCAGCGTATTTATTTTGACCATTTTGTTTCTACAAGACATTTAAAACAGTTGACCAAAGTAATAATCAGCAGTGATGTCATAAGAAAATATAGAGTTCACAAAAAAAACTAAACAAACAAAAAAAAAAAAAATGACTAGAGGATACATATACTTAGGAGAACAAGTACCAAAGTTTGTGTTTGGTTGTCTATTTCTGTGTCGTAACGATTCTTGGCAATGAATATTACACTGTTGGAAAACTTGTTCTGTCCCTTTAATGGTATCATGTAAGAAAAAATACACCCATGGCTTTGTTACAATAATTTTATGCTAATTTTAGATTAAAAATACTATAAAATAACAATAAGAATTTCAGAATAACATGATGTACTACCTAGCATTAAATGCAAAGTCTATAAATTTGCAGTTCTAACTCAATACAACACAATAGCAGAAACAAACAGGAAAGCTAGTAAAAAATTAACCAAACTGTGCAGCATTCACTAACTCTTCATTTTGCTTTGATCTAAAATCCTCATTCATTCATTGATACACCTACAGACTCTTTCCTCAGAGGTATTTACCACACTGCCTTCCTTCTGCGCTTGTGAACACAACGTTAAAATTGCTTCTTTTCCATACATTCGCCTCGAGCTACATTCACATTCAAGGCGAATGTGGACGCCCAAGGAGACCTTGATGTGCTCACAACAAGTTTAACATTTGCCACCTTACAAAGTGGCTTTGCAGGCCAGCAAATGAGAAGTCTGAGACATTTGAAAATTGCCATACCCCCACCCATCATGGATGTAAAAAGCTTTCTGTCACCTCATATTTCTGGAGGAGCTCTCTGTTCCTCTGTCTGCTTTCTCCCTGCCCCTTTTCATTTTCTCATCGCCGTGTCTTCCTCCTTTTCTCACTATGTTTTTTTTTTTTCCCCCTCACCCAATCTGGCCCATCTTTATTCACAAATAAGATGAGCTTGCTGTTTCTGCTTCCACAGGTAATATGTTTGAGGCGAAGTAATGGAAGATATTTTGCTATCTTAACAGGGGGCCTGGCCGCATTGGCGGTTGTAAATAAGAAAGACCTGGGTGGCTTTCGGCTGTAAGTAATAGCTCTCTATATAGTTTTGGGTTGCCCTCTTTACCATCAGGGTGCGTCACATGTTCAATTCAGCCAGCAATCCTAAATAAGACACACGTCCTAAATGTGTATTTTTGCCTCATTGATTAAAAATGGAGGTCAGAATTGGAGAACTTTGTCAAAAATGGATCAAAGTGCGAGCTTTCAGTCCAACAACATTCCTTAATGAGCAGCGTGCAATGTTCTTTTTGTGGGTTTCGGTTTGCGAGTTAAGGTGAGATTATGTGGGGCAGCACTTCATTGTAACAGACGGCACTTTTGCTTTATGTAGAGAAATTTCTGCAACAATCATAGCCTCATTTTTTTTCTTTAAATCTTTTCTCAGCAAAGAGCCCTTTCATCCCAATGTCCTTCTCAGCTAAAGTCTAGATAAACTAAACATTTTCTGTCAGCAAAAGGAGCTCATAATTCATGTTCAATGGTCAACATAGTAAGCACAAGTACAAAACAGGTTTAGATGTACATGACACAAGAAAACTGGTGAAATTATCACACAAAGCTGACAAACACGTAAATTCCCATATGAAGGAAAATGGAGGTGAGGTAATTTTAAAATATATCTTTTGGATTTGTGGGTTTGAACGTGAGAGTATAAAAAAATTCAATCCCCTACCAAGTGTCAGATTGTGTAGCAAGTTTATACAAATGTGGACTTGCAACACATCATAGAAAATGAAGATGTGGAAGATGTGATGTCCTTATCAGATCAGGACTTTAAGGGATATCTTTGCTGTGGCTTAAATCTTGTTACGATGATTCAGGGGCTGTACAAAATTGTATCATTTCAGTAACCTACATTTTGTGGAAGATCAAAGCAGAAAATATTGTCCTTTTTTTGCTTGCTGGTTTGACTCGATGGAGCATAATGGGGGAAAAAAATAAACAAGTAAAATAAAACATTTAGCTCTAAAATAGGAAATATTTTTAGACAGCTGTGACCAAGCCTGGGATTTCTAAGGATGATGACTTAAACATATGTGTGACTATAACTGCCACTTGATTAATTGCTGACCATTTTCATGGAGCATTAAAAAGCACAAGCACAGGCATATAAGCTGATTTAAAATGTCAGTGCTGTGGTTGTTTTGTGTGTAGTTGTGCACCGGAGGGAATGATTTTATAGATCCAATCAGTGGCTGTTAAGTCAATTTCATCATCCAAAATGAAACCAAGTGCTGTCCAGATTGGAGTTTTTGGACAGCCTGACCTCTTCGAAGGTGACGGAGGATGCAAGATTTAGTGATGGCTCTCATCAGTCAGTACTGATGGGTAGATGTATCTGCCGCATGTCAGATGGACATTAACACTGTTTAAGTGTTTGTTTAATTACCACAAGTCAGATTGTTTCAGCAACATTATTGAACATGGCATGTTTCCTTAATATCATGCTACTTTAGTCTAATGGCTGTCAGATGGAAATAGGACTGAATCCAGCTTTTAATGTGTGACCAATAAATACTGATTATTGACACCTCTGCTATTAAAATAATAAGATTTTAAAGAACGTTGGCAGATACATTATTTGTGTGAGGATCTATGTCTCAGGTGTCGTTTGTCTCTAATTATTAATGCTTATTAGTGATGTTTCACTTCAAAATTTAAAAAAAGTTTGTTTTTTTTACTGTCTTCTATTCATCCGTGTTGTAAATAAATGTATGAGTGAGATGCACATGGTTTGATAAATCACATATAAAACTTGTCTTTTGATTATTTCTGCACTTAAATGTATTTGGCACATATTTCTCTTATTTATATATAACTACACATGTAGTCCTTCCTCTGTCCATATTAATACACTTCATCCTTCTTACTCAGCCATATTTATATTTGTATATCTGCATCTGTAAGTGGTTTTTTTTTATGTTTAGGATTCAGTGTTCCAAATATATCCAGCATATTTACAAAACAGATTTTTTTTTTCTGTCACAGCATGCATATTTTTTCAGCTCAGTAAATAAGGTACTATTATTTGATTGTGTACAATCTGGGCAAAAGTATTATGGGATAGGAGTGTGTCAGGGTTCAGTTTTCTGGATTAAACTTGCATTATCTGGATTATGTCCTTAAAACACAGTATATATTTTATACTTCAACACTAGAATACTCTTGCCTAAATTTTAGAAGAAAAGCAATAATATTACTTAATACCCATGCCTTCCTCTCATTTTATATCTTAGATTTTTTTTTCTGTATTTGTTTTCACTCCTTTTCCCCCTCACAGTATTTGCCTAAAAAAAGAACCGTTTTTGCTATTTTTTTTTTTTCTCTATCCGCTCCAAGATCCCTCCCGATGTTCATAATAATAGGGTGGATAAATAAGTTATCATATCAGCAAGTCTACCTAGTTTATGTTTCTTTATTGAACTTTTTGTTTGGAAAATTCTGGGAAAGTATAAAACTGAATTTTCCAATTTTCAATTACAATTGACGTTTATTTTCATGTGCATATTTTCTGTCTTGTCTTGTTTAGAATTCATATTCACTCACTCACTCACTCACTCACTCACTCACTCACTCACTCACTCACTCACTCACTCACTCACTCACTCACTCACTCACCCATTCTGACCATCTTCTGATGAACATGACATCATTCTGTTTCAGCATATACACATCTTTTGAGTCTTAAAACAATTCACCCACTCATCTAGTTTTTTTTTCATTCTTGTACTTATAGCTCACAAGCAACAAAAGAAAGTGACAAATGAAGAGTCATGCCATGAAGCAGACGAAAACACACGCAACGTTCTCCTATTGCGAGGGGAATAAAACCCATTTATGTGTGACTCAGTGTGACAGGTTGCATGCTAAAACCTTGGTAATGTCTCTGTGGCAGAAAAACAGGCCTTTGTCACCTGAAGGGTAGCCTCATTTTTCATTCAAAGGGACTTATTCACAGACACTGATTGCCCTAACACCCACTGTGATAGCAGTTCTGGTGTGTGTGGGGGGAGAGGAGGTGGAGGAGGGTGGACAGCAGCGATGTGGAGTGATGGAGAGACTGACAGCCGCTTGAGTGATTAATGAGCCTTTTTGAGCCTTTTTGGTGGTGCACTATTGTGAGGAAAGGCTGTGTGGACAATCTGAAAGGGGAAGAAAGAAAATAGAGGATGAGCACATTACAAAAAAACAAACATGAAAAGACATCTTCAGGAAGAAAAAAGCTAGAAACAAGTGCAGATTGGCAGCCAATTTTGTACAAATATAGATAGAGAGAAAAAAAAAAAGGTTGCAGGGAAGATTAGGACTGAATGACAGATGGGTTGGACGAGTCATCCACCATGAAAAGAGAGGTTTGGGCTTAGAAAGGCTTCTGACGGGGATTGAAAACAAGATGTGACGGCTTGTCTTTTTCTGTTTGTATGTGCGTCTTTTTGTCTGTTGATCTGTATATAACAATCTCAGCTGTCTGTCTTTCATCCCGTCACATTTACAGTAAGTGCAGGACGGGAGCACATCGCTGTGGTGTTTCGCCTAACAGGCTGCATGTTATGCCACACGGCTGGTCAGCAAGTGCTGATGACGAGGCAGCGTTGATTTCTCAAACATGCGTTTAATCTTGACGAACTGTTGGTGACTAACTGTTGACGATGAGTTGGAAAAGCGGTGCATTGTTTTGAGTAAGTTCAGACTTTCAACACAGGACTCGAGCTAAGAGGTTGAAACACGAGATCCTTCAAACTTGACTATTTTTTTTTTCTTTTACTGTGAATTTTATTTTTGTTTTTTAATTATTCCTGGCGTTTAGCTCAAGAATTCTGACTTCCAAAAGCAAATTGAATGCGCCACCGAGGAAATCGTTCAGCGATAAATCCACACACGGAAATAAGAAAATTAAAAAAAAACTTCTGTTTCTGCTGTTTTCTTTTGCTCTACTTGCTGCTGTGACCCTTAAAGCAAATATTATTTGGCTTCTGCTTAGTTTCCTTCTGGTTAAATTGGATCTTCCTGTCAATGTGGTTGCTCACAATGACAGATTGCTGCAGAGCCAATGACTCAGCTGGACTTTGTGGCTATTGGCATATTATTAACAAATTTTTTTGTTGTATTATAATAACAACTAAATTGAATTGTATCTCATTGTAGTAGAAATCACTGGGCAGATTTTATTGTATATTTCTACGAACCTGGGCATTAGTTGGACAGGTTTATAAGGTGCCTTGAGATAATATTTGTTCTTAATTGATGCCATTTAAACAAACTGAAATTAATCTGTATTTCTATTTGTGTGGGCTGCACAGTGGCGCAGTTGGTAGAGCTGTTGCCTTGCAGCAAGAAGGTCCTGGGTTCGATTCCCGGCCCGGGGTCTTTCTGCATGGAGTTTGCATGTTCTCCCTGTGCATGGTGGGTTCTCTCTGGGTTCTCCGGCTTCCTCCCACAGTCCAAAAACATGACTGTCAGGTTAATTGGCCTCACTAAAGTCTCCCTAGGTGTGAGTGTGTGTGTGAATGGTTGTTTGTCCTGTCTGTTTTCTGTGTTGCCCTGCGACAGAATGACGACCTGTCCAGGGTGAACCCCTCCTCTCGCCCGGAACGTTAGCTGGGGATAGACACCAGCAACCCTCCCGAACCCATTAGGGACAAGTACGTAAGTGTTATTGTCATATTGAGTGGATTTAGAGGAGGACCAAAGTGGAAACTGGAGACTCAAATGGACATGAAGAAGTTATTAGCAAAATGGAGAACTTATAAAAATTGAGCCAGTCGGGTAGCAGCAGGGCAAAAACTACAGAGGATTCAAGAAACAGGATGGCAGATGAGCAAAATGAAACGAGCCAGTAGAGAACAATGTTCACTGGGGAGCTTAAATATACTGCAGAATGAGTGGAAATGATAAAGAACGAGGAGCAAATGACAGGTAATTGGTTGCAGCTGGAGAACGGAGCATGGATGGGCAGGTGGGATTGGGACCAGGAAGGGTAAGATTAAGGAGAAAAAAAATTAGTAAAAGCCAAGAGAAATCAGAAGGGGAATAAGAAAACACTTGTGCCTAATAAAATAGTAAACAGAAACATTAATGTAAATAAATAAATAAATCCAAAATACTAACCATAAGACTAACTGAACTGACACAAGGGATAAACCGAGATGGTAAGAAGTAAGAAAACAAACAAACATAAATAACACAAACATTGATGAAAGTAAAAGTATACCAACCATCTATGGATTATGAAAGTTACAGGCTCTTATTATTATTATTATTATTATTATTATTATTATTATTATTATTATTATTATTATTATTATTATTATTATTATTATTATTATTATTATTATTATTATCGCCTTGCTTATTGAAAATTCAGCTTATGAATTCAAAGCAAGAAATCCACTTTGAAAACACCCGGCTGCTACTCAGTAGTTGTATTGTATCAGGTCAGTGTTTTTGTCCTTGGCTGTATCTTTGGTTCGGAGTCAAACGGGTCGGCACCGCTGTAACTGACACCAGCTGTAATGTTCACCTTCTGCTCCACCATCTGTTGAAACCTCCTCCCGCCTTCCGCCCTGCCCTGCGGCCTCCATCGGCCCGTTCCGTCTCCTGAGGCGCCGTCTTCATTATTTACACTCGGGACCCACGGCAGCGGCCGCATTAACTAATTTCGTCTCTGGCGTTTGCCTCTTCTGAGACGCACATTAAGTGATAGTCACATACAAACAAAACAAATTTGATATATAAACACAGGCAGACATGGTAATTACTTGAGCCTTGTTTGTCTCCGCCTCTTGTTTGCTCGCTGCTATCTTTACGCTCCAAGACAACCTGCACAAACCTGAGAGGTTGTGAAGAAATTTGTGCCAGGAAGCATTTCACAACTCTGACAGTAGAGATAGTCCCTTCATAGTGTATAATTTATATTAGGCATCTTTATTGAAGAACCACAGTGAAAGGTGTATTTGTTAGACTTGGGGGGGATATAAAAGCAACAAAGTCCCTTGTTGGCTTTTTTAACATACACCTATTGTTTTCCCAAATAATCCTATGTAGACATATCAGAAACAGCTTCTGGCAGCCCAAGTCTCAAATGAATGTTGCTCTATTTTATGTGATAACATCAATGCAACTTTGATACTTCTGCTCACTTGAGCTCTAGCTCAGTACATTGCAGCCAGGGACACAGCCAGTTAAATTCTGCTGTTGAAATGCATCATTAGTTGTCTGTGCTGCTCTTTAGCTCCAACTTTCTGTTTGCTTTAGTTTGGTTTATTTACTAAGTACATTTTACAGTGCCTTAAAAGCTTTGGCATGTTACAAAAAACAAACTTCAGTATTTTTGTGACCAAAACATAGCAGTGCATATCTGTGAAGAGGATGGAAAAGGAAACATGGATTTCAAAAGTTTAAACGGACAAAGCAAAAGCTGGTTTAAGCATTTCTATTTAGCAGCTCTTCACTCGACTAGCCCTAAAGGTCTAGTGGAAATACTTCCACTCAGAAGTCACCTCAGTAAAACATGATGGTGGCAGTGTGATATGATTGTTTTCCCCCCCAGCACAGCTGGAAAGTTGGACACAGTTAGGAAGATGGATCAAATTAAATACGGGGAAACCCTGATTTGAAAACCTGCTGGAGACAGAAAAAGACTGGAGAGTGGTTTCCAAACAAACAGTCAAATCTGAAGTGGAACAGATTAAATCAAGGCACATTAAAATATTTAAGTGGACTAGCCCAAAAACTATGGCCACAATCTTTGGCAATGCTTGAAATTTGATGTACACAGAGGCTCTCCTTTCAACCTGACTGATCTTCAGGTGTTTTTGAATAAGCAAAACTGGTAGACACACAAAATCATACTTGCAGCTACAACATGAGCAAAAAATTTGTCAGTAAAGATTTACTCAGTAGAAATATGTCACAAGAAACAGTTTTTAATTGTTAATAATTTGGCTCTTTCGAGTGGAATCCCAATAAAATACATTATGTTTGTTACATCAGAGTGTGAAAATTGGATTGACACTTTTTACAAGGTGCTGAATGTTTAGCACTTTTACCAGGCTGTAGTATCGACTCAAAGAAAGAAGTGCCTAGCTTTACTTGACAAGCTTTTACTTTCCTGTGTAAAGTTTTCAACTTTTCCTTGTTGCATATGTTGGGTTTTTCACAAGATATTCCAGCTTCTTATGTAAGTGTAAAAGTCATACTTAATAAATGTGCTGGTGATTACTGACATAATACGTGTGCAGGATTTTGCAGGCTTTTTGCCTAGTTTTTCCCCAGTGCAGCCACTTTAATGGACCGATGACTTGTGACACACAATCAGCTTTTGTTAAGAAATAACATTTATTTGAATGTTTGCGACTTAACATCAGCATCCTTAGAGTCTTGTCATCTATGAAAGACGGTTTGTTTTCTTTCTGTCTTCGACATGACATGTTGCTATTGGTTTCATCACCTTGGATACAAAGTAATTTCGAGCACTGCTGAGTGAACCAATTTATTTTCAGCAACCCTTTAATGTGAAGTACGAACACCGCAGATTCAACACAAGTCCTTAATTGTAATCTCAATGGTTCTGTCTTGTCCATGTCGTGAAACGGCTAACTGCTGTTCATCATGACCTGCTGCAGGTTCTCTGCTTGAAACTCATTCATGGGGAAAGAAAAAAAAAAAAATCTAAAGTTTGTAAATTCACATTCTCTTTTATTGTTTTCGTCTTTGCCTTCAGGTGCAGCAAGATGCTGGGTGCGCAGCCTGTGTACGGACTAAAGCTCTTGCTGGCCCTGACAATGCTTCATACAGCCGATTCAGGTGAGTACTTATTACCGAGGGTAGACTTTATAGGAAATAGCTTGCATGCTTTTAGATTTTCGTTTTGTAGCTTGGCAACAACTGAGCCGTTGAGGTGTGAATGCATCAAATCCATCTCAAAGCTAACTTTCTCTATGTTCAAGGTAAAGAGCTGAACAGTTCAACAAGACAATGCTGCTTTGCTGTGATTTTCTGTTTGACTTACAGGCTGGTAGAGAGGCACGATTACTAAAGAGAAAAAATCCACATTGCTTTAACATTTCCTATGGTAACCAAAGGACTAAATGGTTTAACCCTTCTCTCTTTCAATATCTAAGTCACCCTCCTGCAAGGCATCCTCATCAACTTGTAAGAGATTTGGGGTTTTAGTTATGCTTCACAGACCTCAGCCAGCTGCTGTTGTGTGTAAATAATGAGTGCTAGGAAATGAGCCGACTGCCCAAAGTCTTAATGATCATTTGACCAGAAAAAAAAAAGCTTTCAGTAAAACCTTCACATGTTGAAATTTTAACATTTTAAAATCGCACATAAGGTACAATTTCCAGTTTTGTGACAAGCTGGAGAAGCAACACAAAACCAAGCTTTAACAAGAGCTGTCACATGATAGAGTTGCTTAAGCAATTCATGAGCTTGAATTTTTTATTTTATTTTTTTCAAATCCTGTGAAAGTGACATCATCAAAAATGGATCGCAGCTTGCTTTAAACTTTGCTGTTGTTTTCCTTTCGAACTTAATTATTCATCTTGCCAAGCTGATGAAGAAAATTGCTTTTCAACTCCTTCATTTTTTTCTCTACCAAATTGCCAAATTGCCTGTTTGTTTATTAGCATAATTAAAGGTCGCTCTGATAAAAACAAAACAGCCAAGCATAAAAAAAACTAAACCCAGAGGATTCAAGGATGATTTACCATAAAGGTAATATTAAAGCTTGAAATACAAATACCTTTAGTGGGATCCAACCCAACCAGGCTCAGTTTTTTGGATCCCTCAGTCACACTGACATCCATTTTCTGCTTTGTCCCCTGGTCCTGTCTAAACACTTGGCAGACGTCCACAGCTTATTGACCGTCTCTCCGAGTTTGGCTTGTAATTACCCCAGCAACTCTAGGAAGAGAATAAAAGCATGAGATGTAAAGATGCAGAAGCATTCTGATCCACAGAGCTTACATTTATCTTTTAAGCCACGTCTAAGAAATTGAAATGTATTTTAGGCCTGATTAAACCTCAGAGATATTATATCCAATTCCAGTGAGGAAAGCTGATTAATCTTTCTTTTGATTCTTCTAAAGAAAAAAAAAAAAAGAAAGAAAAAAAGCAGAAATTTAGGATGTCAATTATGTAATTATACATCATCAAGTCATCCAAACTTTGGCGAGAGTCTTGACATTTTGCGTGTGTTTGCCTGTCTGTCTGAGTGACCTTTCGAAACCGCTGATGCTGATGAGCGAAGGACAGTGTGGCAGAGGAACAAGGGCCGGGGCATTCGCAGAGAATCGTGTGAAACTGTGAGTCATTTGTCAATCTGTGCCGAGGATCTGGTTGCCCCAGCTGCCTCCCGATCTGTCTGTTTGGCAGTTTTATCTGTCTATTCCAGGGGGCTCTGCGGGAAATGGAGGGCGGGGGAAAGTATTCACATCCGTCAGTCATTCTCCGGCCTTTCTGCACCCTGCCTGCGCACTGCTGATGGATATCTGTGTGTATCTATATGTGTCTCTGCGTAAGTAGGGCGGACTTTCACGCCCCCGCGCTGCTCCCCGGTGTCCTCGCCGACCGTCTGCTTCGCTCCGCGTCGTAGTTTTTTTCCTGCTCGGTGTTGACTCGGGCCTCAAGTTCGCAAGAAAGGAGACAGTGAAAAAAATCCAATCAGCTTTCCTGTGTGTCTATATGAATGTGTAAAAAAAAAAAAAAACACCCAAGAAACTCTAGCTGCATTACAATACCCTGATTTACCTTGTATTACCTCCTCCCTTCATGGATTTTGCACTTTTATTTTTCCAGCTAAGCAAAAAGTCACAGGGAGGTAAGAGGACCACTGGGAGGGCTGGCATTAAAGCTCACCCCGTGACACCTCGCTTGACGGCGCAGAATTGGAAAAAGGGTGGGATGTGAACGCAGAGAGCAGATTAAGGAGCGGGGGTGGTAAGCTTTTTGCATGTGTGTGTGTGTGTGTGTATATGCGTTGGTAATACTGTGCTCGCACTTTTACCGCCACTACTCCATGGCCTGTGTATCGTGCTTATGAATTTTAAAATGTTGGGAGCTTGTCACACAAGATAAATGTACTATAACGCCACAGAAGGTGCAAAATTAGTCACGGCAGAAGCTTAAGGGGAGTTTCTGTAAATCCCAGTGCAGCCTGGTCTGAAACGGCGGAGATGGGAAGAGAGCTGCTGTGAGAGGGTTAATATCTGTCTCTGAGAAAGACAGGTGGAGGAGATGGGAGGATGCTGGTGGGGTCAGAGAGGATTTCAGGGACCTGATTAGACAGCAGCACTTGAGGAATAAACCTCGGTGATATTCAGAGATCTGCTCCTATGTGGCTGCGAAGGTTTGTCAGATCAGAAAGAGGATCCCAAACATTGGTATCACAAATGTTAACGTTTTTATATGGGATTTTATATGACGTAGCATATTAAAATTACATAAGTTTACTGTAGAAGTGGAAAAGTAAATGCATTCTGCTCCCCATCATTCTGATGACCCTAAATATAATCCATTTAGGGTTTATAAATCCATTTCCACCTAATTACTGAAAAGGTTTCACTTCTCTGAAGATCTTAGAGATTTGTAAGGTAACATTAGTTAACAAACAGAAAAAAAAACATTCTTTCTAAAAGTTACCTACTGCAGCTTTAAACATTTAAAGAGCTCTCATAACACAAACATGAACACGTAGCAGCCACTAGAGTCTTTTTCTAACTGTGAAAGTTGCAGTAAAGACCGTAAGAAACTCAGTAGAAACATAAACAAGCTTTTACAGATTTGCATTAAACTTACATTTTCAAGCCTGCCTTCAAGTTTTCTTAGAAAAGTTATTAGTGAAGACACATATCTACTTTCCTCTGGTTATAAACTGTTTATCTTATGCATTGCTTCATTTTATTTATTTATTTTTTTGCCATATTTTCTATAAGTTAGTTTCTGGCTTTTCAAGTTCAAGTTGTATTATTTTTTCACTAGCTTAAAATTGTTGTTGTGAAACTGAGTTGTTTTTTTAGTTGTAGAGAAATAAAGGCATGTTTTAAAGTTATTCAGGGCAGGGTTGCAAAAAAAGAAACAAACTGAAGAAGTCTCCAGGAGGCAATTAGGGGGAGAAGTAGAAATCTGTCGACCCTAAGGAGAATCTCCAGACATAAGCTTATGAACTGCACTTAACAAATCTGTTTGCTTATTTTTTGCTTATTTCCAGTGGAATTGAACTTATATTTACTTAATAAATCTGTATTTCTACCCTTTTTGTACATGCAGCAATAAATCATATCAACACCAAAGTGCTCTGTGAGTGCAACATGTCAAACCCAATTCTGAACTGGAGATATTTTTATCGACCACAATCTGATGGAGATGCATCAGGATTTTCACAAGCAGTACAAGCTTGGAAAAACGAAAGCAGGGAATTCGTGGGGGTAGAAATGACTCAAAGAAAAACTAGAGATGACGCAATCCAGCGTAAGACGTTGGTGGAAAATACAACGGGAAACGCAGACATGGAAAAGTTGAGAGGATGACTCCTTGGATCTCAAGTAAAGGAAATGAGAAGCTACAGAAACTATTCAGGGAGCGGATCTCGTGTGAGAGGGTGTCAGCTTTCAGACTTTATTTCTTGTTTTCTGCCAGTGAACATGAGCACACAACCAAACACACAGAACTGTTGCTTTAAACAGCTGCGGTTACAGCTGGTGGCTGGGATCCACCTTAATGTTTCTATATGCGCCTTTAGGATTGCGTTCACTCTGTGTTGACGTATGCAGGCCGGCGATCAGACAAAGCGGAACAGCATGGTTATTCATTTCATCTGATTTCTCAGAACCTTGTACTTTATGCCAGACGTGAGTTTCTTCTGTGAGTTTCCACAGTCGGGTACAAAACTGTGATTTTTGTGTATGTCTGATGATGAACTCGGAGTCGCTCCTCCCAGACTAAGAGTTTTGCTGAAGTTTGACTTCATATACGGTTGAGTATGGAAAGAGGGCTGGCTCCTGTTTTAAGAATGAAAAGATTTTCAACACTAAAACTGTAATTGATGACTTATTCTGTGGCAACCATTACACTTGTGCCAGATAACACTAAACACGAACTAGATCTCCCAGGCTAACCAGATTCACTCAGATTAAAATGAATTATTTTATGTTTAGAGCATGCAGGTGGTGAACTTTTAAAAGAAATCAACTTTTCTCCCTCATGAATTTGTTCTATTTCATGGATCATATTTTCTGAAATAACAAGTAAACGTATGCAGCTAGATATGACCTGGCCTTGCCAGATACTTACATCAGTTTATTTATGCCTGGCTCTCTTCACTCATAAACTTTTTAATGCCTGCTCAAAACCCAAAGTCATTATAAAAGATTGACAGAGAAGAGGTCCATCAGGTCGCTGTTTCTAATCGCCACTTTTAAAAGCACATCTAGGTTGATTTTCTTAAATAAAATCCGGATTTTATTTAATCCTAGGTGACAAAATCAAAGATAACATCTGTGCTGGTATTTCAGTTACCTGAGAAAAGTTTAACCTCACCGACTGCATACAAAAAACTAAATGTTTACAGTGCAAGAAATTGAAAGTGATGCGAGAAGCATATGTTTTCTGTCAATTCCCTACAAAGGGTGCTTATGTGTTGCTTTTATTTGTGCCTCGAAACATAAACAGTTGAATTGTTAATTTGAAAGATTTATGTTTGACTTAGTCTGTCTTTACTGTCATTATTAAAATCTTGCCATCATTGTTCATATTGAACAATGAGGAATTGTTAATATTATGAGAGAAGCAAAGGCAGGTGAAGAAAAGGGAAGGTAATTGCAGACAAAAAACAAGAATAGGCATATATTTAAAAGTCAAAACAGCAAAGAAAACATGGAAAATAAAGTGAGGCAATTTTAAACTAAAGCAAACCACTCAAGAAATCGGCGAACAAAAGATGCTTCAAAATATGACGGTGCACAAGAGAAATTCACAACTTTGTACGCGTAAGGGGATAATTGCACATGAGTGAAACATTGAGCGTGCTAATTACAAATCGTGATGAGGCGAAATGGAGAAACAGGATTCAAAATAAACCAACAGAGACAAGAAAACAAAAAAGACAGCCTTGCAGTTTAGGGGAATGTACTGGGAAACAAATATTCACCTGGCTTGTGTCTGAAAGAGTGGGGTCAAGTAGTTTTACAGTAACTGAAGGCAGAAATGGGACATTTACTCAAATGTTTTGTTTTTGGGGGTTTTTTTGTAACCTGGTAGTACTGCTTTGTCATTGGTACGTAGCAAAACTCAAGATTCTTCAGCAAATAAATCTGTACCATCTAATTAGGAGAGGTGGCTCTGTGGCTGGGATGAACCTGAAGTCTGTGGAGACCGTGGTGGAAAAGAGGCCCCATCCTATAAAGGCCCCTACCCAAGTAGAGGGCAGTTCTGGAAGATACCAGCCACCTCTTGTACATGGTTTTGTCCCAGCAGAGGAAACTCTCTTGGACAGATTCCTGTCAGTGGGTTGTTTAACTGAGAGGCTTAGGAACTCCTTTGTGCCACGGGACATTAGACTCTATAATGCTCCTGGTGGGAGGAGGACGGGTGGGAAACAAGGAAATTAATGTTTCTTTTTGTCATAGTTTTTATGTTTTTATTGTGCATTTTTATTATGTTTATTAAATAACGTTTTTAATCTAGTATTTGTATGGATGGTCGTGTCTGTATGTGAGCACCAGATTGCCTCATAGGTCCTCCAGATTAATAAAGTCTCTCCTAACTTGACCTATTGTTTATGTAAAAGTGTAAAATTTAAGATTCCATTAGAGTCTATACATGCCTCACTGCCTTTGCTGTTCCTTTTTTTCTTTTAGGGAGTGTTAATTAAGGCTTTTTTAGAACAACTAAAATCATTCTGCCTCCCTGTCTGCAGACAGACCACAGACCAGTTATGTGTGTGTGATCTAAATGTTAATTTCCACTGTGAAATAGTACAAAAATATTTCCCCAATAATATTAAATAGTTATCTTAGGTAGTCAGTGAGGACTTATCAAATGCGACTTTTTGGCTTGCAGATGATGATCCACAGCTAAATCTGATTAAAGTGTGGAAAATCTGGAAAATTGATTCTTACTGATAAAGTGTTACTGGGACTGATAGTGTGCTATATTGTCTCTTAATTCTTTTGTAATAAACATAATTTTTTGCCCCTACTTTCTTTATTTCTTTTGATTTTCTTGTTTTTTGAGAATTCATACTCAAAATTCGGATTTTTTTTTTCCACGTAAATCTAAGAAAAAAAATGTGATTCTAACTTTTTTCATAAGAGTTTAGACATGTTTCCTCTGAATTTATATTTTTCTTTCTTTGAATTTTTCTAAATTAATCTTTAGTAACCACTTCAGTACTTCTTCCCATCTCACAGAAATCTTCTTTCTGTGAGATTTATTCACTCGTCTAAAAAGAAATCTAAGCTGCAGCATCTTTAAAGACAAATTTGTAAATATCATTTAATTAAATCTGAATTAATTTGAGCAGCGCAGACAACTTCCATCACTTCTGTCAGCCACAGTCCGGTTGTTTTGTTGTTTCAACTGTCATTTCCTAATACTTTGATCAACTAATGACAACAAGCTTCTGTCAGACCTTCAAATCCTTCTGCACCAACACACGTAATAAGCTGATACACAGCCGAAAGGAGCGGATTGGCGGCGGCTGCAGTGGATGCCCTCGATCAGTTTCGGTTGCTCTTCAGTTTGAATGATCAACTCTGCACACTCTGTCTTTATCTTAAAAAATATATATATATGTTTCTGCAGGAATTAAAAAAAAAAAAACAACCGAAGAGGAAAAAGAAGAATACGGAGAGGGAGGCTGCAGAGCTGCAATTGTGCTCCTATTAAAATGAAGTGTGTCTGTGTGCAACTTGGCATCAGACACCCAAAACCTTTGCAGCTGTTTTTGGTCATTTGCATACATCTACAAAGGGAAGGAAGATGAGGCAATGTTGACAATCACCTTGGTGATCAGGTTTCTCTATCTGCAAGCTGCAGGAGGAATTTCTGTCCTCTCAAAAGACAAAGTTATTAAAAAAACCTCTTATCAGTCTTGTTTTGTTCATTTTTTTGTTGTAGATATTCTCTAATGGGGGTATTTACATGATAAACACTCTATATTTCAGTAACAGCCCAAGTGACATGTGCATATGAAAACTCGACAAAAAATAGTAAATGTATTACGTTATGTGCACTGAATAATTAAGTTGTATCCTGACTAATATAATTTAATACATGAGGAAAAGAAGTTGGATGAAGTTAAAGAAAATCAAGAAAAATATTTTTTTTTTGTTCTGAAACTCTGGATTACACCATGAGGCAATACAAGTGAGATGAGACGACGGTATTAATAATTTGAGGGGACCAAGTTTAAGCAAAAATAATTTGAACATGTTATAACACAACACCTGGTTGTTGTCCTATCGCAGTGACATTGCACTCAATCTGCTCAGACCACTCCAGTCTGCTGTCTGCAGCAACTCCCAAAAGTCAAATTTCTTCTACCTAATTAATAGCTGTGCCGTATACAGACTAAATCTACAGAAACACAGGAAGTATTGTGCTGCGCTGGCAGGAGACAGGAGAACAAGTGATTTCCTTGTACGCATTGAAAAGACTGAGAGAACTCATAAAAAGTTAAACAATCCAATCGAAATAGAACCGATCCAGGACAGATAGCTAAACGTCTGAATGTTTCTGTCAGCACCTTTGAGACTCCAGCGTGGAAATGGAAAGAACATAATTCTGCCATAAACTTCCTGCAACCAGATGGTGCTCACAAGATTTCAAACAGAGAAGTTAAAAATTAATTAAATGAGATGGCAAAGTGCCATTTGACAGATAACTTTAGAAAGACCTGACATTAGCAGATGCATTCTTTTGTTGTTGCTTAACAAAAATTACTAATGCGCTCTGACTTCTAGGCAGGTTTACTGTCTAAGACTCCACTGCGGTAGAAAACTGCTCGAGGACAATATTTAAACAAGTCAGTGCCGGAGGAATATATTCCGGTCAGTCTCTTTGAATTTTCTTGAATGATAAATAACACCAGAGATGTGCATTGTATAATTTGCTTGGTCATTCAATCTGTTAAAATATGAAGATGGATTTCTCTACAAAAACTGGTTTTGTGGGAAAATTATGCTTGCAAATAGTTTCTCCATATGGTGAAATATCCTGAAGGCATCAGAACCAGCAAAGAATTTTCTATTAACTTTTTTTTTTTTTAAACATTTCAGTAAATATGTTGAACACTTATTTACTCTGTCATTTTGCATTACTTTACATGAAAAATCAAAAGTTAGCACACTTTTACTGGCAGTAAATTAAATAAATTTAATCAACACAAATTAACAAATTTGTGTTGATTTAATTTGTGCTAATTTACCTAATTTGTGCTGACACACAAATGTTACTTGCCTGATTAGGAATATATTTACAGATGAAAATGTTGTTT
This sequence comes from Gambusia affinis, assembly GCF_019740435.1. Taxonomy (NCBI): domain Eukaryota; kingdom Metazoa; phylum Chordata; class Actinopteri; order Cyprinodontiformes; family Poeciliidae; genus Gambusia; species Gambusia affinis. Next base: position 9,404,726 of record NC_057877.1, on the reverse strand, counting down.
TCAGTAGATATTTACTACACTGAGTAGGTGCTTGTTTTATTTTTTTTTTTAAATACATCTTTTTCAGAATATTTGTGCAGTGAAATTATGTTCTGTTATCTTACTTTCAGAGCTAGGGGGGCTTTGCTGACTCAAAATAAAGCATAAAGACAAATATGACACCCAGACAGATAACCAAACAAAAGGCAACCATGTGAAAACAGATTTTAGACAATGGTGACGTTTCTGTCCGTATTGTTTTATATTTACCTACTTTGAAAAAGAAAAATGTTCATACGTTGAATTTTCAGAAGTGAAGTGCATTAAAGGGAATCTAGCCTGAGTGAGTAGGATGAAGAATGCTTCACGTTTTACCTTGGGTTTCCTCTTTGTGAAAGAGGTTTTAACCAGTCCAAATAAACAGAGGATAATAAAGTGTTCCCCTTAATTAACTTTCCTCTGCAGTTACCTGAGAGGACATTTTGGTTTCACCAAAAGAGACAAAATTACCGACATCTGAAGCTACTCTTTGGATATTGGAAGCTTGCTCCGGTTCTGTTTTCTACAACTCCTTTTGGGATTAAATAATTTTCTTATACTGGAGTTTTATTTCTATTTCATCTCTTTCAGAACTCGTTTTCAAAGTGCAAATACCAAAACCATTATCAGATGAAAAGTTGCTTGTGTGATCAGGCTAGTCTTTGTATGCTTTCCTTCCCAATTCTTTTATTTCCTCCTCTTATTGTGCTTTCAAAAACCCTCTCGCTCGTTTTTTTTTTTTTTTTTTTTTTTTCCACAGGTCATCTCACTTGATGGGCTGAGCTCCTCTTGAGTGCTGAATCAGAGGCTATTTCAGAGCACAAATCCTGTTTCATATTGCCAGCCAAAGTAATATAGACCAGCTGGGGTGGGAGTTAGACAAGTAGCGCTTGTCTAAGCGACACCACTAGGAGAAGCAAAGGAGTGGATATTTATGTGTGTTTATGTGTCTGTGGGGAGAGGAAAATGTGATGGGAGGGCTGATGTTAAGCTATCAGGGAAGAAGCACTCAACCTCTTACAGTGAACAACTGAAAAGGCATAACGGCTGCATGAATGAGCAATGACAATTATTCATGTGCCTTTATGTGTGTGCGTGTCTGTGTGTGTGTGTTCAAAGGCACATTGGCCAAACAGCAAAGGATGACACATAATTATTGTGCGTTCACGCAATCAAATGTTGTCAAATGTGAAAATATGTGCAATATGTTGCTAAAATCTTTGTCAAAGTGAAATTTCTTCTGTTTTGGTTCCAGTGTCACGTCTGAATGTTTCAGAAAACCAACCAAATTTTAATGTCAGACAAACATAAGCTGAGGAGTAAATACATGTACTCAAGTTATATTAGTGATATTGCTTCCAGGCCGATGTAAACAATAAATCACTGAAATGAAAGTAGCACAACATGAAGCAGGCTAACAGGGCTCCAAACGCATCATGTCCCGATGAAAGGAATTCAAGAACAGATTAGAAACAAAGTCACTAACATCCAAAAGGGTGATGGAGTTTTATTTTTATGACTTTTGGCAAGCGAGAGTGAGAGCAATTATAAAAAAAAAAAAAACATAAAACATGGAAGACTGGCAAATCATCTTATTTATATCTCACAAAAACAACAACCCCCTTAAGGTCACAACAAGAAAGAGAGCGGGATAAATATCTTTCACAGGAGAGAAGATAACTAAAGGGAACAAAAATGTCCCTTTCACAATTGCAAGAAAATAACTTGACAAGCCCAAGACTTTTTGGAAAACATTCTGTGAACTAATCAGACTAACGTTGTACACTTCGGAAGATGTGTGTTCAGTTGCATGTGGTGTTAATGAAAACAGCAATTCAGAGAAAGAATCCTATATCCACTGTATATCACAGTGGTAGAAGTGGGATGGTCTGGGGCTTTGGTGCTCCTTACCACAACTAAATGGTACTAAATGGTGAATATCCTTAAACTTGAACTCTCTTGGGTTTTACAGAAGGACCAGGATCTGGAGCATACCAGCAAGTCTGCCTCGGATTATCTTAAGGATTTCAGAGTCTGGGCTTAAATATGTTTGAGAGTGCAGTAGCCTGGCCTTAAGACACAATGCTTAAAAATGGTTATACACTGAATTAAAGCCATTCCTCAAAGAAGAGAGGGGCTGTTTTTGTTTTCCACAGACAAACAAAAATGTTTTACAGACACTGGAACTTTATTTGCCAGGTCTGTAAAACACTTGGTGAAAGATGTTGCTGCCAAAGGTGGCACACTCAGTTACTTGGCTTAGAAAGCAATCACTTTTTTTTTTACTTAGAGGTAGGTTGGTTTGGATTGATTTCTTTTCCCCTGTAATACATATAATCCGTGATGTAAAGTCATGCAGCCCATGGAATCTGTTGAGGAAAGCAACATCATAAAAACACATTTAAATCTTAAATGACTCGGCTCTCGTTCGTCATCTAAAGTCTTTGCTCTAAGACAGACATAATCACTGCAGACTTTGGTCATCCAGTTGTTGGACATGTACAACAACAGCATATATACAGCCCTGCAGTTTTCAAGATTTTCTTTTAAAAAAAATGGCAATATATATTTGCAAAGTTAGAGGAGAAGCATGTTCAACGAGTTTAAGATTTTCGTTAGATAATATTTATTTACGTCAGTAATGTGAAGCTTTCTAACATGTTTTTGCGAATGCTGCCCTTTAATCTCAAGTATTATTTAGAAGGTCTAAAGCTGCTCCGAAGAACATGAGTTAATTTAATTCAGTAGTTTGCAGGAGATAAGAAATATTTCAGTTTTCATATGTTCACTACAGACGATAAATTTGATTTAAGGACCGTCAGGACGGTGGGTAACTTGTGAAAAAATATCAAGAAACAAAAACATGAATGCATCCGCGCCTTCTCTTGTTTATCTTGTGTGCGCCGTCTTCCCACCATGTGATTCCTAATGTAAATGTATCTTTTCAACAAGGACAAATGAAAAAGTAAATCATACAAAGATGAAGAGAAAATAGAGAGCGAAAAAAGATGAGTTGAAATAATGGGTTTTAAAACTGGCATGTAGCCCGAATTGTAGAGAATGAATAGAGAGAAAAGAATAAGCAGGACACTGGGGGCAAAATGACAAAACAGCAGTGTGTCTGAGATTGCTGCAAGTTTACTGTTTAAACAATCTGACATTTAATTACAGACAGGACAGGCTGACCCCATAGGGAGTAACGCTTTAACATGCATTCAGTCAAGTGAGTCTACAGAAGGGCAAATAAAAAGTTTGTAATGGACGGTAGCACTAATGGAAATAAATCAGTTTGCTCCTTTTTCTCCATGAATGTCCAGCGTCATCTGTGTTTTACTTGACATCGACAGATTTCATAAATGTTCATCAGCTTCCTTCAAAACTAAATATCCAGACAAAAATCGGTGGTGGGGATTGTTTGTGGTTAGACGACGCCAACAGCTTTGGCTTATTTACTAGTAGCTCATTTCATTTTGCGAACAACTTTGACACATTTCCAACATTTAATTGACTCTGCCGAAGAAAAGAAGAAACATGATAATTTTACCACCATCATGCTTCAGCATGGGAAAGGTTTGTTCACGTTGTTAGTTTTCCATTGTAGCTTTTCGCATCAAGCTGAATCAACTTTAGCGCAATTTATTTTGCCTTTCTTTCAGTGGTTGTTTCCTTCTTTCCATATGTGAAGTACACATTTCATGGTTGGACTTTTGACTAACCTAAGTCCTTCCCAGAAGAGCTGTGCTTAAACTGAGATTAAATCACTTACTCTATTTACTATTATTAGTCCAATAGGTAATGGTTTGCTCTAGAATTCAATCAAGGGAATCAGTGGAAAGGGGGCCGAAAACAAATGTGTGCAACACTTTTCAAATTTGCAAAATAAATTTGAAAACTATGAGTCCTTTTTTAATGACTTCAGAATCGGGAGCTAACTTGGTTTGAAATAGAAATAAAATGTATCAAAGTTTGTTTCTTGTTGCACCTTGACATAATGTGATGAATTTGCATGGCAAGGTGTCAAAGAATGAAACAAAGAAGGCCACAATGAGTTTAAGAAACACAGAAAAATCCCAAAAAATGAAGACCCAAATTAAAGAAACAGTGGAAATTGGAGCAGCACACGCCTTCCTCCCCCATGTCTGATTGCATCTGTATGTCTCTAAAAAAAAATTGGAAAACTAAGAAAAGAAAAACAAAGAAAAAAAAAAGTTTCCCCTTTGCTGTTAAGAAGGGTAGAAGTTGTGACAGACAGCTTCTGCTCCAACACCACTCCTGTGAGAATAACCCAGCTGTCAGA